>NW_012119932.1:1763490-1768418 GCF_000951035.1 Colobus angolensis palliatus
ATATATATTTTATATATTATATATATATATAATGTTATACCTGGAAACAGTAATCCAATAATCCTCAGATCAATTAATATAACATTTTTAAAACACCAGATTGACAACTAACAACATGGTTTTACAATGAAAATTGCTCTATCTGATTTATCTAATCTTCTAATATTGAGTGGTAGAGTTGGTTGAGTGAAAAAAAGAAACGGATGTAATCTGTCTTATCTTTATTTTAACAAGGTTGTGCCCTGTAAAGAATATTCATCATTGCATGAGAAAATAACTGACACTACATAGCTACTGGGTGACTGCATCGATCTTTATAGTTGTATTCAGAAGAGATCTGTCCTGAGCATAGCAAAGCATATTGTGAAAGATTCGAGCCTAGGCCCTCAAGCTGGTTGACATTTCATGAGCAATTTGGTTGCAACTTCCATGGATCGTGCACTGTACAAAAACTTGACAATACCCTTTTTTTTTTCTTTTGAGACAGAGTCTCACTCTGTCACCCAGGCTGGAGTGCAGTGGCGCGATCGTAGCTCACTGCATTCTCAACCTCCTAGCCATCCCCAAGCCATCCTCCCACCGTGGCCTCTCAAGTAGCCAGGACCACAGGTGTACACCACCACCCCGGCTAATTTTTAGAAAAAAATTAGTGGAGATGAGGTCTCCCTATGTTGCCCAGGCAGGTCTCAAATCCCTGAGCTCAGGAAATCCTCCCACCTCAGCCTCCAAAAGTGCTGGGATTATAGGCGTGAGCCACCATGCCCAGCCTGAAAACTTAATAACTCTTAATTGAATACTTAGCACAAAATGTTGAGATAGGAATTGGCATCTCCATTTTAGAGATAAGTAAGTGTCAGAGAGATTGAATCACTTACTCAGGGTCACACAGCTTTGTTCAAAGACAGAAACTGAACTAATACTGTTGGGCTGCTGAGTTAGTACTCACTTCACCACACAGGACTAAGTGTCATGCACAGCTGGTTTGGCTCTGTGTTCCCACCCAAATCTCGTGTTGAATTGTAATTCCTAATGTTGGAGGTGGGGCTCGGTGGGAGGTGATTGGATCATGGGGGTGATTTCTAATGGTTTAGCACCGTTCCCCTAGTGCTGTCTCGTGACAGGGTTCTCACGAGATCCGGTTGCTTGAAAGTGCATAGCGCCTCTCCCCTCTCCTTCTCTCTCTTCAGCCATGTGAAGACATGCTTGTTTCTCCTTTGCCTTCTGCCATGAATGTAAGTTTCCTGAGACCTCCCAGCCATACCTCCTGTACAGCATGTGGAGCTGCCAGTCAATTAAACCTCTTTTATTTAAAAATTAGCCAGTCTCAGGTAGTTCTTTATAGCAGTGTGAAAACAGACTAATGAAACCATAGAAAGTGTATAGACAGATGTATAGATGACAGTCAGATGAGGATAAGAAAGAATGGTATGGTATAATAGGAAATATATTTGGTCTTTGTCCGAAGTCCCTGGCACAGGTCCTGAAACACTTGAAATGTCCTGAGTGACAGGAGCATCTTTTGTGACTTGTATGAGTTTATGCTAATGAAATGACTTAGGATGGAGTTGGTCACCAGAAAGACCAAGTGATTAGAGGGTTGGGAGTTTCAGACCCTCCCACTGAGCTCCAGAGAAGAGGCTGGGGGCAAGAGATTGACCTTTATAAAAACTCTCAGACAAAAATATTCAGAGAGCTTCCAGGTCGGTGAACACAGTGCCACAAAGGGAAGGCGGCATGCCTTGATTCGTATCTTTAATAATCTATCTTTCTTTTTCTTTAATAAAAAAAAAATTTTCCTGAGTTCTGTGAGATGTTCTAGCAAATTATGGAAACTTAGGGCAGGTGGGAGCCCACAGATTTGTAGCCAAGTTGAACAGAAGTGTGGGTTACCTGGGGACCTGATACTTGTGGCTGGTCTCTGGAGTGAAGGCAGTCTTAGGGAATCGAGCTTTTAAACCTCTGGAGTCTGATGCTAACTTCAGGTAGTTAGTGTTAGAACTGAATTAAGTTGTTGGACATCCACTTGGTATCCAGAGAACTGGAGAATTGGTCGATGGAAAGAGAAAACATTCCAGAAATATTGCACTTAGAGACAGAATTCTCAAGCTTCTAATATTTACCAATCATCTGGGAGACAAATAAATATAAATTACTTGAACCTATCCCTAGGGGTGTAGATTCAGTAGACTTAGGTGAAAACCTACATTTTTAACAATCCCCTAAACTTCTCCAAATGATTTTAATATGGATAATCCTCCAGTCATTCAGCAATCTAAGCGAACAGGATCAGAATTCTAAATGACCCTTATAAGAGTAGAACCAGGAAGGAAAAAAGGGATGAAGTTCATTAAGGACAAACGTAAAACCATTTACTATTGAAGGAACAATACAATAGAGAAAGACTGTCACTGCATGAGTGTACAAGAAAAATACTAGAAAGCCCTAATTAATAAAATATGGATCAGACAAAACGGGGATAAATATTAGAGACCATTAAAACAGGGATCTCCCAACTTTTTTATCACATAGCAATAAAAATGATAAGTATTTATAAGCAGTCATTCAATGCTTAACAACAGTAATACATTCTGAGAAATACATTGTTGTGATGATTTCCTCATCGTCTGAACATCATAGAGTGAACTTACAGAAACCTAGATGATATAGCCTACCACACACCTAGGCCATATAATAGCCTATTGCTCTTAAGCTACAAAACTGTACAGCAGTTTTACTGTACTGAGTGCTGTAGGCAATTGTAATGTAGTGGTATTTATGTATGTAAACTTAGAAAATAATGGTAATATAATCTTTTTTTTTTTTTTTTTTTGAGACGGAGTCTCGCTCTGTCGCCCAGACTAGAGTGTAATGGCCGGATCTCAACTCATTGCAAGCTCTGCCTCCTGGGTTCACGCCATTCTCCTGCCTCAGCCTCCCGAATAGCTGGGACTACAGGTGCCCGCCACCTCTCCCGGCTAATTTTTTGTGTTTTTTTAGTAGAGACGGGATTTCACGGGGTTAGCCAGGATGGTCTCGATCTCCTGACCTCGTGATCTGCCTGTCTCAGCCTCCCAAAGTGCTGGGATTACAGGCTTGAGCCACCACGCCCGGCCAATGATAATATAATCTTATGGGACTTCATTACATATGTGGTTTATTGTTGACTGAATTTTCATTTCGTGGTGCATGACTGCATATGTGAATACTTCCTTCAAGCATATTTCCAATATGGTCTTCCTGTGATGAATCTTCTAAGACTTTGTATGCCCAAGAATATTTTTATTGTATTCTCATATATGTGCCTATAATCTCAGCACTTTGAGAGGCTGAGGCGGCTGGATCACTTTGAACTCAGGAGTTCGAGACCAGCCTGGGAAACACGGCAAAACTCCGTCTCTATAAAATATACAAAAATTAGCCAGACATTGGTGAGGCTGAGCCTAGGAAGCAGAGGTTTCAGTGAGCCGAGATCACACCCTGCACTCCAGCCTGGGTGACAGAGTGGGACTCTGTCGACAAAAACAAAAAACAAACTAACAAACAAAACCTTTCCCATGAAGAAAACATGTCTGCAGGATCTTCCTAGTAAATTCTACCAAACATCTAAGGACAAAATCATAGCAATTACACATGAATTCTTTCGGAAAACTGAAAAGGAGGGAATACTTTTAAACTCATCCTATGAAACCAACATCACCCTGCTACCACAATCAGACAAAAATATTATGAGAAAAAGAAACTACAGACCAACATTCTTCACGAACACAGATGCAAAAATTTCTAAACAAAGCTTCAGTAAACTGAATTCAACATATATAAAAGTATAGTATGTCATGACCAAGTGGGGTTTATCTCAAGATTACAAGGCTGGTTTAACATTCAAAAATCAATATAATTCATCATATTAACAAACAAACAAACAACAACAAAAAAAAACCGGACACCATAGGATCACCTTAATGAATATTTTTAAAAGTCTTTGCCTAAATCTAACATCCATTCTTGATTAAATCTCTTGGTAAGCTAGAGGAAGGGAATTTCCTCAGCCTGATAAATGACATCTATAAAAAGCAAAAAACCTACGGTTAATGTCATACACAATGGTGAAAGATTAAATACTTTTCCCTTGAGATCAGGAGAAACAAGGATTCTGCTCTCATCATTTTTATTCAACATTGTGGTATAAGATCTATTCAGTGTAACCCGGTGATAAAAAGAAATAAAAGGCATCAGGATTGGAAAGGAAAAAGTAAAACTGTCTTTATTCACAGATGAAATGATCACCGATGTAGCAAATCTAATGAGATTATCAAAAAGCTAGCAGAACTAAGTGAGTTTAATAAGGCTGTAGAACACAAGCTCAATATATACAAACAAATGTATGCAGTAGAAACAATCAGAAATTTGAAAGTTAAAATACACAACTCATAATAGCATCCACAAATATGAAATACCAGAAGGATACATTTAAGAAATCTGAGGAATGGTGTGAGAGGCTTGCACACTAAAAACTACTAAAAGTGCTAACAGAAATTTTAAAAAAGCTAAACAAATGAGTAGATATGCTGTGTTCTAGAGTCAAAAGAGGTAATATTGCTAAAATGTTAATATTCCCCAAATTAATCATGCTGAAATAATTGGATATGCATATGCTAAAACATGGATTTTGATCCATACTGCAAAGCATATACATAAATTAACTCAAAATTGATCATATTAGCTGGGCATGGTGTGAGCACCTGTAATCCCAGCTATTCCGGAGGCTGAGGTAGGAGAACAGCTGGAACCCAGGAGGTGGAAGTTGTAGTGAGCTGAGATAGTACCACTGCACTCCAGCCTGGGTGACAGCAAGACTGTTGAAAGAATAAAGAAGGAAGGAAGGAAGGAAGGAAGGAAGGAAGGAAGGAAGGAAGGAAGGAAGGAAGGAA
>NW_012119932.1:1768829-1770875 GCF_000951035.1 Colobus angolensis palliatus
GGGCACCTGTAGTCCCAGCTACTCAGGAGGCTGAGGTAGGAGAATGGCGTGAACCCGGGAGTTGGAGCTTGCAGTGAGCCGAGATCGCGCCACTACACTCCAGCCTGGGCACGGAGCAAGACTCTGTCTCAAAAAAAAAAGAAAGAAAGAAATTCATGTGTAATGTTCATAGAAGCTTTATTTGCAATAGCAAAGCTGAAAACATTTCAAATGTTTATCAATATGTGAATAGACAAAGGAATTGGCGTGTCTCCATACAACTGAGTACACTAAACAGAAAACTACTGATACGTGTTAAAACATGGATCGATCTCAGAAATGATTACATGGAGTGAAAGAAGCCAACTGAAAAAGGGAGCATACTGTGTGATTCTATTTACATAAAATTTAACAAATGCAAATTAATGTATAGTGACAGAAAGTAACCAGTGGTACTTGTGTATAGGGAATGGAAGAGCAAGGACAGGGAGAGATGAAAGGAGGTGGTGGCCAAGGGGCACCAGGAAACTATTGTCAGTGTTAATTAACTCTATTTCAGTGATGGTTTCGTGAGTATGTTACATATGTTATAACTGATCAAGTCGTATACTTTAAATATAGGTAATTTATTGCATATTCGTTATACCTCAATAAGCCTATTTGAAGAAATAAAACTAAATAATACAATCCCATATCATTTATCAGAAAGTCCGGGTGCACTGACTCACACCTGTAATCCCAGCACTTTGGGAGGCCGAGACGGGTGGATCACTTGAGGTCAGGAGTTTGAGACCAACCTGGCCAACATGGAGAAAGCCAGTCTCTACTAAAAGTACCAAAAACAAAAATAAAAATAAAAATTAGCCGGGCATGGTGGCCAGCACCCATAATCCCAGCTACTTGGGAAGCTGAGGCAGAATTGCTTGAACCCAGGAGGCAGAGTCTACAGTGAGCCGAGATCGCGCCACTGCAATCTAGCCCGGTCAACAGAGCGAGATTCTCTCTCAAAAAACAAAAGAGAATAAAGAAATATATTACGTACAACATGCCTATTGGACGGTCACCCCTTTGACATTATAGGATCTCTTGTCTTCCCTTAGGCTATTTTAATTACTATACCTGACATGTGACATCTGACATATGGGCCAAGGGAGGGCTTCATTGCAGTCCACATGTTAAATGTTAATAAGGCTTACTTTCTTGTTTTTAGATTTAAAAGAAGAAACATAAAAAGAAATTTTCGTACTTTCTGCTCACTCTCATGAATCATGTGAACCCATCTAGAGATATGAACATCCGCCTTTGGAGACAACTGCAAAAATGATAGAAAGAGTGGGAACTATCTTGTTTCCTCTTTGTCTCTGGTGTGTGCACAAGGGTAGGACACAATAGGCATTTGCTAAATGTCGATTGAATGAAGCAGAGCTAACAAAGCTATTTTGTAGGCTGGGCGTGGTGACAGCACTCTGGGAAGCCGAGGTGTTCGGATCACCTAAGGTCAAGAGTTCAAGAGCAGCCTGACCAACATGGTAAAATCCGGTCTCTACTAAAAATCCAAAATTAGCTGGGCATGGTGGCGGGGCCTGTAATCCCAGCCACTTGGGAGGCTGAGGCAGGAGAATTGCTTAAACCTGGGAGGCGGAGATTGCACTGAGCCGAGATTGCACCATTGCACTCCAGCACACCAACCTGGGCAACAAGAGTGAAACTCCGTCAAAAAAAAAAAAAAAAAAGTTATTTTGTCACATTGATCTAAGGACTACTTTGACTTTCTAGAGTACCAGCATTAGTTCTGGGAATAACACATTAAAAAAAAAAAAAAAAGTAGTGGATAAGGAGAAAGCAAAAAATTGTAAAGAAGTAAAATTCCAAAGAAAGAATAAAAGAACTTAGAGAAAAATCTAGGGATGGGGTAGAGTTGAGGTGTTAGAGTTAAACTGCAATGTTAGGAGGTGAAAGGCTGAACCCCATTCTTGAAAATCAAGTCGAAGAGTTCCTGCTGCCCATTAGAAAGAAACAGAAGCCACCACCCGGATTTATTCTGATGTAAGAACATTTTTCTCAACC
>NW_012119932.1:1771425-1795515 GCF_000951035.1 Colobus angolensis palliatus
AGAGAAAGAAAGGGAGAAAGAAGAAAATAAAGAAAAAAGAAAAGAAAGAGAAGAAAAGAAAGAAAGAAAAAAGAAAAGAAAAGAAAGAAAGAAAAAGAAAAAGAAAGACGAGAAAGAAAAGGAAGGAAGGAAGGAAAGAAAGAAAAAGAAAGAAAAGGAAGAAAGAAAGAAAAGAAAGAGAAATTCATGTGAATGGTCTGGGCACGGTGGCTCACGCCTGTAATCCCAGCATTTTGGCAGGCCGAGGCGGGCAGATCACGAGGTCAGAAGATTGAGACCATCCTGGCTAACACCATGAAACCCCATCTCTACTAAAAATACCAAAAAAAATCAGCCGGGCATGGTGACGGGCACCTGTAGTCCCAGCTACTCAGGAGGCTGAGGCAGGAGAATGGCGTGAACCCGGGAGTTGGAGCTTGCAGTGAGCTGAGATGGCGCCACTGCACTCCAGCCTGGGTGACAAAGCAAGACTCCATCTCAAAAAATAAAAATAAAAATTTCTAAATGGGCAAGAGTTGAAAGTATTTTTCTCTAGTGTTTAAAATACACTAAAATACACATACTGATGAACTTCTCCATGTTCATGCACACTTGATAAATAAAGTGATCTTTAGGATTATCAAAAGTAAAATGTCTCCCAAGGCATGTCATATTTATTGGCCCTAAGACAGTTTTGTTTTTTATCATACACTATGTATGTGACCACTGTTAAGTGTATGTTCACTTAAGTGTCATCTATTTCCAATATCATTCTAATGTATGGCTCAAATCATGTTTCGAATACCTAAGTTCTGTTTGGTAGAGAATCAATGTTTTCTCATTTTGTAACGTTGTTTATTACACATACCACGACATGCTTTAATCAAAAAGGCTGCTAAACTTTGCTCAACTGTGGTTGCACCCGATGACTCATAAGCTTTTTCTTTTTTTCTTTTCTCAATTCAGTTCAACAACATCTGGTAGCTTATATAAGGAGAGAGGATGTTCTTTACAATCGGTGATTTTTCTGGACAGCATGTTTCTACAATGGGCAGCCTTCCATTTTTTCCCTAAGTTATTGCTCGCTTCATGTAGTCTAACATTGGCATCTTAATTTTTTTCCTAGAGACAAACATGTGCAGGAATTTGGTCTAATATTGCACCATAAACTTTTACAATGATTAGTTCCTAAGTCTCTTTTATTAATTTGTTTTGAGTTTGTCCAACCTCGAAAAAAGAAAACTAAAAATAAATGTGAACAAATAAGAAACAAGGTATCAGTCTTATGCACTTCACATGCAGGTTGTTCCTTCTTTTAGGGTGTTTGATATTATGAAATCTTTGTAGTCTTTGATAACCACTAAAAAGAAGATAAGGATCCGAGATTGCAAAATGTATCTCTAGATACACTAATTTTTTCTAACCAGATGTTTTTCACATCCTTTCTGACTCACAGTCCTTCAGACAGAGATAAACTATGCATAATATTCACACTACTAAAGATTCCTGAAACATGTCCCTGCATTTTCTTGATGTTCTTACTTTAGTTTAGTCTTTTATTTATCTTTAAAATGGAAGTGGGGAAAAATAAACCTGTTGTCTACAAAGGAATTATACACACTTAGAGTCCTTTAAAATTTTTTTACTGTTGCTTCTCCAGACAGAGAAAGAAAAATGTTCATGAGAACACATGGACACAGGGAGGGGAACAGCACATACCAGGGCCTGTCACGGGTAGGGGGCAAGGGGAGGGAGAGCATTAGGACAAATGCCTAATGCATGTGGGGCTTGAAACCTAGGTGACGGGTTGATAGGTGCAGCAACCACCATGGCACACACATACCTATGTAACATACTTGTATGTTCTGCACATGTATCCCAGAATTTAAAGTAAATTAAAAAAAAAAAAAAGAATAATGTTCATTCGAGCCACTTATTCTTCAGGTGTTTGCATTCCTATTTTGCTGGGAAAAAAATACCCCAAGAGTTAAAAGAAATACACTGCAATCAAACTGACTGACAAGATAATAATTGGCTCCAAATACTTAAAAGCATCAAAATGGAATTTTAGAAAAAAGATGTTGACATCTCCTATAGGAAGATTATCAATTGATAATAATTAATAATGATTCTAAATAAGGTGTTCAACGAAAGCTATTTATACTTATCTTTGCATGAAACGATTTTAGCTTTCTAATAAATGGAAGGGGTTCACTTGGATATTTGATAGTTTGGAGGGTTTTAATAAGTGTAATATCTCTACTTCCTCTTTCAACCTTCATTCCAGAACATTTCATTAAAGACTAAATCCTGTCATTAAGCCCAAGAAAAACAATTTGGTTTAAAACAATATCTTTTGAAGAGAAATCATAGACACTTGAAAAGTTTCCAGCAAAATTCTTTGAGGTCTTGGCATAGTTTCAAAAGTCGCTAATGTTTCAAAGGGTCACCAGTATCTTTCCTCCCCCATTTTTACCCCTCACTAAGAACTTAAATACACTCATTCTTCTCTATAACACAGTACTGTCTCAGTATAAGAAATCACTATTTCCTCACACATCTATGTTCATAGCAGCACTATCCACAATAGCCAAGAGGCGGGTGCAATCCAGTTGTCTATTCATGGATGATTGGATAAGCCAAAAGTGGTATATACATACAGTGGAGTATTATTCAGCCTCAAACAGGAAGGAAATCCTGTCACACAGTACAACGTGGAGGAAACTTGAGGACGTTATGCTAAGTGAAATAAGACAGTCACAAAAAGACAAATACTATGCGGTTCCACTCTTATAAGTAGTAGGTAAACTCATAGAAATCAGAAAACAGAATGGCACTTGCCAGGGCCTGGCAGGAGAGGAGGAGGAATTTAGTTTTTCAATGGGTACAGAGCAAGCTTGTACAACCTGTGGCCCTATGAGCCACATGCGGCCCAACACAGATTTGCAAACCTTCTTAAAACATGATGAGTTTTTTTGGTATATAATTTTTTCTTTAGCTCATCAGCTGTAGTTTGTGTTAGTGTATTTTGTGTGTGGCCCAGGATAATTTTTCTTCTTCCAATGTAGCCCAGGGAAGTCCAAAGATTGGATACCCGTGGTGTAGAGTTTCAGTTTTGTAACATTGAAAATTTCTAGAGATCTGTTGCACAGCAATGTGAAATACTTAACACTACTGAATGGTACACGTAAAGGTAGTTAAGATGATACACTTTATGTTCTGTGTTTTTTACCACAATTATAAGTATATAAATATGTAAGAAATTACTATTTGCTCAGAGAGGCTTTTCATTCCCAAAGTTTATTTGACTTAAACATTTCCCATTTTGGTGAGAAAGGAATGGAAACCTGTTGTCTCATAGTATCTTAAAAATAGCACATGCATCCATTTTTTCTTTACTAAACTCCATAGGTATTAAATAATTTACCCTGTCAAACTTGATTGGGTTTTTTGTTTTGTTTTGTTTTGAGACAGAGTCTGGCTCTGTCGCATAGGCTGGAGTGCAGTGCTGTGATCTTGGCTCACTGCGGCCTCTGCCTCCTGGGTTCAAGCGATTCTCCCATGTCAACCTCCCAAGTAGCTGAGATTACAGGCACCCGCCACCACACCCAGCTAATTGTTGTATTTTTAGTAGAGACAGGGTTTCACCATGATGGCCAGGCTGGTCTCGAACTCCTGGACTCAAGTGATCCGCCTGCCTCAACCTCCCAAAGTGCTGGGATTACAGATGTGAACCACCGTGCCTGGCCATTGATTGGGTTTTAGAAGTTTCCAGTTTTCAGGCAGAAGAATTTTTAAATTGAAATTCGAAAGGAATTAAGCACTATATTTCTTAAAAGGGTATTGAAAATTACAATTAGCTCATACCCACGCTCACCTGGGGAACTACTAATTCTCATCAAATGAGGTGGAAGATTCGTTTTGGATTAAGAGGAAAGTACTTGGAAAGAAGGGGATACACTTGCGGTACAGGCTGAATATTCTTTATGTGAAATGCTTGGAACCAGAAGTGTTTGTGATTTTGTGTGCGTAATGAGATCTGCATATACACAATGAGATGGGACCCAAGACAAAACACAAAATCCATTTATATTTTATGTGCACCTTACACACATAATCTGAAGGTAATTTTATACAATGTTTTGCATACTTTTTTGTGCACGAAACAAAGTTTGTATTAAGTATTTATGTGTGGAATTTTCCACTTGTGGAGTCATGTCAGAGCTCAAATAGTTCTGTATTTTGGAGCATTTCAGGCTTTCAGATCAGGAAGGCACAACCTGTATAAAAAACAGAGTAACTTCTAGTATTCTTGTTTCTCTGCTCTTCCCTCTTGCTCAGCCAATGCTGTGATCCATTTCTGTTGTGTGGGTGTTTAAGGCAGAGGCAAAGTGACTAAAGTCTCTGTTTCAGATGCTCCCACGTGCAACACTTAAGAATCTGGCATTTAACTCATTTCTTAACCTGTTAGTGGTACACACAGATTTAGGAAGCTAAATACATTCTCTTCTGCACTGGAGTCTGTGAGAAGGTTGGAGGCAGGAAGGCTGAAATTGTCCTTCATCAGTTATTTTCTGCCCTCACTCCACTTGCTACCTTTCCTGGGGTCTCTTTCCTAAGTGTCATTTTTGTGGAGAAGGGGATGGTTTCTCCACTTCCCACATAGAAAAAGTATGTCATGATGTATTAGTTCCTAGTTTCTTGGGTTTATGTCGGTCTCCTTACAGAGTTCCAGAAAGCAGCATTGTCCCCTCTGATCCGTGGTTTTGCTTTTTGCAGCTTTCATTACCCGCAGTCAACTGTGATCCAAAAATATTAAACAGAAAATTTTAGAAATCAACAATGAAGTTTTTAGTTGCATGCTGTTTTGAGTAGTGTGGTGAGATCTTGCACTACCCTGCTCCATCCCTCCTGAGAGGTGAATCACCCCTTTGTCTAGCCTATCCTGAGTTACAGCTGTCACCTGTCCCTGACTTACTCAGTAGCCATGTCATCTCAGTTATCAGATCAACTATGAAGAAATTACAGTGCTTGTGTTCAAGTCACCCTCACTGTACTGAATAATTGCCTCAAAGTGCAAAAGTAGTGATACTGGCATAGTGTTATAATTGCCCTACGTTTAGTTATTCCTGTTCATCTCATATGTGCCTAATTTATAAACTTTATCATAATTATCTATGTATAGGGAAAAGCATAATATATACAGGATTCAGTACTATCCGAGGTTAGGCATCCACTGAGATAGTCTTGAAATGCATCCTTTACAGCTAAGGTGGACTACTGGATAGACTCTTTTTTTCTTTTTGCTAAGGGATGGGGTCTTGCTCTGTCACCTAGCAGGTTGGAGTGCAGTGGTGCAATCATGGCTCACTGGAGCCTCAAACTCATGGACTCAAGCCATCTTCTCACTTCAGCCTCTCGAGTAGCCAAGTAGCTGGGACTATAGGCCCAAGCCACCACACTGGCGAATTTCTTAATTTTTTGTAGAGACAGGGTCTCACTATGTTGCCCAGGATAGTCTCAAACTCCTGGCCTCAAGTGATCCTCCCACCTCAGCCTCCCAAAGTGCTGGGACTATAGTCATGAGGCATCTTACCTGGCCTAGACTTTCTGTTTGTGTCAGTTCAGTTTCATTCATTCATTTGACAAATATTTATTATTTAAGATATACTAGGCAGTGGCCCTTTACACTACAGTGCATGTCTATTTAGTGTGACCCTCTAGTATCCTAGATATTAGCCCTTTAAAAATCGTGAAGTATCTCAAAAATGACTCTAGACTTAAATTGAATGATGATTTTTTTAAGAGACGGGTCTTGCTATGTTGCCCAGGCTTGAGTGCAATAGCTATTCACAAGCACAATGACAGCCTCGAACTCCTGGTCTCAAGCAATCCTCCTGCCTCAGCCTCTTGAGTAGCTGGGACTATAAGAACCCAGCTAAAATGATGATCCTGACCATCAACTAAATACTGGATATATAATGAGGCATGGTTTTAAAAATTACACCACAGATTCTTGCATCATTTATGGAAATAAACAAACCAGCCATCTTTCAAGTGTGGTATTTCCGAAAGTACCCATGGAGGTGCTGGCACGTGCTTGCTCACAAGAAATCTACCCTGGCCTTGAACACTCACCCCTGTGACCCAGCTCTGGTCTAAGGCTCCCCTATTCAGACCGCAGGATAGGCTATTATTGGAGCAGCCGAAATATACAAGGCCTCCAGCCTGGGCCTGCTGGGAGCAGGGGCTGGTGCCTCAGGGCATCCTGACTGGCCTGCTGGTTTCCATCCCTTTTGCCTTGGCCCATGGACACTCCTGCCTGCTCACCTGACTTCGGGGCCTGAGCTGATTCCACAGCCACGGGCCCTTGGCATTTCCAATCTGCTTCTGGCTTTGTGCCCTGTCTCTATGATCCACTGCTGCTTAAGTCCAAGCTTGACAGTCGTGACTAATGGGGGCAGGTCACCCTTTCAGCTCCAAGGTGATATCCCATCTACCTCCCTCTAGCGTGTCTGACTCAGACAAAGGCATTTTCTTCTAACCCCCAGCAACCTTAGAGCGACTCTGACTGCACATTTACTTCCTAAACTGTAAAAGCTAACAGAGAAAGAAGTTTCCTTCATGTTCCTTAGAAACAAATGGGAGCAAATTTACTAGAAATCACCTTGCAGTTTCATCCAGCCTCTTACTGTCTATGTTATCAACGCATCATTTTACCTCTCCGGAACTCAAACTTAAAATGCAGGCCTTAAGCTAACCCACTTCTGCTAGCTCTCCCAGTATAATACTGGAAGGAGGAGGTTAAAAGCATAGGTTTTGCAGATAGTCAGGCACATACCTCTTATGCCCAGCTAATTTTTTTTAATTTTTGGTAGAGACGAGGTCTCACCATGTTGCCCAGCCTGAAAACTGACTAACTTTCAACCATGGACGAGTGGTTTAACCTCTCTAAACTTCCATCAAACAGAGATAATACCTACCTCATAGTGTTGTTTTGAGAATTAAATGAGACACTATATGTGCAGTTCTTACCAAATAGCATTAATCAATCAACACACATATCAAAGATATAAATAATTACATGTAAATATTTAGTGCTTACATTTTTTAAATCATTCATCTCTGGATACCTTCTCTTTCATCTCAGTCCTTGCTTAAAGTCACAGCATACTTTAAGAAATAACTGCCTGTTTCTGTGGCCAGGTAATATTTGTCAGAACCTTGGTTTTTTTTTTTATCAGGGTACAAAATTTTAGTTTTTAAAGTCACCTTTATCAAATCTATGGTTAAAATAGTTGTGGAGCCGCGCTAATTTGAACAGATGACTTTTTTTTTTAAGTACAAATTATTTTGGCAACCATTTTCTGATCTGATTACAATAAACATTTTTTAAAGAAGTTCCAGTTTTATGGCCAGGCATGGTGGCTCACACCTGTAATCCCAGCACTTTGGGAGGCCAAGGTAGGAGGACTTCCTGAGTGGGAGTTGGAGACCAGCTGCGGCAAAACCCCATCTCTGCTTTAAAAAAAGAAAAGAAAAAAAAAAGTTTCAGTTTTTGCTTCTGGGTTTTTGTTTTTTGTTCTTGGGGATTTTTTTCTGAGACAGGGTGTTACTCTGTCGCTGGAATGTAGCGGCACAATCATGACTCACTGTAATCTCCACCTCCAGGGTTCGAGCAATTCTCCCACCTCAGCCTCTCAAGTAGCTGGGACAACAGGCATGTGCCACAGTCCCTAGCTCATTGTTTTTTAGTAGAGACAGGGTCTCACTGCGTTGCCCAGGCTGGTCTCAAACTCCTGGGCTCAAGCAATCCTCCTACCTCGGCCTCCCAAAGAGGACAAGATTTTGGGTGTGATTCTGGGTGTGATTCTGGGTGTGATTCTGGGTGTGAGCCACGACACCCAGCCAAGTTCCAGTTTTTAATCTAGAAGCCAGAATAACTTGGTAAATCATTTCTACGCTGAGGGAAGAAACCATCAAAGATGTATTTGTTTAGTGTCCCAAGTTCATGAACACTTTATATAGTATCTTTCAAGTCAGGCACCAGTAAAGAAAGTGTGCCATAGACAGGGGAACAGAGAGAGTTTTAATCTCATCATAACTCTCCTCAGTGATGTCAACAATTAAGACCTACCATGTTCCACCCTTCTTTTCCAATTAGAGGCAAAGAAGTAAAAGATTGAAGCCAATACTGAGAACTCAAGTAATTCTGATGGCTACAACATTGAGCTATATAATTCCAGGCTCAGTGGATCCGTTCCAGGCCTGGCTCTATTCATCTAAGAAACTAAGAGGGACAAATAGGCCTCCTCCTCAGTATAACTATGATGAATAATTAATTAGCTAATACTACAAAGATAAATGTATCATCAATAGCAAATGAGATGCTTATAATTAACTTGGGACAAAGAAGTAGAAATCAAGAAATAGCCTGAATCTGGCCATGGTGGCTCATGCCTATAATCCCAGTGCCTTTGGAGACCAAGACAGGAGGATTGCTTGAAGCCAGGGGTTCGAGACCAGCCTGGGCAACATAGTGAGAATCTGTCTCTACAAAAAAATTAAAAAATAAATTTAAAAAATTAGCTGGGCATGGTGGCACACACCTGTAATCCCAGCTGCTCAGGAAGCTGAGATGGGAGGATCACTTGAGCCCAGGAGTTCAAGGCTGCAGTGAGCTATGATCACGCCACTGCGCTCCAGCCTGGGTGAAAGAGCAGATTCTGTCTCTTAAAAAAAAAAAAAAAAAAATAGCCTGAGATGGTTATTTTCATCACAAACTGCCTTTTTCTCTGAGGCAAGGCTGTTAAAATGATAGCATTTAGAAAGGCCTATTGCCAAGTCAAATGTCCTTGGAATTTACATAAGGTCCAGGGCAGACTTGTTCAGCATGAGACAAACTGGACAAGGTCAGGTGGTGAACAGAGGCTCCAGAAGGCCATGCTTGTGTGCAGCACATCATTCATTCACTCCTTCTGTGGTGATGATATTGTGGCTCCCCAAAGACTTCCACATCCTCATCCTTAGAATCTGTGACTATGTTGCCTAACCTGGAAAAATGAACTTTCCAGATGTACAATTAAGTTAAGGATCTTGAGATGGAGAGATTATCCTTGATTAGCTGGGTGACTCCAGTGTAACCTCCTTATAAGAGAAGGAGGAAGCTGGGTGTGGTGGCACGTTCCTGTAATCCCAGCTACACAGGAGGCTGAGGCAGGAGAATCGCTTCAACCGGGAAGGCAGAGGTTGCAGTGAGCCGAGATCGTGCCATTGCACTCCAGCCTGGGCAACAAGAATGAAACTCCATCTCAAAAAAATAAATAAATAAATAGAGAGAAGGAGGAGAGTTAGACTCAGAGAAGGAGATGGGATGGCAGAAGTGAGGTCAGAGTCACAGACAGAAATTCGAAGATGCTTCACTGCTGGCTGTGAAGACGGAGGAAGAGGACACGAGCCAACAAGTGTAAGAAGTCTCTGGAACCTGGAAAAAGCAGGGAAAGGGTCTCCCCTGCAACCTCTAAAAGGAAAGCAGTTCTGCTGACACTTCGACTTTAGTCTAACGAAGGCTGTTTTGGATTTCTGACTTCCAGAGCTGTCATAATAAATTTGTGTTGTTTTCAGTCACTAAATGTGTGCTATTTTGTTACATTGGCGATAAGAAACCAATACTTCTAAGTGGCAGAGAGTCAAAGATGAAAAGACACGTTCCTCCTGTGGGCATTTGTTTAACAAATATTTATCGGGTTGCTCCAAGTCGCATGAGAGCGAATGCTTATCAGCCACCCACTGTGTGTCAGGCAGGATGTTAAGGGCTTTGCATCCGTTTCTCCAATCCTCAGACCCATCCTAGTATACATATTGCTGACATTCATTAAACACTGTGAACCAGACACAGTCTTAAACACTTAACATGTATTATCGTATTTCATTCTTGTAGCTCTGAGATACATCATAATCACTCTCATTTTACACAAGTGGAAACAGGCGAAGGGAAGCTGAAAGTAGTTTCTCAGGGTCAAATTGCTAAAGGTGATGAAAATTTTAGCTTGTCTGCCTCCAGAGCTTGCTCTGTATTTTCGCCATATTCCAGATAAGTAAACTGAGGCTCAGAAAGGTTAAATAACTCGGCAAAACCAAAATTGATTAATCATCTACTGACCAGAACCAAACCGACTTTCTCCTGACTCTCCCTGTACACCCTCTCCACTTGCCCAGAGCCCTCTGATTCTAGTCTGAAGCTTGTTCGGAAAACCTTGTGTTCAGCCTGTACAATGTAGCAAGGCCCCATATCTAAACAACAACAACAACAGCAAAAAACCTGGTATGGTGGCATGCATCTGTAGTCTCAGCTACTTGGGAAGCTGAGGCAGGAGGGTCACTTGAGCTCAGGAGTTTGTGGCCACAATGAACCATGATTCCACCACTGCACTCCAGCCTGGGCTATAAAACAAAACCCTATCTCAAAAAAAGAAAAAAGAAAGAACGAAGGAAAGAAGGAAGGAAGAAAGAAAAAGAAAGAAAGAAAGAAAGAAAGAAAGAAAGAAAGAAAGAAAGAAAGACAGACGGAGGGAGAAAGGGAGGGAGGGAGGGAGAGAAGGAAGGAAATCTTGTGTGTTGTAATGACTAGGTCTCTCACAGACTGATTCTCAAGTTGACCAGCTCTTCGTACAGAAATGTGGAGGCAGGGTATCCCAGGCTGGATGGCCTGAGTCCTCCCTGCTGTCTTCAGCTCCCTCTAAGCTGTGGTTAAGATGCCCATTTCACTGCATGAGTCAGTGATGGAACAGAACGAGCGCAGCAATTTTATTCACTCATTTAAACAGCCATGAAACACGTATTGATTATTTACTGCTCCTGAGAACTGCTACACTTCCCTACTTTTCAATGACATAAAGAGAGCTGATTTCTTGCTGGAACTGTTATGATAAAATGCACCTATAAAGAACACACACTCAGGGCAGGACTGGGTCCATCTTTTCATCCTGTACCAGAGCCCAGCACCGCACCTGGACTACAGTACAAAGCTCCATCACTCTTCTTGACTGATTTATGTAGCTCCGTTAACACCATTGAGATCACTAATGGTTGCTAATGTGGCCTGCTGGGAAACCACGCAGGTAATTTCACTGTTTTGCCTATAACTGGGTTTGTCCTTTAGCTATCAAACTATGGCAGTCTTTAATGTCTCAAATGTCGATGGTTTTTGTTGTTGTTGAGTTGAGACCGTCTCACTCTGTCACCCAGGCTGGAGTGCAATGGCGCAATCTCTGCTCACTGCAATCTCCGCCTCCCAGGTTCAAGTGATTCTCCTGCCTCAGCCTCCCAAGTAGCTGGAACTACAGGTGTGCGCCACCACACCCAGCTAACTTTTGTATTTTTAGTAGAGACGGGGTTTCACCAAGTTGACCAGGCTGATCTTGAACTCCTGACCTCAAGTGATCCACCTGTCTCTGCCTCCCAAAATGCTGAGATTACAGGTGTGATCCACACCCAGGCTTTTTGTTTTTCTGAGACACGGTCTCACTCTGCCACCCAAGCTGGAGTGCAGTGGCATAATCATAGCTAATTACAGCCTTGACTTCCTAGGTTCAGGCAATCCTCCCACCTCAGCCCCCCGAGTAGCTGGGACTACAGGTGTATGCCACCACGCCTGGCTAATTTGGCTTATTTTTAGTAAAGATGGGGTCTCGCTATGTTGTTCAGGTTGTTTGCAAACTCCTGGACTCAGGACGCTCCCACCTCAGCCTCCCAAAAAGCTGAGATTACAGGCGTGAGCCATCGTGCCCCGCCTCTGTGTCTCAAACGGCAAACAGCTAGCTACCTCAAGGTGTGACAGGAATATTTTTAAAGTTGGTTGCTGTTTATGAAGTCCTTTCTCATGACTTGATACGTCGTCTCTGTGCCAGCCAAACAAATCTGTTTGCTACTGTGCTCCTGGCTTTCACTCATGGCCTCTTTGTCCTTCTACACAAATGGTATTTCCACATTGAATGTGTGGACAAAAGAAAAAAAAAACAAGTTTTTAATGAATTAAAGTTAGTTTAATTCGGAAGTCTTACTGAGGACTATGGTCTGAGGCCTATAGCTCGGGAGGAGTCTTTCAGAGAGGAGATTTTGTCAGAAATCTCCCAGCCAGTGTTTTTATATACAGGTGGGGGAGGTTTATGATGACAGATCGTATCCAACATACTCAAAAGTTATTATATTGGTGCAAAAATCATTGCGGTTTTTGCTAATAGAAGTAGTTATTTTGAAGCAGAATCACATCAAGGTTGCGGCATGAGTCCATCTAGTTATAGATTACAAAAGCGTAGTCACTAACCTCATCAGAAGTTATCTTATGTTGGCTGGTCACAGTGGCCTGTAATCCCAGCACTTTGGGAGGCCGAGGTGGGTGGAACACTTGAGGTCAGGAGTTCGAGACCAGGCTGGCCAACATGGTGACACCCCCGTCTCTATTAAAATACCAAAAAAATTAGCTGGGTGTGGTGACATGTGCCTATAATCCCAGGTACTCAGGAGGCTGAGGCAGAAGAATCGCTTGAACCCAGGAGGCAGAGGTTGCAGCGAGCCGAGATCACACTACTGTACTCCAGCCTGGGCGACAGAGCAAGACTCTGTCTCAAAATGAAAAAAAAAAAAAAAGTTATCTTATGTTTAAGGAAAGACAAGAACAAGGGTCATTTATCTTTTAAGGAATATGGTGACTCAAGTAAGAGACACAGAGCGCCACATGCTCTGTCCTGTTTCGTCTTCAAAGCATCCCTCCAGAGATCTGCACGTCACCACAGAGCCAGGTGCTTGGTGACATTATGCTGGCAAGCAAAAATGAGCAGATATGGCTTCCGTTTGCTACTTCGTCTCACAAATGCTTTTTACTTTCTCTGCACCAATTCATACCCCTCCCATTTATCTCCTCCTGAGTTCTCACCATCCTAACCAGGTGATCCCGGAAGTCACATTCCCTCTGTTCTTGCATATGTGCTGGATTGCCGAGGTAAGATTCTGTCCATCAAGGCTTGTATTTATGCATCCTGTGTGTCCTCAGAAAAATCACAAGTCTTGGGATGGCAGAAATCATAAAATCATATCTTCTATTTCTTTCCTATCAAATCCCTGCCAGGATACTTATTAGTACAAATATTAATTAATTCAGTTTTTAGTAAGTATGTAATAGGTGGCTCTAACTGTGTTTGTTCTTTTATACAGGTAGAAAGAGCAGACTTTCATTTTGGTCCTGGCTCTGTCTTGAACTACCTGAGTGGTATTAGCTGGGACACTTCACTCCTGCCCACGTGCCTCTCAATTCTAAAATGAGGAGAAAGACCAAGCACAGAGACTCATGCCTATAATCCCAGCACTTCGGGAGGCCAAGACAAGAAGATCACTTGAGTAAGGAGTTCGAGACCAGCCTAAGCAACATAGCAAGACCCACATCTCTACAAAAAATTTAAAAATTAGCTGGGCATGGTGGTACCCAATTGTGGTCCAGTAGAATGCTAAGTAGATGTTAGCTATCATCATCGTCTTTACTATTATTAGGCCTTTATTAATTATTATTACTATTGGCTCTTAAACCAACATGATTTTTGCCATATTGCCTAGGCTGTTCTCAAACTCCTGACCTCAGGCAATCCACCCACCTTGGCCCCGCAAAGTGCTGAGACTACACGTGTGAGTCATTGCGCCCGGCCCCTGGGTATATACTGAAAAGGATGAATAGCTGTGAGCTTGGGCAAGTTGCTTAATCTCTCAGTGACTCGGTTTCTCACCTGAGATGAATAATGGTCCACATCTCATACGGTTCTTGTGAGGATTCAGGCAATTAGACCCAGACTGGCTACTTAGTAAGCACTCAGTAGATGTTAGCTATCATCATCATCTTGATTATTATTAGGGCTTTATTAATTATTATTTTTTATGAGAAAGTCTTGCTCTGTTGCCCAGGCTGGAGTGCAATGGCACAAACTTGGCTCACTGCAACCTCCGCCTCCCAGGTTCAGTTAATTCTCCTGGCTTAGCCTCCCAAGTAGCTGGGATTACAAGCACCCACCACAATGCCTGGCGAATTTTTTGTATTTTTAATAGAGACAGGGTTTCACCATGTTGGCCAGGCTGGTCTCGAACACCTGACCTCAGGTGATCTGCCCACCTTGGCCTCCCAAAGTGCTGGGATTATAGGCATGAGCCATCGCACCTGGCCAATTATTATTACTATTATAGGCTCTCAAGCCAATTCCCAGTAGGACTTTTACCCACATGAGGATGGACGCTCTGGCAGGACAGGAAGCCAGTCTACCTGCTGGCAAGCAGAGAAGCCCAGGGTGCCGCCTGCCAGTATTTTTAGCAGCGATGGTGAATCACGAGCAGTTAGTGTCAGAAAGACTTAAAATTGAAATAGCTTCTAACACTTCGACAGTATTTTTACCACACTGTTTTATCTGGGCATTAAAAATATATATGGTTTTAATTATATCTTGCTTTGCAGGAGGGGGAAAAAAAACCCTCAACCGCTTGCCATCTCTCTCCTTTTTATATGTGTCTTTCTCCATGAACAGCGGGCCTCTAAAAATGATGGCATGAAGCGGAGTGTCTCTCGGTCAGGTGGAACTGGCCTCCCAGGCCGCATTTAGCTCAATGTTATTACAGGAAATGAATGCATTGTATTGAAGGCCGTTTGTCGCTCATTGTTCCTCAGGCTCAGGCCTGTGTGGGACTGTTTGTCCTCCCGCACACACAGCAGCCATTGTGTCCCCTGCAACATCCTACATGCAGCTGTGAACAGTTGTGCCTGAGCCAGTTTATCGGCCGTGGAATTCACTCAGAAAAGAATTGGGAGAAACATATCAAGTCAGAGCCCTCATTTTCTCTGGGAATGTTCTGAGCTCTCCAGCATTCCTCCTCCCACTTGGCCAAGAAAAACAAACAAACAGTGGCCTCCTTTGATGTACGCACCTCTGGGCTATTCAGAGGTGGGACTTTTTGGGTAATAATTTCCAATTTCTACAGGGAATCTCCATTCACAACTTTCTGGACCCAGAGACCTAAGGTAACAGAATCTAATAACTACAAAGGCTATCCCTGCCACCGATCTCTGCGGCCAAATGGTGTCCCCTATAGTAAACGAAGTCGAGGGGGTGTCCTACCCCGTCATTTCACACCATGACAGCTGTGAGGCTAATTTGCAGAGTGACTCTATGAACACTGTGTGGT
The DNA here is from genome assembly GCF_000951035.1 of Colobus angolensis palliatus. Lineage (NCBI taxonomy): Eukaryota > Metazoa > Chordata > Mammalia > Primates > Cercopithecidae > Colobus > Colobus angolensis. The sequence continues at coordinate 1,786,621 of NW_012119932.1, forward strand.
CCTTTCGGGTTTCATATGGCCCACCTCCCATAGGACACATATTTAATCCATCAGAACATGAAACACTTGGCTGGGCACAGTGGCTCACCCCTGTAATTCCACACTTTTGGAAGCTGAGATGAGAGCATCGCTTGAGGCCAGGAGTTCGAGACTAGCCTAGGCAATATAGAAAGACCTATCTTTATTTAAAAAAGAATGAAAAATAAAAAACAGGAGGCCAGGCATGATGGCCCATGCCTGTAATCCCAACACTTTGGGAGGCCAAGGTGGGTGGATCACCTGGGGTCAAGAGTTCGAGACCAACCTGGCTAACATGGCAAAACACTGTCCCTACCAAAAATGCAAAAATTAGCCAGGCATGGTGCTGGGCACCTGTAGTCCCAGCTACTTGGGAGGCTGAGGCAGGAGGATCACTTGAACCCAGGAGGCGAAGGTTGCAGTGAGCCGAGATCGTGCACTCGAGTTAGACTGCACTGCAGCCTGGGAAACAGAGTGAGACTCTGTCTTAAAAAATGATAATTATGAAAAAAAAAAAAAAAAAGAAATATCCGCTCCCAGGCTAGAAAGGGGAGTCAAGGAAGACTGAGGCAGAGTTCATAGGTGAACAATCATATCAAGTCTTGGCAACTGTTTAGGTGGGACAGTTGAGGCTTGGGTTGACTTAGAAACATTGATCATTCTTTCTTAAGCACAGTGCCTACAATTTTGGTTGGTAAAAGGTAGGGTTTTAGGCTTGGTTGTGTAAAGTGAACCAACCATCTGTTTTTTTCCTTGGACTGCAGTGGTGCTCAACAGAACATTTTGCATGAGGAGCCATAAGCTAAACATCTGCTCTAAAACATGCCTATATACGTGTAATTAGAAAACCATGTGTATACACTTATCAGAATAAATCTCTAATGCTGGGTATGGTGGCTGATGCCTGTAATCCCAACACTTTGGGAGGTCAAAGCAGGTGGATCACTTAAGCCCAGGAGTTCGAGCAACACAGTGAAACCCTGTTTCTACAAAATATACACAAATTATCTGGGTGTGGTGGTGCATGCCTGTAGTCCCAGTTACTAGGGAGGCTGAGGTGGGAGGATTGCTTGAGTCTGGGAGGTCAAGCCTGCAGTAAGCCATGAGCATGCCATTGCTTGGGTAACAGAGCAAGACACTGTCTCAAAAGAAAAAAAAAGAATAAATCTCTAACAAACACCATACATCAATAGTTGCCAACAAAGTTTAGATTAAGTAGAATTTAGAAGAACATGACTTCACTAAGTCCAAATAAATACATAGATGTAACTTTTCCTGACTGGCCAAATTTCCAGTTTTCACTATTAAGTGTGACTCTGATGTTCATAAACAGGGCAAAGGAGGAAACAAAGTTAATTCACTCAACTTGTTCTTCAGAGTCTAAAAGTCTTCTGGGGCTTATGCGCAACTTTTACACAATGGCTTTGGCATTAAAAGTCTTTGCACAGGCTGCCTATAATCCCTGCACTTTGGAGGCCAAAGAAGGAGGATTGCCCTGAGCCCAAGAGTTTGAGACCAGTGTGGGCAGCATGACGAGATCCTGTCTCTACAGAAAATTTTAAAAACTAGCTGGGCATGGTGGTGCACTAGTAATCCCAGCTACTGGAGAGGCTGGGGCAGGAGCGTCGCTTGAGCCCAGCAGGTCGAGGCTGCAGTGAGCTGTGAGTATGCCACTGCACCCAAGCCTGGGTGACCCTGTCTCAAAAAAAATAAAAATAAAAAAATTTTAAAGCCATTGCACAGTTTTCTCTGCTGCTGGAATAAATGGATCTTCTGCTAGCTCTAATTGCCCTAGTAAAAGAATATTATCTTTGACCACTGATCCTGAGAACCCAAATTCCCTGCAGTTCCTTTGCTAAAGGAAATCCCTGTCTTCTCTCCATTTCCAGCCCCTGAACGCTGTTTTTGGTACAACCAACAAAGAAGAGTATAAAGGTGTTTACAGAAAGAGCATCCCTGGGAGCCCCCTTTTCCTGGGACAGTTATTCTTCTTCCAAACAGAGAAGGGTTCTTTTAATAATCAAGTTACCAATTTACTCTAAACTCTCCCCTCCCAACCGATATTTGAAGCTTGGAATGGCCATAAAAATAATATCACATCGAAAGCTAATTATGTTCCCCTTCCTACCCATCTTTCTTGCCAAGTAATCTTGGGTTTTGGCACCTTGTTTTATTGTTTTTTGAACATTAAAAAACAGCAGAAGGCAAGGGAGGCAGCAGAGAATGGGAACAGATTAGGCTTTAAAATAGAAGTGTCAAGGTGGTTCCCCGCAGGCTCTGTTCTGATCTAGCAATTGGTAATTTCAGATCCACTTGCTTTCATAAGCGTCTGCATAGCAGTAGATTGAGCAGCAATTAAGGGATAGAGCATTAAGCTAAATGAACTTACTTCTCTAGCATAACTATTGTTTTTCATGGTTTCCAGTGCAAAATAAATTTAAACAAACTTATAAAATATTTACGTGAATAAACAACATGTGAAAAAAACAAATTCATAGAAATTGGCCAGTTGTTCAGAGCATATTTGCAGAACACTCTAAATTGGAGATCCTCAAACATTTTACTCACAACTCCCCACCTCCACTCAAAAAAAAAAAGAAGTTTGAAAAACTATGCAGCACTTTCTCACCTGTTTGAAGGATAACATCTAAAATTTTTCAACATAAGTTTAAGTAGTTGCCAGGGATGCAATTTCCAGTGGATTGTAAATGTTAATATTGTAAACTAAACCCACAGATCACTTTTAAATGTATCTGATGGAATCTAAATATCTGGGCAATTTAATACTCATTTTCATTCACTAAACAGTATATGAGGCCAGACACGGTGGCTCATGCCTATAATCCCAGCACTTTGGGAGGCCGAAGCGGGTGGATCACCTGAGGTTAGGAGTTTGAGACCAGCCTGGCCAACATGGTGAAACCCTGTCTCTACTAAAACTACAAAAAAATCACTGGATGTGGTGGCACACGCTGAAATCCCAGCTACTAGGGAGGCTGAGGCAAGAGAAACTCTTGAACCTGGGAGGCGAAGGTTGCAGTGAGATGAGATTGTGCCACTGCACTCCAGTCTGGGCACAACAGAGCGAGACTCTGTCTGAAAAAAAAGAAAGAATATGAAAGTCGTTGTTTAATATTTGAAAATAAAACGTCTTTTTTTCTTTTTATATCCATTCTACTTCTCCATATAATTTTATCCTAATGAAATTGATTCTTATCTCTGATTTTTTTTTTTTAGACAAGGTCTTACCCTGCCACCCAGGCTGGAGTACAGTGGCATGATCATGGCTCACTGCAACCTCAATCATCTGGGCTCAAGGGATCCTTGTGCCTCAGCCTCCCTAGTAGGGGTGACTGCAGGCACCCACTACTATGCCCAGAGACTTTTATTCTTTTTGTAGACATGGAGTCTTGCTATGTTGCCTGGGCTGTCTCAAACTCCTGGCTTCAAGCAATCCTCCCACCTTGGCTTCTCAAAGTGCTGTGATTGCAGGCATAAGCCACGGCACCAGGAATTGTTTTGCTTTGTTTTTGAGATAGGGTCTCACTTTGTTGTCCAGGCTGGAGTGCAGTAAGGAGATCACAGCTTACCGTAGCTTTGAACTCTGGGCTCAAGGTATCCTCCTATCTCAGCCTCCCAAGTAGCTAGGACTTCAGGTGCATACCGTCACACTCAGCTAATTTTTAAATTTTTAAAAATGTTTTGTAGACACAGAGTTTTGCTATGGCTGGGGTCACCCAGAATGGTCTTAAACTCCTGGGCCTAAGTGATCCCCCCACCTCAGCCTCCCAAAATGCTGGGATTACAAGTGTGAGCTACTGCACCCAGAAAAAAATTGTTTTATTAATCATACTGTCATACTTCTCTGTCACAAAATAGATTTAAAAACTGCATCTATGACTGGAATTTGGAAGGAGAGTTGGAGGTAGGTTTATGATTTGAGGGACTGGAGCAAGCCTGGGAAACACTCAACAGTTTGCTTCAACATCATGCTCAGTGTGCTAGGAGCAAACAGCATGGCGTCTGGAACATAGATGTCTCCACCAGTTTCTCCCAGCAAACAAGCATCAGAATCTTGATGCAAGAAAGGGGGAGGCAAGTGTGAAAGTACTTTCTTAGCTGGGCATGGTGGCTCATACCTGTAATACCATCACTTTGGGAGGCCAAGGTGGGCGGATCACTTGAGGTCAGGAGTTCGAGGCCACCCTGGCCAACATGGTAAAACCCTATCTCTGCTAAAAATAGAAGCCGGGCATGGTGATGTGTGCCTACAATTCTAGCTACTTGGGAGGCTGAAGCAGGAGAATCACTTGAAACTGGGAGGTGGAGATTGCAATGAGCCAAGATCATGCCACTGCACTCCAACCTAGGTGCCGGAGACTTCATCTCAAAAAAAAAAAAAAAAGGGCTTTTTTTTTTTTTTTTTTTTTTTTTTTTTTTTTGAGACGGGGTCTTGCTCTGTCACCCAGGCTGGAGTGCAGTGGCGCAATCTCGGCTCACTGCAACCTCCACCTCCTGGGTTCATGCCATTCTCCTGCCTCAGCCTCCCAAGTAGCTGGGACTATAGGCGCTTGCCACTACGCCTGGCTAATTTTTTTGTATTCTTTAGTAGAGACTGGGTTTCCCTGTGTTAGCCAGGATGGCCTCGATCTCCTAACCTTGTAATCCGCCCGCCTCGGCCTCCTAAAGTGCTGGAATTACAGGCGTGAGCCACCGTGCCCGGTCAAAAAGTGCTTTCTCATGCAAAACTCTGAGACTTTGGGAGCATACAACAGGACTGCTTTGGTCTGAGGTAGAAGAACATGCCCGAAAAGTGATGGGGAAGGTTCATCTCTACTTCTGTAGGGCCACATCTGCATAGGGAGCCATGGATGCCCTAAGGCTGCAGCCCTGGGGAGCAGCACACATTATCACTATTTGCAGCCCCTAGGCCAGCACCTGCTCTGGTGGTGCCTGCCCCACAGGCGGTTGCAGATCCCAGCCCAGAACAAGAACGAGGGCTGTATCTGTGGGCAAGTCCATCATAATGGCACCAGCAGTCTCAGCACATTGTTGGCAGAGACACCCCAACATCAGCCCCAGCATCCCTAGAGCAACATGTCTTCAGTGGTTGCGGGTGACGTCAGCCGCAGCTGATGAGAGCAAAGTATCAGTACTGTGTTGTTCAGATGAGGGGCTGAGCAGCAACTTCAGGGGTGGCATTTCCTGCAGGAGCCAAAGAAAATGGCCAACACTCAAAAGACATATTTGCAAACCCATGTAAAACATTAACTAGGACCCCTCAAAAAGATTGGTATGGACTTGGGTGGGTCCCAGAGATACTGCGGTAGCAGAGGAAAGCCAGAACCAAGAAAGCATTGCTCTTCTGCATGGATCTGCCTTTAATTATTTGCAGGACAAAAACTAGGAATTTTCCAGTCCTGCAGAGCACACAATTGAATTAAGAGAAAAGAATATTACTGTGGATCAAATCAGAATGAAGGGTAGAAGTAGCAAAGAAAAGAAGAAAAGCAGAAGTTAGCATGGCAAGACCGACCTTCCAATGCTTCTACAAGAGGAGAGAGAGGAAAAAACAGAGGCATTTGCCGATAATCAATATCCAGTTCCAATAAATAGAACCTTAACTGAAGGTCACTAAGTGGCTGATTTTAGTTGTGGTTTTTGTTTTGTTTTGTTTTTTTGAGATGGAGTCTCACTCTGTCGCCCAAGGCTGGAGTGCAGTGGCGCAATCTCGGCTCACTGCAACCTCCGCCTCCTAGGTTCAAGCCATTCTCCTGCCTCAGCCTCTGAGTAGCTGGGATTACAGGCACCCGCCACCACACCTGCCTAATTTTTCTATTTTTTGTAGAGACAGGGTTTCACCCTGTTGACCAGGCTGGTCTCGATCTCCCAACCTCAAGTGATCTGCCAGCCTCGGCCTCCCAGAGTGCTGGGATTACAGGTGTGAGCCACCACACCTGGCCCATTTTTAGTTGTCTTTTCAGAGGGTTTGAAGATCTATAAATGAGAAGTAATGTAGATATATGCCAAGTATATCGTGGATGCCTGAAACAGAAGTCTATTCTCTACGAGAAAAATGGAGGGATGCAGGCAGGAGAAGAATCTGTACTCTAGAGAAGACAGCAATTTTTAAAAATGAGGCCCTACATCTGGCAAATCACCAAAAAATTAAAAATTGGTAGGCAGCTGAGCCTGGCACAGAACATGCTCTGAAAAGAACTCGCTGTATCCACTAGCATTCTCCCTTTGGGTTTTTTCTTTTCCCCAGAAAGATGAGAAAACAACCCTGTACTAAAACAGCTCTGAGCAGGGAAAGCATTTTGGCTCCTGAAGACAAGTCAGCATGTGCACACATTCCCAGAATCCCCCAGAGCCCACCCCACATTAGCATGAAACTCCCTAAATCCCAGTTAGCTCTGCAGAGGTGAAGATGAACGCTAGGCTCTATTGCACAGCTGAGTGAAGAAAGCCATCAAGGTCTCTCCCACTTTGAAATGCAACAAGTCTCCAGGCTTTTGCCCATAGTCCACTACTTGATTTAGTTCTAGATGGCTTATCTAGTTGTTTGGTTTCTTTCACAAAATTGTAAGCTCTTTTCTTCTTCCTCTATATCCTCCATATTACCCAGGACATTGGACTGGGCTTAATAAATGCTGTTTAAGTGATTAAATACAACATTATTTAATTGCTGAGCAAAACAAGTCATTATCAGAGAGAATTTCGGATAGTCCCGAAAAATTTAGCCTCTGCAGATCCTTTAAAAGTGAATGTCCTATAGTAATATAACTGCAGTGGAGCGGTGTAATTGCATTCCGCTGTTGCCTGGGCCAGATCCTGTCTTGCTGTGGGAATCTGGGAGTTGTATTTTGGACTGATAATTATGTACAGTGGGAAAAGGAGCAAAAAATGGGAGCAAAGGGAGTTCTAGGATATGCCAGACAATTTTTACATATGCAAACTCATCCATTTACGTGACAACACTGAGAAGTATTCATTTTACAGATGAAAAAAGCAAAGTTCATAAAGCTGTGAGAAATTGAATCAGGGATAAAACTGGAACTCAGATCAAACAGACTCTGAATTCGGACTCTTTCCGGCACACCAGAGGTCCTCCTTTGGGATGGAAGAAGTCAGGGTTAGGGCATCCGGATGTCTGCTTGAGCTTGCTGACCTCCAGCTCCTGTGTGGGTCCCAGCCCCTGCCAGCCCCTTTCTTTTCCTATAACAGGCAAGGGTTTAAAATCACAGATCCACCAGAGCAAAGTGTCCCACTGCCCACAAAAAATTCTCATCCAAATCCTGAGTTCATTGTACCCTTCGAGGCACACGGCAGCTATTTACTGAAAGGAACCAAGTAAGAAAGGGGCTTTCCCAAGCCGGGCGTGGTGGCTCACGCCTGTAATCTCAGCACTTTGGCAGGCCAAGGTGGGCAGATCACTTGAGGTAGGAGTTCGAGACCAGCCTGCCAACATGGTGAAACCCCATCTCTACCCAAAAATACAAAAATTAGCCAGGCATGGTGGTAGGTGTCTGTAATTCCAGGTACTCAGGAGGCTGAGACAGGAAAATTGCTTGAACCCAGGAGGCAGAGTGTGCAGTGATCTGAGATCATGCCACTGCACTCCAGCCTGGGTGACAAGGGCAAGACTTCATCTCAAAAAATAAAAATAAAAATAATAAATAAAGGGGCTTTCCTGAAGAGAAGGGAAGAAGACATCTAGGGTTGCCACGTGAGCCCACACGGAGTATCCCCGACCCCCTCTGCGCACATGTGGCTTTATTAGGCAAACTTTAACATTCACCTTGGAAATACCAACAACTCATACAGCAAAGGAATCCAGTGGGTCTTCCTAAAGCAGTCCTTTGCATGTCATTTGAGGCTTAGTTCCTACAGAATGAGCTCCACATCTTGTATTTGATCAACAGCTGCAGACTATTCTGTTTTGGTTTTCTTCTAATGATTTTCTAAAAAAAACAAAGCAACACTTGTCATTTGAAATAACAGCAATAATCATAGCAAACACATATATAATACTTATAAGGTGTGAGGCATTATTATTATTATTTTCTCTTTTTTTTTGAGACAGAGTCTTGCTCTGTCGCCCAGGCTGGAGTACAGTGGTGTGATCTCCACTCACTGCAACCTCCACCTCCCGGGTTCAAGTGATGCTCCTGCCTCAGCCTCCCCAGTAGCTGGGATTACAGGTACCCATCACCATGCTCAGTTAATTTTTGTATTTTTAGTAGAGATGGGGTTTCACCATGTTGGCCAGGCTGGTTTCGAACCCCTGACCTCAAGTGATCCACCCGCCTCGGCCTCTCAAAGTGCTAGGATTACAGGTGTGAGCCATTGCACCCAGCCCCCACAGTTTCCTCTTACAATCTCTGTATTTACATCAGATTTGCAGACTGCCACTCAAAATGACTCCTAGCTCCATATTCGTTGGTCAGCCCAGGAAAGAGAAACAATAGATCCTTGAATTGTTAGCAACCAAGGAGGCTAGCTGGCAAGAGGGAAAGGCTAGAGTCAACTGATGCCATTTGTATCATTTGCTACCAGGAGGCAAGAAGTTAGGTTTGCCAAATAAAACAGAAGGCCGGGCATGGTGGCTCAAGCCTGTAATCCCAGGACTTTGGCAGGCCGACGTGGGCGGATCATGTGAGGTCAGGAGTTCGAGACCAGCCTGGTCAAAATGGTGAAATCTTGTCTCTACTAAAAATACAAAAACTAGCTGGGTGTGGTGGTGTGTACCTGTAATCCCAGCTACTTGGGAGGCTGAGGCAGGAGAACTGCTTGAACCCAGGAGGCGGAGGTTGCAGTGAGCCAAAATCAGGCCACTGCACTCCAGCCTGGGTGACAGAGTGAGATTCCGTTTAA
>NW_012119932.1:1795565-1796733 GCF_000951035.1 Colobus angolensis palliatus
CTCTGTGGCCTAGGCTGAAATGCAATGGTGCAATCTCGGTTCACTGCAACCTCCACCTCCCGGGTTCAAGCCATTCTCCTGCCTCAGCCTCCCAAAGTGCTGGGATGACAGGCGTCAGCCACCGCATCCCTATTTATTCATTTATTTAGGGACAGAGTCTCACTCTGTCACCAGGTTGGAGTGCAGTGGCGCGATCTTGGCTCGCTGCAACCTCTGCCTCCTGGGTTCAAGCGATTTTCCTGCCTCAGCCTCCTGAGTAGCTGGGACTACAGGTGTGTGCCACGGTGCCCAGTTAAATTTTGTATTTTTAGTAGAGGTGGGGTTTTACCATGTTGACCAGGATGGTCTCAATCTCTTGACCTCATGATCCACCTGCCTTGGCCTCCCAAAGTGCTGGAATTACAGGCGTGAGCCACTGCGTCCGGCCATCCCTATTCTTTGTCCTGTTCAGAAATGTATCCCCAGTTATTCCATGGACAGCAAACTATGGTCATTTCTGGCTTCAAAGACTCACTCTAACAACTCCTTAGACTTTTGATTAAATATGGCAGGTTTAACAAACACCTAATAAATCTATCCAAATGTTAATAACAAAGTGTCAGGGATAGAAAGGTAAAATGTTGGAAAGACCAATGAATGATATGTTAATGTCTCTTTAGAAGAATTTAAAAAATGGATGGATGAGATATTATGCAGAATTGAGAACCCAACCATCTAAATGCCTGCAGAAAAAAAAAGTTATTTTTCCCACTTACCCCCACCAGAGCCCCAGAGAGCATCATGTTTTGGAATCACCAGCTAATATGGAAGATTGTATTAGGCACAGAACTGAAAAGATGGATATTGGATGAAAAGACTACATACACAGGCCAGGCATGGTGACTCATGCCTGTAATCCCAGCACTTTGAGAGGGCGAGGTAGGAAAATAATTTAAGTCCAGGAGTTCAAGACCAGCCTGGGCAATATTACAAGACCCCATGTTTACAAAAAAAATTTCAAACATTAGCCAGGCCTGGTGGCACACACTTGTAGTCCCAGCTATTTGGGAAGCTAAGGTGGGAGGATTACATGAGACTGGGAGGTCCCCATTGCAGTGAGTGATGCTCACATCACTGCACTCCAGCCTGGGCAACAGAGCAAGATCCTATCTCAAAAAAAAAAAAAAAA
>NW_012119932.1:1796843-1811503 GCF_000951035.1 Colobus angolensis palliatus
CCATCCCACACACATAGGAAACAAAAAATTATTGTCAATCTGAGTCTCTAGATTTAAAAGGGCCTGTTGTATACCTACCACAGAGGACCCAAACCACAAACATTACTGGGAAATTCCAGAACCTAAAAAAATAAAGAGAAGATCCTAAAATTTTCTAGAGAGGAAAAAAATACACAACAGTTTACATAAAAAGTATCAAGAATCAAAATGGCTTTGAATCTCTTCATAACAATAGCAGAAGCTACAGATCAATGGATTAGTTTTTGATCTTCAAAAAACCCAAGGGACTTTGTTTTTTGACTTCAAATTCTATATCCAGCCAAATTATGAACAAAGTATAAAGATAGAAAAAAAAAAAAAAGGATCTTTTCATGTGCTGGGCGTGGTGGCTCACACTTGTAATCCCAGCAGTTTGGGAGGCTGAGGCAGGTGGATCACTTGAGGTCAGGAGTTTGAGACCAGTCTGGCCAACATGGTGAAACCCTGTCTCTACCAAAAGTACAAAAATTAGCCGGGTGTGGTGGCACGTGCCTGTAGTCCCAGCTACTCCGGAGGCTGAGGCAGGAGGATCACTTGAACCCAGGAGATGACGGAGGTTGCAGTGAGTCGAGATTGCACCCCTGCATGCCAGCCTGGGTGACAGAGTAAGACTCTGTCTCAAAAAAAAAAAAGATATTTTCACGTATTTAAATCCACAAGTATTTTACCTTTCATACACAAGTGTGTATGACATACAGAATGATGTTCTTTGGAAAAATAAGAGAGAAAGCAAGAAACAGAAATTATAGAAACCAGAGAACGCAACACAGGATGACGGCGATACGGGAGCCATAGTGAACAACCAATTCAGGTTAGACTACGAGGAGAGAAGTCTCCAAGAAGACGATCTCCTGGATAAAACAAAACAAAACAAAACCGATGTGCTTGTGTGAAAAATAGAATCAAGAGGCATATTACAGAGCTACTGGAGTATTTAGAATTAATGATTGCACAAATTTAAAAACAAATATTGAGTCAATAACTCTAGGAACATTTAGGGACTTTGCATGATGATATCTTGTAACACAAAAAGCCAAGTTAAAAAAAATAAAATTCCAGGAACATTTTAAAATTTTAAATAAGAAAAGGAACATATGCTCTTCTACTTACCTCAGCCAAAAAATAAAAAACATTTACATAGTCATAATAATGTGAATTCCAAATATTGATTTACCCAAAACTTATGATATAAGTTAGGAAGAATGAGAAGTCGGGACAGCAGTGGGGTAAGAAAGCCAAATCCTCATCTAGGATAACAGATGATTACATTTCAAAATGGATTCAGTGAAACATGGCGCTATAAACACATTACTAAGAATGACGGAGGAAAATGCCATAGGGGATAGTTTTGAAGTAGGTATCATTAGAAAGCAGGATTCCAGCTGGGGAGGCCTGGGAGACGGGTCTTAAAGGTTTTCTTTATTTGTTTGTTTCTTTTTCTTTGAGATGAAGCCTCACTCTGTGGCCTAGGCTGAAATGCAATGGTGCAATCTCGGTTCACTGCAACCTCCACCTCCCGGGTTCAAGCCATTCTCCTGCCTCAGCCTCTCAAGTAGCTGGGATTACAAGTGTGCGCCACCACGCTCGGCTAATTTTTGTATTTTTAGTAGAGACGGGGCTTTGTCGTGTTGTCCAGGCTGGTCTCAAACTCCTGATCTCAAGTGATCTGCCCTCCTCAACTTCCCAAAGTGATTGGATTACACGCGTGAGCCACCGCGCCTGGCCAAGGGACTTAAAGCTCTAAACGAAATTGATGAGTTACTCTGATACAAATTTAAATTAATTCACTTTAAATCATAGCTAGACTTTCCAGGTGTCTAGGGTGGCAGATGACATGTTTTTGTGTTTGCTGAGACTTGTAGAGGTCACTACCCGTAGTAATGAGTAGTAGATCACTACCTATCTAACTGTTGATGTAATTAGGAAAAAAAAAAAACCACAGCTTTAAAATGAGCTATTTTTGCAATGACTGTATTTTTTGTTTACTTTCCCCTTTGCATTTATAAAATTATAACATTTAGAATTGGAAGAGACGGGAGATTGAATTAAGATGGTTAACTGAGCACAGATGCCTAAAAATGACAGAAAAGAGATTACAAGTTTAAAATAATAAACCCATAATAGGGCTGGAGAACAGGAAGGGGTATTCTTGGAGGACCAGAAATAAGAAGGAATATCTAAATAAAGGAAGGCAAGCAGGGTTGGTTCATAGAGGAGGCTGTTTTTCTGAAAGCAAACGACTGTTATAGAAGGAGAAAGTCATTCTGGAATGCTCCAAGCCTCCAACCCCAAGCTGGAGGTACAGATTGTGAGAAATAAGAGGGGAGCCTGGAGGCAAACCTGGAGTTAACTGGCTTGGGACATGCATTAGGAGCAGCCAGATGAGATAAGCTCCGACCTCTCCTTGCCAACCAAGTAGAGGTGTCTGCCCTTGGGTAGGAACAATGAATGTGAGCTTTGGAAGAAGACTTGCAAACACTCAGAAATAATGGGGAGTCCCCATATCCAGGAGACTGACTATGGGTATAGCCCACTTGACAGTAGGCATAGCTCACCCCTTCTTGAGAATGCTGGGAAGCAGAGAAAGCACTCTAGACAGGCTAGAAGGACATGCCAGCCATCGTATGAGTTCACACCTAAGAATGGGCAATCATTTTTTACAAAACCAATATCCTGAAGAGTGATATCAAACTCAATAAGCAGAAGCTCATTTTTTCCGAGGACACAGAATTAATATCCTCCGAGAGATAAAAGAGGATATTGCATCCCTGAAACTGAACAGGATTTTTTTTTTTTTTTAAATAGAGTCTCACTCCATCATCCAGGCTGGAGTACAGTATCATGATCATAGCTCACTGCAGCCTTGAACTCTTGGACTCAAGCAATCCGCCCACCTCAGCCTCTCAAGTAGCTGGAAGGACTGAAGACAAGTGCCACTATGCCCAGCTAAATTTTTTTATTTTTTATTTTGTAGAGAGAAGATCTTACTGTTTTACCCAGGCTGGTCTCAAACTTCTGGTCTCAAGTGATCCTCTCACCTTGGCCTCCCAAAGTACTGGGATTGCAGGCATAAGCCACCATGCCTTGGTCATTTTTTTTTTCCTAAGGAAATGATTAGAGACATAGAAATCAAAACCACGGCTGGGCGCAATGATTGATGCCTGTAATCCCAGCACTTTGGGAGGCCAAGTGGGTGGATTACTTGAGGTCAGGAGTTCAAGACCAGCCTGGCCAACGTGGTGAAATCCTCTTTCTACTAAAAATACAAAAATTAGCCAGGTGTGGTGGCACATGCCTGCAGTCCCAGCTACTCTGGAGACTGAGGCAGGAGCATCGCTTGAACCTGGGATGCAGCAGTGAGCTGAGATTGTGCCAACTGCACTCCAGCCTGGGCAACAATGGTCAGAACGAGAATCTTTCAGATCCCATTTGTATTTTCCTTCCTACTGCATCATTGACCATCTCTGTGTTGACAGGGAGCTCACAATCTTATCAGTCTACTCTATTGTTGGAAAGCTCTAATTTAAAAGTTTAACAGTTCTCTTGTATTTTGAATTTTGTCTCCTTGCTCTTAAACCCACTGGTCCTGGCTCTACCTCTACAGCAAAACTAAGTCTGCTTCCTCTTCTACAGGAAAGCTTTTCAGATATTTGCAAACACTTTTGATGTCTGTCTCCTTAGTCTTCTTGTCTCTGACCCAAATAGTCAATTCATTGAACTGTTTTTCACCTGACAGCTTCCAGATGCTTTTTTCTTCTGACAACCTTTCCCCTGAGCTCTTTTTAGATTATCCCCAGTACCTGGGATAGAAACAACTTGTGGCAGATCTGGAAGTGCACATATTTTGGATGTGGCCTAAATTTTCCACAGTGGTATTATTATTACATAATTATAATTATAATTATTGTTATATTATTATTACTGAACCACTGTTAATTATAACGTCTAAGCAGACATGAGTGGTGGTGCTTTCCTTGAAGAAACCCAGGGAATGAGTAGACTGTTTCTTCAATGTTTAGTGTTAGGTTCATCTATTTAGTAAATAGTTATTACCCACGAGCTACAATCCAGAGATGGTGCTGGGTGCTATTGGAGCTTCCAAAATGAATGAGGTATAATTGCTGCCCTGAGGAAGTTTATAGTTTAGCAGGAAACTTAACAGACACATATAAATAAACCTCCAATGTAGAAAGTAGTACAGATGGTAGAAAAGTACAGATATAGAGCTATGGGATCCAAAGGAGATGCATCATCTAAAAGCAGAAATGCTTCCTGATAAACAATATCTCAAAAGCCGGAGACAGGCTGGGCACAGTGGCTCATGCCTGTAATCCCAGCACTTTGGGAGGCTGAGGCGGGCAGATCACTTGAGATCAGGAGTTTGAGACCATCATGGCCAACATGGTGAAACCCCGTCTCTACTAAAAATACAAAAATTAACAAGGTGTGGTGGTGCACACCTGTAGTCCCAGCTACTTGGGAGGCTGAGGTGGTTGGATCGCTTGAACCCAGGACATGGAGGTTGCAGGGAGCTAAGATCATGCCACTGCACTCCAGCCTAGGTGACAGAGCAAGACCCTCTCTCAAAAAAAAGGAAGGCTGGAGATGGAGTTCCTGCTGCCCAGACTCCTTGCTTGGACTTGGGTTATCTCTTTGCCCAGCTTTCTCTTCCCATCTTCTCCTCAGTTCAAGAGCTCTGTGCATGTCTCTGTTTGGTCTTATTGTTCCCTTCTGGGCTTAAAGATGGGCTGAGATGCCTAGCTGGAAGAACCAGCCTAGGGCTGGGCACAATCGCTTATGCCTATAATCCCAGTACCGAGGCAGGAAGATCTCTTGGACCCAGGAGTTCAAGATCAGCCTGAGTAACATAGCAAGACCCCATCTCTACAGAAAGTTTTACGAAAGTACCTGGGTGGGTGGTGCTTCCTTATAGTCCTAGCTGCTTTGGAGGCTAGGGTAAGAAGATTGCTTCAGCTCAGAAGTTTGATTCCAGCCTGGACAACATAGCAAGACCCTGTTTCAAATTAAATAAATAAATAAAAGGTTAAATGGTAAATTTTATATTATGTATATTTCACCTCAATTTAAAAAAAAAAGAATCAGCCCATCCTTGGCCCTTAGATATTACAGAATTCAATTTCTCACCTCTTTTCCTGGCTTTGACCCACAGCTTCACCCCTCCTTCTAAGGACTGGGTTGAATTGGAGCTACTCCTGACGTGGGCCTGTCTCATGGCTGCAGTGATGATGATGAAAGATTAGCTAAGGGAAAACTATGTTCCCAGAGCTGGGACTTGTCTTCAGCAGACACAGTCAACAGACTAAAGCTAGAACCCCCCAGGGCGAGGCTCACATTCTAGTCAGGGCTCATCTTCCCATAAACTTGTATGTAGCAGGCTCATTAATTAACCAGGAGGTTTGTTTGGTTCTAGTCTGGACTGGGGCTGACATGGAAAATCCTCATCCCCATCCCTGCCAATCTCGCCACTGTCACAAAAGCACTTTTTTTTAAACGGGGTCCCACTATGTTCCCTAGGCTGGTCTTGAACTTCTGGGCTCAAGGGATCCTCCTGCCTCAGCCTCCCAAAGTTCTGGGATTATAGGAGTGAGCCATTGCACCTGGCCAGAAGCACTTCTTATTTTTTATTTTTTTTTTTAACTATAGAGACAAGGTCTCACTCTGTCACCCAGGCTGGAGAGCAGTGGTGTGTTCATACCTCACTGTAGCCACTAACTCCTGGGCTGAAGCCATCCTTCACCTCAGCCTCCTGAGTATATAGAACTATAGGCACACATCACCATGCCCAGCTCATTTCTTATTGTTTGTAGAGACAGGGTCTTACTATGTTGCCCAGGCCAATCTCGAACCCCAAGAACTCAGGCGATCCTCCTGTCTGGGCCTCCCAAAGTGTTGGGATTACAGGTGTGAACCACTGTGCCCCAATCTGGAAGCTCATTTAGAAGGAGGCTCTTTCCTGGGTATTTCTTCCTCCATTGCCAGGACAGGACCTCATACTTAGGGTGGGCAGCCTCAGGACCTGGTGCTAGAGTTTCCAAATTGGTGACCAAGCCAACAGACTGAAATACTGTGTCATAAAGAGTGCTCTATTCATTGATTTTGACAAGCGTTGTTTAATTTTAATTATTCATGATGCTTTATAGTCCACTAGAGACTGCCCACAAGTCCTTCAATAGGAAGCAATCCAGAAGAGTAACCGGAGACCTTGGTCTGCCTCTCAACTGTCAAATCCTTTTTTGTTTGCCTTTGTAGAGACAGGGTCTTATTCTGTCCCCCAAGCTGCAGTGTAGTGGCACAGTTATAGTTCACTGCAGCCTCAAATTCCTGGACTCAAAGGATCCTCCCACTTCAGCCTCCTGAGTAGCTGGGACTTCAGCCCTGTGCCACTATATCCTGATAACTTTTAAATTCTTTTGTAAAGATGGGGTCTTGCTATGTTGTCCAGGCTGGTCTTGAACCCCTGGCCTCAAGCAATCTTCCCACCTTGGCCTCCCAAAATGCTGGGATTACAGATGTGAGCCATGGCACCCAGCGTCAAATCCCTCTTACAAAGAAAGAAGAGTCTTTTTGAGAAAGAAGAGTTATTTGTTCACTCATAAACATTTATTGATATTGACATGATAATTATATGTGTCTGATAACAGGTTTATGACAATAAATGGGTCTGTGATTGATTAAATGAAAATTCACTCCTTACAGGTCTATAAATATTCTGTTTTTATATGAAGACTTTTCCGCCACAGTCTTGTAGAATCTAAAACAGCTGTATCTCTGGGTATTCATGGGGGCCAGTAGTGGCACGTGTGTAATTGGTTGAATTATGTCCTGCTCCCTCCCAAATTCATTTGTTGAAGGCCTCAGTACCTCAGAATGTGACAGTATTTTTGGAGATAGAGTCTTCAAAGAGATAAGAAAGTGTCCTACCCTGTTTGGACAGCAATAAGCAAATACTATAGACCAGGTGGCTTATAAACAACAGAATGCTATTTCTCATGGTTCTGGAGGCTGGGAAGTCAAGGTGCTGGCAGATTTGGTATCTGGCGAGACACCTGCTTCCTGGTTCATGAGGACCACTGTGTTCTCACACGGTGGAAGGAGCAAGGGTGCTCTCTGGGCTTTCTTTCCTAAGGGCACTAATCCCAATCATGAAGGCTCCACCCTTATGGCCTAATTACCTCCTAAAGTCTCCACTCCCTATAGCGTCACACTGGAGACTAGGATGCCAACATATACATTCTGGGGATGGGTTGCACACAAACATTCAGTCTCTAGCATTAAGCTTAAATGAGGTCATTAGGGTGGGCCCTGATCCAACATGAATGGTGTCCTTATAAGAAGAAAAGATTAGGACACAGACACAGAGAGAAAGAAGAGTACGTGAAGGAAGACACAAGGAGAAGATGATCGTCTACAAGCCAAGAAGAGATGCATCAGAAGAAATCTACCCTAGCCAGGCGCCATGGCTCATGCCTGTAATCCCAGCACTTTGGGAGGGTGGATCACTTGAGGTCAGGATTTCGAGACCAGCCTGGCCAACATGGTGAAATCCCGTCTCTATTAGAAACACAAAAATTAGCCAGGCGTGGTGGCACACACCTGTAATCTCAGCTACTCTGGAGGCTGAGGCAGGAGAATTGCTTGAACCTGGGAGGCGGAGGTCACAGTGAGCCAAGGGTATGCCACTGCACTCCAGCCTGGGCAACAGAGCAAGACTCCATCTCAAAAAAAAAAAAAAAAGGAGAAGGAGAAACCAACCCTGCTGACACATTCGTCTTGGGTTTCTAGCCTCCAGAATTGTGAGACAATCAATTTCTGTTGTTTAAGCCCCCCAGCATGTGGTACTTCGTTATGACAACCCTAGCAAACAAATACACTCTATCATTGCCCAGGCTACTTCTCTTGCAATTTAATAATCCCATTCCCTTCAGGGACATTTTGAGACAGAAATCATATCCAAGGCATTAGGACAGAACCGTTTTGATTCATGAAAGAATTGAAGAAATACACAGCTAATAAGTATTCCTAGCAACACAGTGTGCTTTAGGAAAAGAAAAAAATATGGTGGGGAGGGGGTTGGAATGTACCATGTCCCAGCTCAGCAAGCTGTTGATCTGCTAAAAAAGCATATTTGTTATTACTCACATTTCCTTCCAGTGTAGGAAGGCTCCTGGGAGCTGGCATTGCTGCATCAATGCTCAACACCCAGGCATGTGTTTACCACAGTCACCAGCAGTTCAGTCAAATTGTGCAGTCTTTTAACAAGGACCCAGATTATAATTTATATGAATATGAAAACTCTCCAACTTTAATCTCCAAAGAAGGAAGCCTTTTCCAACAGTCAGTGAATACAGGTGATTAGCGCCTTAGCTTTGTGCTCCTAAATGTCTGCCTTGTACTTCCCCTCCCTTTGAACCCTCTCCCCACCACGCCCCACACGCTCCACTGGAGCCATGGGCTCACACCACATTCCCAGCTTGGCCATGTCAAGATCCACTTTTGCTTCTCCAGGGAACATTTCTGGCTATGTTGCCCTAATTTCTCCTGTTGCCCTAATTTCTTGCCAGCATTTTGAACTATTTTCCCAGCTTTCCCCCTAATCTCACGAGCCTTGTGCCCAGTATGCTTCTTTTTCTTTTTCTTTTTTTTTTTCAAGACACGGTCTCATTCACTCACCCAGGCTGGAGTGCAGTGGCAGAATCACAGCGCACTGCAGCCTCAACCTCCCAGGGTCAAGCAATCCTCCCACTTCAGCCTCCCCAGTAGCTGGGACTATAGGCACTTACACCCATGCTCAGCTAAATTTTTTTTTTTTTTGTATTTTTTGTAAAGACAGAGTTTTATCAGATTACCACCCTCCTCCACCTCCCAGAGTGCTAGGACTACAAGCATGAGCTACAACACCTTGCCCCTGTGTGCTTCTTATAACAACCCCTCCATTCCCAATGTGACCATGACTGAGCTGCCTGGCTTGTAGATTCAGTTATTCCTCCGGAGAACGTCATCTGAATCTGACCTGCTCACCTGAACCAGGCCCATCAGTTCTCCTAGTTGATGGTTATGGTCCTGCCCATGTTCTCCTGACCTAATACACTATCTTTCCAGACCTAGTAAGAAGTCCCTAGGCAAAACAAGCTTTTTGCACAAATCACCTTATTACTGCCCAAAATATGGCCAACATTTACATATTTCTCCCTTCTTTGAATCTTGTAGAAAGAATCTTTGTGCCCAACTCAATGGCAAAACAACTTCCATATTTACTGAAAGCTGGGCACAGGATTCTTCCCTGATGCTCTCTTCTATCAATATTACTAGTAGCAAGCCTATTTGGCAAACCTAAGGACCCAGTTTCCTTTCACATTGGAATTTATGTTAGATGCACGAGGAAATATCAGTCACAAAATGCTCAACATCACTAATCATCAGAGAAATGCAAATTAAAACCACAATAAGGGATTATCTTACATCAGTCAGAATGGCTACTGTTAATAAGTCAAAAAAGCAACAGATGTTGGTGTGGAGTCAGAGAAAAGGGAACCTGATTTGGTTTGGCTGTGTCCCCACCCAAATTACATCTTGAATTGTAATCCATAATCCCCACATGTGGTGGGAGGGACCTCATGGGAGGCAACTGAATCATCGGGGCAGTTTCCCCCATGCTATTCTCGTGATAGTAAGTTTTCACAATATCTGATGGTTTTATAAGGGGCTTCTCCCTTCATTCGGCTCTCATTCTCTCTCCTGCTGCCACGTAAAGAAGGTGTTTGCTGCACCTTCTGCCATGATTGTAAGTTTCCTGAGGCATCCCCAGCTATGCAAAACTGTGAATCAATTAAACCTCTTTGCTTTATACATTACCCATACTCGTGTATGTCTTTATTAGCAGCATGAGAACGAATGAATACAGAACCCTTGTATACTATTGGTGGGAGGATAATTTATTACAACCTCTATGGAAAACAGTATGGGGATTTCACAGAGAACTCAAAATACAACTACCATTCGACCCAGCAATCCCACTGCTGTGTATCTATCCAAAAGAAAAGAAATCCTTATATAAAAAAGACACCTGCACTTGTATGTTTATTGCAGCGCTAGTCACAATAGGAAAGATACAGAATCAACTCAGATGCCCATCAATGGTGGGCTGTATTTTAAAAATGTGGTGCATGTAATACCATGGTATACTATGCAGCCATAAAAAAAGATCATATCCTTGTGGCAACATGCCCGGAGCTGATGGCCTTTATCCTAAGCAAATTAATGCAAAAATCACACCACATCCCCAGCTTGGCCATGTCAAGATCCACTTTTGCTTCTCACTTATAAGTGGGAGCTATAATTCTCTATAAGTGAGAAGCAAAAGTTATGTTTAATTAAGATAACTTATTCCACATGTTCTCACTTATAAGTGGGAGTGAAACAATGGGTACACATGGGCATAAAGATGGAAACAGTAGACAATGGGGACTCCAAAAGGTAGGGTGTTGGCAAAGGGATGAGGATTGAAAAACTACCCATTGAATACAATGTTCACTATTTAGGTGATGGATACACTAGAAGCCCAAACCTCACCATTATGCAATACATCCTTGCAACAAACCTACACGTGTACCCCCGAATCTAAAATATAAAAAAAAATAATTTCACGAAATGTAAACTAAGATTTATAATGCTGCCCCCAACCTCTGTGAGAGCTCCCATTACAATCACCCTTTCAGTTTTGGGGTGTCATCCACTGAGCCAGCTCAATGACCTTACTCTGAAATGAACCTTCTCCCAACCCCTCACTGACTGTTAGGCTAGATGACAGATTAGTTTCTATCATCTTGCACCCCATTTCCTTCCTCCTCCACTTAGCCACAGACATGCTGTGTCACCTTGGATTCTGGGGTGCATTTCCATGCTCTTCCATTTCTTCTCTCTGCCCTTTCTTATCACACTATTTCTGCTTGTTCAAAACCAAAGCATTGTGTGTGCAGAGCTGTTTATGCCCGAGGCAACGCCAGGCCAGTATATGTTGGGAATAGCTAGGACCCTGCAGCGCATATTATTGCCCTAAGGAATACTAATTGCCTTGCTGATAAATTGAGAAGGAAGAAAAGCCTCAAAGACAATGCCAGGCTCATTTTAGGAGAGAACCCTTAAAGCACATCTACAGAAACATCAGTCATTTAAAGAAACAATCCTTTTCTCTCTCCTAAATGTGTACTTCCTTGGGTTTCATCCTCTGCTCCTCTCTTAGCCATTTAAGGATCGTCCTTTAAAGGGCCCTCATCAAGGCATACCCAGACAAAAATAAAATAAAATACAGAGCCTAGAATCAAGGTCTCTGCTGTTGTCAAGTTCAGGATTAGCTGAAAAAGCCCAGCCTTTCTGGTCTTGTCCCGTTATCATGAAACACCATTTTCCCAAGACATTCTTGTAATACGTCATCATTCACCAATCAGAGAGCCCAGTGGGGTGATATTTAATTCATGCCTGTCAATCACGACACAAAGAAAAGGCCTTCAGCTGGCCACCGAGAGAATCCTCTGCTGACCGAACAAAGAGTCCGCAGGGATCTGGTCCCAGCCACGAACTGCTCTCAGGAGCCAGCTCTGCCTCGCTACCAGGCCCTTGCGTGGTTTCAAAATAATTGAGGCTTTGGAGGCAGCAAGGCAGATTAAAGTGATTAAGTCAACAGAGCATCTCTGCAGCATGGTCAGGAGAGAATAAGATGGAGACTTTCATGTTTTAGCTCTTCAGTCGCAGATCAGCATGGCCTTGGCATTCGGCCTCTGCATCAAATCCAAATATTTGAATTTTAGAGTAAATTGCCATAGCTTAACCCTCTCAACTGGGGCGTGTATCAGCTCTGTGAGTTTTAAATGGATGTATCAGCAAAACCAGTGAAACCAAGTAGTTGAGATATGAATCTGGTGTACGAAAACTCAAAAAGCTTCATTTCCATGCCTTGCATTTCTCTTTGGAAGCTGGAGGGATACGAATAATAAATAATTGAAATTAAACACTTCCGTTGCAATTGTTGGTAATGCAAACACAGGATTCAAAGGCAGCAGCTGGACAATAAAGGAACAGTTAGCTCACCAAGGAGTTTTTTGCTCCCCAAAACAGTCACTGGAGAGTATAGTGTTTTTATTCTCCCTGCCTCTCCTGTGCTAGTAATAGAATCAAAATGGATTTGTATTATATGTTGATGCTAAGTAGGGGAACTTCAGTTTATGCATCTCAGTGATGCAAAATCTAATCCCATCTTTCTTTCTATCCCAAGAACCCTTTACATTTATCCTATCCCTTTTCCTCCAACACATTTTCATATTTGTTCATTCCACCTTAAGGAAGGTAAAAATTGTTTTACTAACTCTTTGTAGCCCCCTTTTCACACATGAAAAAACAACGAAGGAATCTGGCATAAAAATTAATCAGTGGTGGGGTGGGAGAACAAAAACAAAAGTAAATGGGGTTTGGAGACAGGAAAAGCCCAGTGTTGAATCTCAGCCCTCCAATTTCTGGCTCTCTGACTTTGGCAAGATGCTTAAACTCTTTGAGTGTTTTTGTTTGTTTGTTTGTTTTTGTTTTTGTTTTGAGACAGAGTCTCGCTGTGTCCCCCAGGCTGGAGTGCAATGGCACGATCTCCCTGCAACCTCTGCCTCTCCGGTTCAAGTGATTCTCCTGCCTCAGCCTCCCAAGTAGCTGGAATTACAGGCGCCTGCCATCATGCCTGGCTAATTTTTGTATTTTTAGTAGAGACAGGATTTCGCCATGTTGGCCAGGCTTGTCTCGAACTCCTGACCTCAAGTGATCTACCCGCCTCAGCCTCCCAAAGTGATGGGATTACAGGCGTGAGCCACCATGCCAGGCTAGATGCTTAAATTCTTTGATCATCAGTTTCATCTCCTGTGAAGTGGTAATAATACCTATCTCACAGTAGTCTCACTGCAATTAAATCAGATTACACAGGTGAGGGTTCCTGGCACATACTAGAAATACTTGGAAATACAGTCGTGTGTTGTTTAACAACAGGGATACCTTCTGAGACATGCATTGTTAGATGATTTCATTGTATCTTGTACAGTGTACTTACACAAGCCTAAATGGCATAGCCTATTACATAGCTAGGCTATCTGGTATAGCCTACTGCTACAAATCTGCGTTGCATGTGACTGCACTGAATATTGTAGGCAACTTTAACACAATGGTAAGCATTTGTGTATCTAAACATAGCAAATGTACAGTAAAATATGGTATAAAGGATAAAAGTGGTATACCTACTGGGCATGGTGGCTCATACCTGTAATCCCAGCCCTTTGGGAGGCTGAGGTAGGAGGATCACCTGAGGTCAGGAGTTCAAAACCAGCCTGACCAACATGGTGAAACCCCATCTCTACAAAAATACAAAAATTAGCTGGGCTTGATGGTGGGTGCCTGCAATCCCAGCTACTCCCAGCAATCCTGTAATCCCAGCTAATCCCAGGGGGCTGAGTGGGGAGAATCACTTGAACCCAGGAGGCTGAGGTTGCAGTGAACCGAGATGATGCCACTGCCCTCCAGTCTGGACAACAGAGAAAGACTCATTCTCAAATAAATAAATAAATAAAGTGGTATACCTGTACAGGGCAGCAAGCAGGAATGGCGCTTGCAAGACTGCAAGTTGCTCTGGGTGAGTCAGTGAGTTGTGGGTCAATGTGAAGGCCTAGGACATTACTATGCATTACCGTAGACTTACTTTATAAACATTGTGCACTTAAGCAACACTACATTTATTTAAAATTTTTTTGTTCTTCAATAATAAATTACTCTTAGCTCACTATAACTTTTTTATTTTATAAACCAGACTTTTTAAAACTTTCAGACTCTTTTGCAATAATGCTGCTTAAAACAAATACATTGTACAGCTGTACAAAAGTACCTTTCTTTTTTTTGTTGTTGAGACAGACTCGTGCTCTGTTGCCCAGGCTGGAGTGCAGTGGTGCCATCTCAGCTCACTGCCTCCCACGTTCAAGCGATTCTTGTGCATCAGCCTCCCAAGTAGCTGGGACTACAGGCGCCCACCACCATGATTGGCTAATTTTTGTATTGTTCGTAGAGACAGGGTTTCACCCTGTTGGCCAGGCCGGTCTCAAACTCCTGGCCTCAAGTGATCTGCCCACCTCGGCCTCCCAAGCTGCTGGGATTATAGGCATGAGCCACCGTGCCTGGCCTATTTTCTTTCTTTATATCCTTATTCTATAAGCTTTTCTCTATTTTTACATTTTTTAATTTTTATTGTTTTACTTTGTAAATTTTTTTGTTAAAAACTAAGACACAAACAGATGTCAGCCTAGGCCTACACAGGGTCAGGATTACCAACATCACTGTCTTCCACCTCCATATTTTGTCCCACTGGTAGGTCTTCAGGGGCAGTAACATACACAGAGCTCTCATGCCCTGTGATGACAAGGTCTATCTCCTGGAATACTTCCTGAAGGCCCTTCCCGAGGCTGTTTTATGGTTAACTTTTTAAAAATAAGTAGGAGTACAAGCTCAAATAACAATAAAAAGTATAGTATAGTAAGTACATAACCCAGTAACATAAGTATCTATTAGCAAGTATTATGTACTGT
>NW_012119932.1:1811778-1817649 GCF_000951035.1 Colobus angolensis palliatus
AGGATGGTCTCGATCTCCTGACCTCGTGATCCGCCCATCTCGGCCTCCCAAAGTGCTGGGATTACAGGCTTGAGCCACCGCGCCTGGCCTATATGCACTAAACTTTCATATGACAGGCAGTACAACAGGTTTGTTGACACCAGCATCACCACAAACACGTGAGTAATGTAGTGTGCTACAATGTTAGGACAGTGACAATGCCTCTAGGGATGTCTTGACAGAAGCATCATTATGCGGTGCATGACTGTAGTAGATTCCTCCTTATGCCAGGAGAAGGTTTGCAGTAGAGCTGGAACTTCTGCCTCTAGCCAGGATGCCCCTGGACCACTGGCTGGCTCGGCTGATTCTCACATCTCACTGGGTTGCTGGCATCATTCTTAAACTAGATGCTCTTGGGTTCCCTTTCTGTCCCAGCAGCAGCAGCAGCAGCAGCAGACCTTCCAGAAATTTCTCTCTTTCCTTTTATTTGCTGACCCTTGTATGGAAGCCTGGGACTGGAGAAATTTCAGGAAGAGATTAACCCTGTTAGACCCACGGCCTTTTGTGCCCTGCATGCTCCTATAGTCTTAGGCTACAATTAAGATTCCAAAAGTGGAATATCTGCAGGAAATTTGCCTTTCAAACATGACTGCCTTGGCCAGACATGGTGGCTCAGACCTGTAATCCCAGCACTCTGGGAGGCCGAGATGGGTGGATCACTTGAGGTCAGAAGTTCAAGATCAGCCTGGCCAATGTGGCGAAACCCCGTCTCTGCTAAAAATACAAAAATTAGCCAGCTGTGGTTGTGGGTGTCTGTAATCCCAGCTACTCAGGAGGCTGAGGCAAGAGAATTGCTTGAATCTGGGAGGCAAAGGGTGCAGTAAGCCTAGATCACACCACTGCACTACAGCCTGGGTGATAGAGTGAGACTCCATCCTCAAAAAATAATAATAATTTAAGGCCGGGTACGGTGGCTCACGCCTGTAATCCCAGCACTTTGGGAGGCTGAGGCAGGTGGATCACAAGGTCAGGAGATTGAGACCATCCTGGCTAACACAGTGAAATCGCATCTCTACAAAAAAAAAAAAAAAATTAGCCGGGCGTGGTGGCGGGCGCCTGTAGTCCCAGCTACTCAGGAGGCTGAGGCAGGAGAACGGTGTGAACCCAGGAAGCAGAGCTTGTAGTGATCTGAGATCGTGCCACTGCACTCCAGCCTGGGCTACAGAACAAGACTCCATCTCAAAATAATAATAATAATAATAATAATAATTTTTAAAAAAATTTTAAGTGCTTGCTTGGCCCGGTGTGGTGGCTCACGCCTGTAATCCCAACACTTTGGGAGACTGAGGCGGGCAGATCACTTAAGGTCAGGAGTTCAAGACCAGCCTGACCAACATAGTGAAACCCTGTCTCTACTTAAATAAAACATACAAAAATCAACCATGCCTGGTGGTAGGTGCCTGAAATCCAGCTACTCGGGAGGCTGAGATGAGAGAATCACTTGAACCCAGCAGGCAGAGGTTGCAGTGAGCTAAGATCAAGCCATTGCACTCCAGCTTGAGCAACAGAGTGAGACTGTCTCTAAAAACAATGTATCTGCCTTATAAGGTGGGAAGCAGTAATGATAGCATTAAAGTTTAAAAATGCAAGTTGAGGCCAGGCTTGGATTACAGACATATATATATATAATATTCTAGCATCTGAGAGGTTAAGTAAATATCCTAGCATCCCAGAGGATTAGGGCTCAGAGAATATGTGATTTTTAAAATTATATATATATGTATGTATATACCTATATATGTATACATACATATGTCATTTCGCCTGGAGAAAAAATTATATATACACATATATAAATAATTTTTAAGATCACATATTCTCTGAGCCCTAACCCTCTGGGATGCTAGGGTATTTAACTTTAGATCTTCTTAGGGTTTTCTCACCCACATCCCGGGACACAGTTCCTGAGCCTTACACAGCACTGGGGCATTGTTGGGGATAGAAGGTGGGGGATTCAAGCTCATCTTTGAGATGTCTACACGGGCCACGGGCCCCGAGTCCACATGGGCCCTTCAGTCACGCCCTCACCACACTCGGAATAAAGGAATCTTCTATTAGGCTGGAAGTCCAGTGTGCGTGGTCTTTTTCCTTCTCTGAATTCTTGCCTCTGCCTCTTCCTAGACCACTCCCAGGAGGTAGCTCTTATTCCCCATGGCAGGAAAGTTCCTCCCAGTCTGGTTGCCGCCTACTTCTCAGCCCGCCTCTGTCCTGCTTTCACAGACATCCTCCACGGCTGCTATACCAAGAAGCCACCTGCAGCTCGCCAATCTGCCATGATCCCTCATGCCTTCTTGCGTTGCATTCCTGGCCCCTCTACCTGGAATATCTTTCCACGCCCTCCTCCCAACATATGTCAGTTGTTATTCATTCCTAAGTGAAAGCTGACTTGTCACCTCCTGCAATGAGTCATCTTTCGTGCCGTCTACAGGTTCTACATTGGCTCCTCCTCCATGCTACTTGCATAGCACATAAGCACCGTGGCACCCATTCCATTTTATTGTAACGGCCTGGGTGCGTGTCTGTTTTCACTACTCATCTAAACACAATCTGAGCTTCATCTTTCTTTCTCCAGCCACTGCCTGACAAACAGCAAGTGCTCGGTTTAGGCTTGTTAAGGCAATTTTCCTAACAGCATCCCTACCCCTTAGCCTTCTCTCCTAATCACCCTTGCCCTCTGTGCTTGAATTGATGGCAGTGCTGTCCACATTTGAGCCATTTCACTATTAACGTGACCACCAGGGGACCACAGGTTTGAATGAATGAATTACATGTTATCTCTACTAACCTCCTAATTACAGGGATCTTAGTGGTCAGCCAGTCCAACCTCCTGTTTAGCACAGAACTCACCTTATGAATAGTCACTCCATCTCTGCTTAAATAATTCTTAATGCTCTTACATCAAGTGGATATGAGCTTGTCATAGAAAATACTAGCATGTGGGGTAAACATTAGCAAGAAAACATCTTGGTAGAAAGAGGAATCATCACTCTGTTAATGAGGACAGAGCAGTCCAGAATGATGCTGGGGAAAAAAAGGGACATTCTGTTTTCAGGGGAGTTTATTTTTCTTCCAGATTGCAGGCCAGGTGAAAAGGAAGCTTGACTACCCTCATCTTGTGAGCTGTGTTCTGTGGGCTGGTTTTGGCTGAAATTCTCCAGGTGAAATGACTGGAGCCCTCTGCTCTGTCTTCGAGGAGCCTTTGTTATCTCCACAGTGCGTTTTGGACTCTAACAGTTTTTGGAGAAGAAAAAAAGAGGCGAAGACAGTGGCTCTTTGTGTCTCTCAAAGGAGGCACTGTTTCCTCGGGTTGGCACAGCCCACCGGCAACGTGCTGCCCTTCATGCCTGATGGTTTTCATGCCCGGACACACAGACTGTGTGGTACCAGCCTTCTCGCAGGACAGAAAGGATGGTTGTCTCCTGTGTTGCAAGGGTAACTTCCAAAGCAGCAAATGGAGATAACCATCTGATCACAATGGTCAATAATTCATCATCCCCTCTTTTTATGTCTCCATGATGCAGGTTTAGGAGAGCACTAACAGCACTAGCATTTGCAGCCAACAGGGGTCTTGAGCTTAGAAGAAGTGGAGTTTCTAAAAATCTCTCTCATATTTCCTTTATTTAGATTCATTATCCAAAGTTGAAAGTCAATGACACCTTAATCTTTATAAATAGCTGTCTGTTTGGTGCAACCTGAACTTGCAGAGTGATATGATTTGGATTTGTGTTCCCACCCAAATCTCATGTCAAATTGTAATCCCCAGTACTGGAGGAGAGGCCTGGTGGGAGGTGACTGGATCGGGGGGCGGACTTACCCATTGCTGTTCTCATGATAGTGAGTGAGTTCTCAGGAGATCTGGTTGTTTGAAAGTGTGTAGCACCTCCCCCTTCTCTCTCTTCCTCCTCTTATGGTCTTGGCCTTCTGCCATGACTGTAAGTTTCCTGAGGCCTCCCCAGCCATGCTTCCTGAATAGCTCCTGAACTGTGAGTCAATTAAACCTGTTTTCTTCATAAATTACCCTGTCTCTTTATAGCAATGTGAGAATGGAGTGATTTTTGTATCATTCATTCTTTTTTCTTTTTGTAGACATGGGGTCTTGCTATGTTGCCCAGGCTGGTCTCAAACTTCTGGCCTCAAGAGATCTTCTCACCTCTGCCTCCCAAAGCACTGGGATTACAAATGTCAGCTACCACACTCAACCTCATTCATAAATACAGTTAAACATTTGGTGAGGACCAGCTCTGTGCCCCTGCTGTGCCTGGTAATGAGGATAAGGATCAGATAGTAACTATTCATGGAGTGTCTTGAAAACCCAGAGGAAGAGCTCCTGAAACATGGCCAGTGGGAATCATGGAAGGCCTCTCAGTGTAGGTGGTGGTGGAGCTGTCATGTGAACAAAGAGGAGTCAGCCAGGGGCTGAGTGGGGAAGGGGCATGCAGGATTGTGCAGGTGGAAAGGAAACTAGGCACACACAGAGCATGGAAATTAATTCTTAATGGCTGGAGTGTGGGGTGTATATTAGGAGAATGGCAGGAGATATTGATGAAAGTAAAGAGAGATTTTGAAAACAAGCCTTGAGTGCCATTTGATTTTTTTTTTTTAATTTTTTATGCTGGGCAAGGTGACTCATGCCTATAATCCCAGCACTTTGGGAGGCCAAAGTGGGCAGATTAGCTGAGGTCAGAAGCTTGAGACCAGCCTGGCCAACATGGTGAAATCCTATCTTTACCAAAAAATACAAAAATTATCTGGGCGTGGTGGCACACGCCTATAGTCCTAGCCACTTGAGAGACTGAGGCAGAAGAATCACTTGAACTTGGGAGACAGAGGTTGCAGTGGGCCAAGACGGTGCCACTGCACTCCAGCCTGGGCCACAGGGCAAGTCTCCATCTCTAAATATATATATTTAGAGATGGGGTCTTGCCCTGTCACCCAGTGTGGAGTGCAATGGTACAATCATAGCTCACTGCAGCCTCAACCTCCTGCCCAAGAGATCTGGCTTCAGCCTCCCAAGTAACTGGGACTATAGGTGTGCACCACCATGCCCAGCGAATTTTTAAATTTTTTGTAGAGTCAGAATCTTGGTATGTTGCCCAGGCTTGTCTCAAACTCCTGGGTTCAAACCATCCTCCTGTCTTGGCATCCCAAAGCATTGGGATTATGGGCATGAGCCACCATGCCTGGCTGGATTTTAGATTTTATCCTGAAGGTATCTGGGGGCTTCTGAAAGATTTTCTTTCACTGAATGGTGACATGATCGGACAAAGCAGACAGATTATATATCAGGACAGCAAAACAGTCACACATGGAAGGCCACACATTCTCAGTGGCTCATGTTGGCCCAAAGAAACAGTGTTGCCACAAAAGACACCAACACAAGTTTCAGAAAACTGGATACTGTCCTTCATTCCTACTGAATTGCATTCTTAGGGGCAGGGAGAGTTGCTTTTGTACTCTGTACTATGAAGAGATACCTGGTCTAAGAGATATGTGGTAAGTGCTCAACAGATGTTTGTTGGATGAATAAATAAAGGAAGGAATAGGAATAAATGAGTGCTTCTGCACTCTGGGAGAAGAGGGAACAGGTATAATCCCTCTGTGATGGGATTTCATATTCGACTTTCTGATACTTGAAGATCAGTATTTCTTTTATTTATTTATTTAATTTTTTTGTAGAGACAGGATCTGGCCATGTTGCCAAGGCTGTTCTTGAATGCCTGGCCTCAAGCGACCCTCCTTGCCTCAGCCCCCAAAGCCCTGGGATTATAGCCATGAGCCACTGCACCCTGTGTAAGACTATTATTTCTCTCTCCTTTTTTTTTTTTTTTTTTT
>NW_012119932.1:1818437-1824695 GCF_000951035.1 Colobus angolensis palliatus
AAAAAGAAAAAGAGAGAGACAAAAGCCTCCAGGTGAGGCTGGGCATGCGATGGCTCACGCTTGTAATCCCAGCACTTCGGGAGGCCAAGGTGGGCAGATCGCTTGGGCCCAGGAGTTCAAGACCAGCTTGACTAACACAATGAAACTCTGTCTCTACTAAAAATACAAATAATTAGCCAGGTGTGGTGGTGGGCACCTGTAGTCCCAGCTACTCAGGAGGCTGAGGCAGCAGAATCACCTTCGCCCGGGAGGCAGCAGTTGCAATGAGCCGAGGTCACACCATTGCACTCCAGCCTGGGCAACAGAGTTAAGATTCTTTCTCAAAAAAATAAATTAATTAATTTAAAAAAGGGTCCAGGTGAGCTCTGGCCTCAGAGAAGGCTCTCAGGACTCTATCTGATTGCTTTTCATCTCAGTTTTACCTGGCAAACACTTAACACTGGTGACTTATATTGCGCCTCTAGTAAATTAAAATCCTGAAATATTTTCCATATATTTGACTTTGATGCCATATCTCCTTCCACAAAACTAAACTAAAATTTTACCTGGGTGTGGTGGCTCACACCTACATCCCAATACTGAGGCAGGAGGATTGACTGAGGCCAGGAGTTCAAGACCAGCCTGGGCAACAAAGCGAAATCCTGTCTCTACAGAAAAATTAAAAATTAGCCAGGTGTGGTGGCGTGCACCTCTAGACCCAGCTCCTCAGGAGGCTGAGGTGGAAGGATCATTTGTGCCAAAGAGTTTGAAGTTGTAGTGAGCTAAGATTGTGACATTGCACTCAGCTTGGGTGACAGGGCATGAATGACCCTGTCTCAAAAAATAAATAAATAAGTAAATAACATTTAAATATGTCCCCTATTTGGTATATATGGTTTACATCTTTTAGACACAAGTGTAGAGTTCTACATTTAGTTCTTTTTAACCTCAAGTCGCTTTCTTGGGCACATTATTGCAGCCTATTAAGGTCATATTAGCTACATCTTCCAGCTTCACGTCATCTGCAGACATGAGCAATGTGCAATCAAAGTCCTAATTCAAACCACCAGTAGAAATGTTTAGCAGGCTAGATCCCTGTGGTTTAGCAACTAGAAACTTCTCTCAGGCTGGGCTTTTTCAAACTGTGGTGGTGATCCTTCATTGGGTAGTGAAATAATTTTGTTGACTAAAAATAGCATTTTTAAAAAATAGCATAGAATAGAAGAGAGTATGTCAGAATTTATTGCATATAGTAAGTGCAGATGTTATTTTGTGAAACTTCTTTCACTCATACACCACACACACACATTACTAAGGTCTATGTAACACAACCACAGACAGATACAAATAATATTATCACATGAATCACATAATTAATTTGGAGAATAAATATTGCACTACTTCTTTAAAACATAGTACTTTTTTTAAAACATAAAAGACAAATAGGTTAACATATAAATGAACAAAGAGCCTTGTTATTACACTTCTACTTCTTGACTTTTTTTTTCTCTTCTTTTCTTTTTTTTCTTTTTTTTTTTTTTTTTTGAGACAGAGTTTCACTCTGTAACTCAGGCTGGAGCGTAGTGGTGCAATCATAGCTCACCTCAGCCTTGAGCTCCTGGGCTCAAGATATCTCCCACCTCAGTCTCTTGAGTAGCAGGGACTGCAGATGCATGCCACCCCACCACATACAGCTAGTTTTTAAAATGATTTAATTTTTGTAAAGACAAAAATTACTTACGACATTGCCCAGGCTGATCTCGAACTCCTAGCCTCAAGTAATCTTCCCACCTTAGCCTCCTGAGTCACTGGGTTTATATATTCATGAGCCACCACCTGGCCCTTAATTCTTGAAAACTAAAGCTCTGATGGTTTAACAGAGAACACTCTTCTATTGACGAGTGTTTTGTAAAACTATATTCTAGAATATACCAGGGTATTCCAGTGTCTCAGAACCACTGTGGGGCCTCTGGGCCTCCAATCCCAGTTTAAGTAGCTCTACTCCTACTCTGTTGTTGTATCTATGGTGCTACATAAGATTTTATTTGGGGGTGCAATTCAGGTGGGGGGTGGGGGAGGAATTTCTCCTGGCTTGAAAAAAATAAAAGGCCAGGTTCAGTGGTTCACACCCATAATCCTAACACTTTGGGAGGCCAAGGAGGGTGAATTGCTTGAACCCAGGAGTTCAAGGTCAGCCTGGGCACCATGGTGAGACCCCATATCTCTACAAAAAATACAAAATTTGGTTGGGCATGGTGGTGCACACCTGTAGTCCCAGCCACCTGGGAGTCTGAGATGGGAAGATCACTTGAACCAGGGAAGCTGAGGCTGCAGGGAGCTCCGATTGTGCCACTGCACTCCAGCCTGGGCGACAGAGTGACACTCTGTCTCAAAAAATAAATAAATAAAAGATTGAAGGCTACTAACAAAGACCAGACTTCCTAATAAAACTAGTTAGAAAACATCCTTGACTTGCTGAATTCAGCAAATATATTGTCATCAATAAAGTTTTTTTGTTGTTTAGTTGGTTGGTTTTTTTTTTGAGACAGAGTTTCACTCTTGTTGTGCAGACTGGAGTGCAATGGCGTGATCTCAACTCGCTGCAACCAACCTTCGCCTCCCAGGTTCAAGCAATTCTCCTGCCTCAGCCTCCCAAGTATCTAGGATTACAGGTGCCCACCACCACAGCCAGCTAATTTTGTATTTTTAGTAAAGACGGAGTTTCACCATATTGGTCAGGCTTGTCTTGACCTCCCAAACTCAGGTGATCCACCTGCCTCCACCTCTCAAAGTGCTGGGATTACAGATATGAGACACCTCGCCTGGCCAGACCAATCAAGTTTGGCCTGAAATTTATGTTAGGACCATTTCTCATGATGACTGTGTCCTTCTTTTCAACCTAAGCAATACATTTTCTAGATCCTGATGTTCATGTATTGATTAGTAGTAAATTTGACAGTTTTGGGGTTTTTTTTTTTTTTTTTTTGCAGTCAA
The DNA here is from genome assembly GCF_000951035.1 of Colobus angolensis palliatus. NCBI lineage: Eukaryota > Metazoa > Chordata > Mammalia > Primates > Cercopithecidae > Colobus > Colobus angolensis. Next base: position 1,821,411 of record NW_012119932.1, read on the forward strand.
CAAGTACCTTGTAGTGGTTGATATTAATAGTTCCTGTAGACTCTCTTTGCATGTAGTGGTCCTTGGGCTATAACTAGTTTTCCTTTTGTAAGTGTGTCAAACAGCTGTTCTCAGATATTCTAATTTGCTTTCTTCTAGGCATATGGTAGAACTGAACTTTGTCCTACTGAAATTGCTCATGGCCATGTGATGTGCTTTGGCCAATGAAATGAAACTGAAGGTGATCTGTGGACTCTTCTTGGGGGAGGCATTTCATTGCCAGTGGCAGGTGCCTTACTGCTCCCTTCCATGTCCCACGTTGATTAAGAAAATAACGGAGCAAAGCATGCTTGCAAACCCATGCTAAACATGTAGCATAATGAAAAATAAGCCTTTGCTGTCTTAAGCACCTGAGATTTGGGATTTCTTTGTAATTAAAACATAAACTAGTCCATGCTAATATGTGGTTTATCATACATTTCTTTTCCTGTACATTAAGCTGTATTTCTTTGCTGTACTTCGTGTCTTTGTTTCTATAGTGATAAATGTTGATTATTCTTCTTACAGCTCCATACTATTTATTGAGCTATAATAATTTTCTCTTCTGATTTTCCAGTGAGTTTTTTTTTTTTCTGTGAAAGAGTCACATTGCAAGAATCTTTCTTGAATGACTATCAATAGTGGGAGAGTTGGAAGAAATACTTTTTTCATGATATTTGGCAAAGAAAAAATATACTTCTTTTTAGAGGATCTCCACCCTTCAGCTGCAACTCATTACTGTCTACCTAAATGCACTAAACTAGCCAGAAAGCAAATGTTTCCCATTACAAATGACATTTATCAGCTAGTCTCAGGAATCAGTTTCCTTCGAAATTGATCTAGTTTGGAAGTCACAGTTATGACTCACTACTGGATCTTTTAGTGCTTTCAAAGTATAAAAGTACAATGGGCGATATGATTAACATTGATCCATTGCATCTTTTGTACATATATATCAACCATAACATTTATTTCTCCAAGAAGACATATTTTTGGCTACCAGCATCAGAATGCCTTCCTTAATATGTCTGGTAGTCTTTCATTTGCATTAATGCTTTACATTTTGAAGTTTTTCATATAACGTATTCATTATTATGTTTTTAGAATCTGTTATTTGAGTTTGCACTGTTGCCCATACATCAAATTATATTGTTAAGAAAATGGTTGAGTAAATGCCATCCAGACTTGAAACCTGATTAAAGTATAAAAAGTCCCCAACTTCCATATGGGTTATGTTCTGAAGATTTATAGTCTGCATTTTGGGGCATGGGTGACATTTCCCAGAAATAAAAATTCTGAGATTCATCGTTAGTTCCCATCCCAGTCATCCATAGCTGAGTTAACCCCTAAAGTAATTGACATACTTCTTTTGTGTGGTCATCTTAGAAGTCTAATCACCATTTACAGCAATGTTTGAGAAAAACAATCTGTTGGCATTGACAAAAGGCATACATTGATTTGGAGAAAATGTTTGTACCCTTAATCTATCTTAGCAGAAGGGAAGAAATGTAAAGCCCTAGGAACACATTGTATTTATTTATTTTTTTAGAGATGAAATCTCACTATATTGTCCGGGCTGGTTTCAAACTCTTGGACTTAAGTAATCCTCCCACCTCAGCCTCCCAAAGTGCCAGGAACACACTTCTTATCTCTCTTACAGCCGTGGAAACGATGAAACGCTGGCATGTGTTTTTAGAAAGAATGTGGAAGTATAGGAACTTTTTCCTTTTTGTGGTAATTGAGGTGAGTATCTTAGAACATCTGGTATGGCTTAGGATGGATGGTAAGATAAAAAGATCTTTGTAAATCAGAGATTTCTCATTTCAAACTCAATTTCACACAGTGGCATAAATGATACTTGAAACAGATCCATGTAAAAGCAACATAATGTAAAATTAACTCAAATGGGGTCTTACCTTCTCACTCTGACTTTCTAGTTGTAAAGTATTGATCATAATCTAATAGGACTGCAGTCTAACAATAATTTTTAATGAGATGATGCAGCTATAAAACCCACATTCCAACCAGTCTATCCCTACAGTGCTACGTGAAGAAGGAATGAAATGACTTTGAAACTCCAAAATTTGTCGATGTAAAACAAACATTATCTGCTTATGTAGTCATAAATTATAGGGGCTCTGGTGTCCTGCCATCTTAACTCAAAGTCGTTCAGTATTGAATCAGTAGGAACTTAGTTTTTAGGTATTGTTGGCTCCAGTTGAAAGCTATAAAATGGTGACCTATGGACAAGAGAAGAAACTAAGAAGAAAATACATAACTCATTGAGGAACTTACCCAATTCTGCCTTTGACCATTAGGATACAGTGCTATAAACTCAAGAAAAATGGTTTTTTTTCCCCTGCTAAGAAAATTTTTTCAAAGGAAATAGAGAATGAGATGAAAACAGTGCTTGAACATTTGAAATCTTTTAGGCACAGCTGTGATTCAGGCATTCAATAACACTGACAGCAAAATCCTTTCCACCACGTCTTGAAGAGTGAAACTAGAGTCAACCATGAGGTTAAATGGTCTTGAGAAGATTATCTTATTATGGTAAAACTGCCTAGAAGACGAATGGGATTTTCTCTAAGTCACTAGTATTAACCTGTTTGCTAAGTTGAATAGAGAATGCCAGGCCCTTTGAAAAATCTGGGAGAAGTTGAAGCAAATATAAAAAGTAGGAGATCTTGGTTGTAATTTTGTCTTGGCTGTAATGTCTCTTCTGTGCTCTACTAATTGCCTGGTCATTTTGACAACTGAGAGTTAATTTACCTTCTGCACTGATATCTTCTTGGATTACTTGCTTTCTAACTCTCTTCCAACTTTGATACATTCATGTCTCAGTGACTTATTACTGTAAGATATAGGCATTTCTAGGTACTAAAAGGTGGACAGTCATTTATATTATGTCAGTGGTAAGTAGCAGTGGTAGAAGCAGGCTACCGTTCATTGAATATTTACTACAGGCAAGATTCCACGCTGAGTCCTTTATATGGATCATCTCATTTAATCTTTGAAATATCATCAGAGATTTGATATAATTTGCCCAAGTCCTCCCAGCTATAAAATACCTGATGTAAAAAGAGTAGCCTGGGCACGGTGGCTCACGCCTGTAATCCCAGCACTTTGGGAGGCCAAGGTGGGTGGATCACGATGTCTGGGCACGGTAGCTCACGCCTGTTAATCCTAGCACTTTGGAAGGCCAAGGTGGGTGGATCACAAGGTCAGGAGATGGAGACCATCCTGGCCAACATGGTGAAACCCCGT
>NW_012119932.1:1824745-1843209 GCF_000951035.1 Colobus angolensis palliatus
CTGGGCACGGTGGCTCACGCCTGTAATCCCAGCACTTTGGGAGGCCAAGGTGGGTGGATCACGATGTCTGGGCGCGGTAGCTCACGCCTGTTATCCTAGCACTTTGGAAGGCCAAAGTGGGTGGATCACAAGGTCAGGAGATGGAGACCATCCTGGCCAACATGGTGAAACCCCGTTTCTACTAAAAATACAAAAATTAGCTGGACACGGTGCCGGGCACCTGTAATCCCAGCTACTTGGCAGACCGAGGCAGAAGAATTGCTTGAACCCGGGAGGTGGAGGTTGCAGTGAGTTGAGTTCACACCATTGCTCTCCAGCCTGGATGGCAAGAGCAAGACTCTGTCTGGAAAAAAAAAAAAAAAAAGAGTAGTGGATATTGATCTTCTAGTCACTTGCTTAAAAGTTAGCTGTCATAACAACTTTGGATGAAAACATAAATCTAATATAGCCATTCTGTCTGAAAATCAGATGTCTTGTATGTGTTGGCAACAGATTTTTGTTTAGGTGACATATGGATCTATTCATAAGTATTATGTGCACCATCTCGTGATTCACCGTTCAATATAGCAGCCACCAGCCATATGTGGCTATTTAAATTTAAATTTTCATTATCTAACTTAAAAACTTAATTCCTCTGTCACTAGCCACAACTCAATGCTCAGTAGCCACATATGGCTAGTGGTTACCATATTGGGCAATGCAGATATAGAAAATTTCCAGCAACACAGAAATTTCTACTGGACAATGTGTCTCTAGTGACTACATTCTAATTCTCTCTTCCCTGCTCTTCCCAATGCCTCAGTTTTGTCTTAAAGTCAGCTCCTCTCACAGTAGCAACAATGGCTATAGAAGTAAAAACCTTCCCATTCCATCTAGAGGAAGAATTTTCTTTTGGGGTTGTTAGAAGTGTGAGGGAACTTTTTTCCCAGAAGTTTCACTATAATATTGTTATGCCTTATTGTTCCAAATATGATCATATCCATCTCTGAGTAATCCTTATGGCTAGAGAGATAGGATGTTCTGATCGGTTTAAGCCAATCAGGTTCACGCCCGGGGCAATTTCACTGTAATGACTACAATTTCATGGCTGCTATCCAATGAGTTGGCAAAAAGATTCCTCCAAAACAAGTTGGAGTACTTTAAACAGAAGAATGGAAGATAAATTTTGGTAAGCACCATAAAAATATCCACCATACCTTTCATTTTTGCGTTTTCTCTAAATCAAGGTCTAAGGATATGTTAAAATGCCGGGCTGAATGTCTCAGGACTCAGGCAATAATAATGTAGCCTGAGTTGTTTCCATAGTCCCAACAGCACATTTTCCACTCTATACAATGGCCCTCCAAACTAACTGTTCCGTTTCAATATGGCCAAAGTCCTTAAAATCGTTTTGAATATAGGCTATATTAAAAGATACGTATCTAAAAATTAGCTGGGCATGGTGGCGGGTGCCTGTGATCCTAGCTACTCAGTAGGCTGAGACAGGAGAGTCGCTTGAAGCCAGGAGGTGGAGGTTGCAGTGGGCTGAGGTCACACCACTGCACTCCAGCCTGGTCAAAAGAGTGAGACTCTGTCTCAAAAAAAAAAGAAAGAAAGAAAGAAGAAGAAAAGAAAAGGTATGTATCTTTGGGTAAGTATCATAAGAATTATTGAATGCACCATAATAATGGATGTTCAAGTTCAAGAGTTTTGCCCAAATCCAAGGAAGAGAGACACAGTAAATGGGCAACCTCCCAGCTATGCTTCTGCATAAACTGGGGAAACTAAATTAACCTCCACTAGATAGGGTTTTGTGCCACATTTCTACCTCTGATACCTACAATGTAAGTCAATACAATAGCCACCATAGATACCCCAAGTCTCTGAGTCTAAATTAATGTTTTCTAAAGCTTGTTGGCACTCTAGACTAGAGAATGTTTCTTAAGGTGAAGGATATTGTTATCCATTTTCCCCTAAATGGGAAGGAAATGGTGTCATTATTCAGTAAATACATTTCTTTCAAGTCTTTGCTTTCAGTGTTAATACATATGAAACCTGGGACTTCTTTTTCTGAAACAGAGTCTCTCTCTGTTGCCCAGGCTAGAGTGCAGTGGCGAGATCTCAGCTCACTGCAACCTCTGCTTCCTGTGTTCAAGTGATTTTCATGCCTCATCCTCCCGAGTAGCTGGAACTACAGGTGCACTCCACCACGTCTAGCTAATTTTTTTATATTATTAGCAGAGACAAGGTTTCACCACCAGGCTGGTCTCAAACTCCTGACCTCAAGTGATCCGCCCGGCTCAGCCTCCCAAAGTGCTGGGATTTCAGGCGTGAGCCACCGTGCCTGGCCTTACTTTGTTTTTAAAAGTTATATAAATGTATACCCCAAGAGGAATTTTCCAACCTGGTCCTTCCTTAAATATAAATATACAGAAAAAGAATACACACTAGTCTGTTTACAATGTAGAACAAGAAAAAAAAAATTGAAAAAGTCATGGTGATGAGTCCAGAATGTCCAAGCCAGTTTTAAGTCAGCTGGCCTTTGAGTTGCTAAATGTGTTTATTTTTTCCATTCGCCTCTGAAACCATAGTTGCTACAAAATCCCAGGAACAGAACTGCAGTGAATCTACAGAACGACTTTATTCCATCAAACCCCAGTCAGCAAACTGTGATTAAATGGGTGTGAAGAGTAAAACAGCCCAAGATTCCTAAAATGTCACATATTTGCAATTTGACCAAAATGGAACTGAGCCTGTAGGCTTGTCTCATTACTTTTTGGCAAGGGAAAAGGGAATATCCATGGAAATGCTCTTAAAATTGTCCTTGCTTTCTTCTGAAAAAAAAAAGCATCAATTATAAAATATTTTTTATTTTTATTAATTATTATTATTATTTTTTAGAGACAGAGTCTCTGTCTGTCACCCAGACTGGAATGCAGTGATGCAATCATAGCTCACTGCAGCCTTGAACTTCTGGGCTAAAGCAATCCTTTCACCCCAGCCTCCTGAGTAGCTAGGCCTATAGGAGCAAACCCCCATGCCTGGCTAAATTATTTTTTATTTTTTGTAGGGACAGGGTCTTGCTATGTTGCCCAAACTGATCTCAAACTCCTGGCGTCAAGCAAATCCTCCTGCCTTGACCCTCCAAAGCACTGCAATTACAGGTGTGAGCCACCATGCCTGGCCCCTATAACAATAAATTTTAAACCTAGAAAAGGGTGTTAACATACTCACAGAACAGAGGCTCTCAAAGAAGAATCAACCTACTCGAAACTTCGGTGTTTGCTGGATGTGGTGGCTTACGCCTATAATCCCAGCACTTTGGGAGGTCAAGGTGGGAGGAGGACAGCTTGAGCCCAGGAGTGCAAGACCAGCCTGGACAACATAGTAAGACCCAGCTGTATTTTTTTAAAAATTTATATATATATATATATATATATATTTTTTTTTTTTTTTTTTTTTTTTTTGAGACAGAGTCTCCCTCTGTCTCCCAGGCCGGAGTGCAGTGGCGCAGTCTCGGCTCACTGCAACTTCCACCTCTTGGGTTCACGCCATTCTCCTGCCTCAGCCTCCCAAGTAGCTGGGACTATAGGCGCTGGCTACTGCGCCCGGCTAATTTTTTGTATTCTTTTGTAGAGACGGGGTTTCACTGTGTTAGCCAGGATGGTCTCGATCTCCTGACCTCGTGATCCACCTACCTGGGCCTCCCAAAGTGCTGGATTACAGGTGTGAGCCACCGCACCCAGCCAAAATATGTTTTTTAAAAAAAACTTTCGCATTAGAATTATGCTAGGGGCAGTAGTGAGACAACTAAGCTTACATTTTAGAACATGTCTTCACCTTTATTGACTGCATTATAAAGAGATCTCTTGCCCTTAAAGTGGCTACCCTCTTTTCGAGCTCTACACACTAGCTCTTTCAGGACAATAATTACAATTCTTCTCTGAACTAAATGAACTCACAAGCTTCTCTAGACTAATAGAAAGCATTTCAATGACCCTTGATCATGATGGGCTCAGTTATTCCTATGTAGAAATGCCCATTACAGAAATAAGCAGACTCAATATTCTTCTCACAGATTCTAACAATGGATTCCACCGGTAGAACAGTTATCTTCTTGTTTGTTTGTCTGTTTATTTGTTCTAGTTTTTGAAAATGACAATAGCACACATGATTGTCCCATATTAGCTCCTTATTTGAGGAGAAACCAAGCCCATCAGCTTAACTATCTCCAATGTCTTTCTTCTTTCTTAAGGTTAAAAAAAAAAAACGGAAATCAGAAAGTCAGAATTCTCTGCACCCCTCATTGCACGCTTTTGCCTTTCAGGATGCATATTTGACAGTCTTGGAACAAAAGACATGCTGTTACAGGTCTATAAAATGTTACCTTCAATTAGTCTTGTATGACTTTCAGATAATAACAGTAAATCACTAATTAGATGAAGAAAGAAAAGACATATATGAGTCTTAATCAAGTTTAAACCTAAACAAATATAGAGCATGTTTAATTTACTTAAAGAATTGGTGAGGAAAAGTTGATGTACTTGTTAGTTGTGTCTGCTGCTCTAATAGAAAGAGAAAGCTCCTAAAAATATTTATTAACCTATATTATTTTAACCACCACCACTCTATAATGATGAGCAGATTCAGAGTCTTTACCCTTTCTAAGTCACTGACAAGAGCCGGCAGCATCCAAGATGAGTGTTTCCACAGGTTTCCTAGCAAGACAGACAAGAATGACATGAATGAAAACAGAATATAGGCCTGAGAACAGATCTATTTTTCTGAAGAACGTTTGAAAGAATAGGATGTAGTGTGGTGTTAGGGGACATTGTCAGGGATGTCATTGGAGTGGAGACCTAGTTCTGGCACTCCAGACGCCGACCTTTTTACTTTCAGAATGCTGTCCTTTCCTTTCCTTTACACTCTCTAGAGTCTGCTCCCGACTCTGGAAAACTTTACTAATCCATATCCTTTGTTGATATCCTTCTGCCTCCTAAAGCTTATGCCCCCAAACTGTCTATTTGGGATTCTCCACTTGTGTCTACATCTCTTTCTCTCTCTCTCTCTCTCTCTCTCTCTCTTTCTCTCTCTCACTAACCTCATCAGTATCCCAGGACTAAATATCCCCTTTAGGGGCATGATTCTCACATCAGTGTCTCTAAACCACAACTCAGTTCTGAGATCCCGAACTACGTTTCCAATTGCCTGATCAATAGATTCACCTACAAAACGCACAGGTAAATGACACTCAAGATTAATAACTACCTCCTCAAAGCAGCTCTTTCTGTTAGATTCCTATTTCTATGAATGGCACCATTTTTCTCCTAATTCTCTACTCCCAAAATGTCAATGAGGTATGTCATTGATTTCTCTATTTCTTCTCATCTCCGATTTCTGTTTTACTGGTTTTCCCTCTACAGAATCTTTTGTATCCATTTCCATCCCATTTTTAGGTCACTGCCATGGTTCAGTTTCACCTTGCCTCCTGTCTAAACTATTACAGAATATATTAAATCATCACATGTACACTTTAAATATATATAATTTTTATTTGTCAGTTATACCTTAATAAAACTGGAAGATAAAATAAACAAAGTAGCCTACTAACTGCTGTCCTCATGCCTGCTCTCTTCTCATTTATTCACCATATGCTGCCAGAAAAATCTCCCTAAGGCATAACTCTGAGTATATCATCCCCTAAAACAAACACTTTTATTTATTTTTATTTATTTATGTTTTTATTTATGTAATTTTTTTTTTGAGACAGGGTCTCACTTGGTTGCCCAGGCTGCTGGGCTGCAGTAACACTATCACTACTCACTGCATCCTCACCCTCCCAGGCTCAAGTGATTCTCCCACCTCAGCCTCCCGAGTAGCTGGGACTATAGGTGTATGCCACCACGCCCAGCTAATTTCTGCATTTTTTTGTAGAGATGGGGTTTCACCATGTTGCCCAGGCTGGTCTTGAACTGCTGGGTTCAAGTGACCCACCCACCTCAGCCTCCCAGAGTGTTGAGGTTACAGGCGTGAGCCATTATGCCCAGCCAATAAACACATTTGAAGACTCCCATTTGCATGTAAAATTAAAGTCATACTTCTGCTTATCCTGGTTTCGTTTTGTTTATTAACTTATTTATTTATTTTTTGAGATGGAGTCTCACTGTGTCACCCAGGCTGGAATGCAATGGTGTGATCTCAGCTCACTGCAACCTTCACCTCTTGGGTTCAAGCAATTCTCCTGCCCCAGCCTCCCAAGTAGCTGGGATTACAGGTGCCCACCACCACAACCAGCTAATGTTTTTTGTATTTTTAGTAGGGACAGGGTTTCACCATGTTTGTCAGGCTGGTCTCGAACTCTTGACCTCAGGTGATCCACCCACCTCGGCTTCCCAAAGTGCTGAGATTACAGGCGTTAGCCGCTGCGTCCAGCCTCATTTATTAATTAATTCAATGAATATTTATTTTTAAATGCCACAAACACAACAAAAAGCAAAAACAAGAGTGATTCCTGCTCTCGCTGAATTTTCAGTCTCTTGTGGAAGATAAATGTTACAGAAATAAGTTTTAAAAAAGTTAATTCGAACTGTGAGCACTTTATGAAAGAAAAATAAAACTTATTTTGAAAGATTTAACCTGGTCTGAGAAGACTCTCTTATCGCAGTTATATATACATATACATAATATACATGTAGCAACTTTAGTTTTACAAAATCTTCTGCTCAAAACTGACCTTTAATACAAATTGAACTTTTCAGTCCCTGATTAGGCCTCCTTCTGTGCTTTGTCATGCTGCAGGTTTTCTTTATAACATATCCTATATATCCTTCAAATCCCACCTCTTCCTTGCAGCCCTGTCAGTAATTTCTTCTATATATTGTGAGTTCTTGCTCCTTAATCCCCCAATCACTTTATATTTACCTCTCTTCAGATGTGTGTATGTGAATGATCCAATAATCTTGTTAAAACTGTACTATTTGGAGGATACAAGGTCAATATAAAAAAATCAATTGTATTTCTAGAAGTAAGTAATTAGAAAATGAATGTTACAAAATCCACTTAAAATAGCATTAAACACACACACACACACACACACACACACACACACACACACAAAACAAAAAAAAGAAAAAAAAAAACAGAGACTTCTGCTTCCAGTCCGGATAGAGAACTAGAGGTTGATTTACTCTAACACATGAAGCAACCAAACAACAACAAAACAGATGAAGTATATGAAATAATAGCTTTGAAGACACTGAGTATAGGCAATGAAGGACAGTGATTCCTGAGAAATAGTCAATGAACAAAGGGAGTGCTACAAATGCCCCAGTTTTACCACCATGAGAGAGTTTAAGAGTTTCTAGGCTGCAACATACAGAGAAACCAGGCAAAACCCAGTGAACTCCTTGAATTGAGGAGATGGAATTGAGAGTCCACAAAGACAATGGAAGCTAGAGTGTTGAGGACAGAGTAATGGAGAGTAGAATATTTCATAAAAAGAGAAATCCAGGCTAGACACAGTGGCTCATGCCTGTTAATCCCAGCACTTTGGGAGGTCGAGGCAGGAGGATTGCTTGAACCCAGGAGTTTGAGGTCAGCCTGGGCAACATGGTGAGGCCCCATCTCTACAAAAAATACAAAAATTAGTCGGGTGTGGTGGTGCACGTCTGTAGTCCCAGCTACTTGGGAGTCTGAGGTGGGAGAATTGCTTGAGCCTGGAAGGTCAAGGCTGCAGTGAGCTACAGTTGTGCCACTGCACTCCAGCCTGGGTGAAAGAGTGAGACCTTGAAAAAGAAAAGAAAAGAAGAGAAAAGAATGGAAGAGAAGGGAAGGGAAGGGAAGAGAAGGGAAGGGAAGGGAAGAAAGGGGAAAAGAAAAGAAGGAAGGGGGAGAGAGAGAGAGAAAGAAAGAAGGAAAGAGAAAGAAAGAAAGAAAGAGAAAGAAAAGAAAAGAAAGAAGGGAGAGAGAGAGAAAGAAAGAAGGAAAGAGAGAAAGAAAGAAGGAAAGAAAGAAGAAAGAAAGAAAGAAGAAAAGAAAGAAAAGGAAGGAGGGAGAGAAGGAAAGAGGGAAGGAATGAAGGAAGGGAGGGAGGGAAGGAAGGAAGGAAGGAAGGAAGGAAGGAAGGAAGGAAGGAAGGAAGGAAGGAAGAAAGGAAGGAAGGAAGGAAGGAAGGAAGGAAGGAAGGAAGGAAGGAAGGAAGGAAGGAAGAAAGGAAGAACCCAGATATTTGCAGAAGGTCCCCCTTAAGTATGCGGCAGAACATTGAAAGTGGATGCATATGAGGAAACTACTTGATACTGGGAAAAGCACCATTCAAAAGGATTAAAGAAACAGCACACCCATTCCACACAGAGAGGCAGGAATAGTGCCTGCTTCCACTGGACAGACTGGAAAAATACTGTAATTCCCTGGGCACTGGGTTGAGTATACAGAAGGCTCTTGCCTCAGTATTGTGGACAATTAGGCTGAGCACTCTGCTGGTCCGACCTAAGAAAACTCAAAGCAAGACCCAAACAAACCATACTGCATCCAAGTAATGTAACTGCACCCCAGAACAAAACTTAAGAATATTTACAGGAATATAAAATATCCAGCACCTAACAAAGTAAAGTTTACTATGTCTGACATCCAGGCAAAAGTTATCAGACATAAAACAAGCAGAAAATAGGACCCCTAATGAGGAGAAATATTTGAGACAGTTCAAACTGACTCCAAACTGACATAGATATTAGAATTAATAGATAAGAACTTTAAAAGATGTTATTATAACTGCATTCCATATGTTCAGAAATTTACATAGAGACATGGAAGATGTTTTTAGAAAATCCAAATTGAACTTTCCGACATAAAATGTAGAATGTATGAGATGAAAAATCTCTAGATGGGGTCAATGGCAGATTAAACATTGAAGAAGTAAATATTAATAAACTTGAAGATAGACCAATAGAAACTACTTTAGTGAAAGACAAGAGAAAAAAGAATTTTTAATGAAAAGAGCATCAGTGAATTGTGGGATAACTTCAAATGACCTAATGTATGTGTAACTGGAATCTGCAAAGGAGATGAAAGAGAGCAGAAAAACATTTAATGGCCTTAAATTTTCCACATATGACAGAAACTATTAACCCACAGATCCACCAAGCTAAGTGAACCCTCAAGCATGAAACACAAGTTTGTGCACCAAATTACAGATCTTTTAATTACATGAGGCAAAAAACTAATAGATTTGCAAGGAAGAGTAAAAAAATGAGAAAATATAGCCAGAGAACATTATACAAAAGTATTCCCCATGAACATAAATTCTAAATAAAATTTTATCAAAATTAAATCCAACAACATATTAAAAGCATCATGGCCAAGTAAGGTTTATTCTAGAAATGCAAGGTTGGTTTATCATTCAAAAATCAATAAATGTAATTCACCATATTAATAAACCAAAAAAAGAAAAATTATGTGATCATCTCAATGGACACAGCGGATGTATTTGGCAAAACACAACATCCATTCCTGATGAAAAGTCTCAACAAAAATTCTGCAGATAACATTATATTTAATTTTGAAACACAGAATAATTTCCCTCTAAAATTAGCCTGGCCAACATGGTGAAACCCTATGATATGGTTTGGCTTTACCCCACCCAAATCTCAACTTGAACTGTATCTCCCAGAATTCATGTGTGTTATGGGAGGGACCCAGGAGGAGGTAATTGAATCATGGGGGCCTGTCTTTCCCATGCTATTCTCATGATAGTGAATAAGTCTCACAAGATCTGATGGGTTTATCAGGGCTTTCCACTTTTGCTTCTTCCTCATTTTCTCTTGCCGCCACCATGTAAGAAGTGCCTTTCACCGCCTGCCATGATTCTGAGGCCTCCCCGGCCATGTGGAAGTGTAAGTCCAACTAAACCTCTTTTTCTTCCCAGTCTGGGATATGTCTGTATCAGCAGCATGAAAACAGACTAATACAGTAAATTGGTACTGGTAGAGTGAGGCATTGCTGAAAAGAAACCAGAAAATGTGGAAGCAACTTTGGAACTCAGCGTCAGGCAGAAGTTGGAAGCTTAGAGGGCTCAGAAGAAGAGAAGAAAATGTGGGAAAGTTTAGAACCTCCTAGAGACTTGTTGAATGGCTTTGACAAAAATGCTAATAGCGATATGAGCAATACGGTCCAGGCTGAGGTGGTCTCAGATGGAGATAAGGAACTTGTTGGGAACTGGAGCAAAGGTGATTCTCATTATGTTTTGGCAAAGAGACTGCAGCATTTTGCTTCTGTCTTAGAGATCTGTGGAACTTTGAACTTGAGAGAGATAATTTAGGGTATCTGGCAGAAGAAATTTCTAAGCAGCAAAGCATTCAAAAGGTGACTTGGGTGGTGTTAAAACCATTTTGTTTTAAAAGAGAAACACAGCATAAAAGTTCAGAAAATTTTCAGCCTGATGATGCAGTAGAAAAGAAAAACCCATTTTCTGAGGAGAAATTCAAGCCAGCTGCAGAAATTTGCATAAGTAGTAAGGAGCCTAATGTTAATCCCCAAGACCATGCAGAAAGTGTCTCCAGGTCATGTCAGAGACCTTCATGGCAGCCCCTCCCATCACAGGCCTGGAGGCCCAGGAGGAAAAAATGGTTTTGTGAGCCAGGCCCAGGGTCCCCATGCTGTGTACAGCCTAGGGACTTGGGGCCCTGTGTCCCAGCTACTCCAGCCATGGCTGAGAGGGGCCAATGTACAGCTCTGGCTGTGGCTTCAGAGAATGGAAGTCCCAAGCCTTGGCAGCTTCCATGTGGTGTAGAGCCAGTGCATGCACAGAAGTCAAGAATTGAGGTTTTGGGGCCCGGCGCGATGGCTCAAGCCTGTAATCCCAGCACTTTGGGAGGCCGAGACGGGTGGATCACGAGGTCAGGAGATCGAGACCATCCTGAGCTACACGGTGAAACCCCGTCTCTACTAAAAAAAATACAAAAAACTAGCTGGGCGAGATGGCGGGCGCCTGTAGTCCCAGCTACTCGGGAGGCTGAGGCAGGAGAATGGCGTAAACCCGGGAGGCGGAGCTTGCAGTGAGCCGAGATCGTGCCACTGCACTCCAGCCTGGGCGACAGAGCTAGACTCTGTCTCCAAAACAAAAAAAAGAATTGAGGTTTTGGAACCTCCGCCTAGACTTCAGAAGATGTATGATGGAAACCCCTGGATGCCCAGGCAGAAGTTTGCTGCAGGGGTGGGGCCTTCATGAAGAACCTCTGCTAGGGAAGTGTAGAAGGGAAATGTGGGGTCAGAGCCCCCACACAGACTTCCTACTGGGGCATTGCCTAGTGGAGCTGTGAGAAGAGGGCCACTGTCCTCCAGACCCCAGAATGGTAAACTGGTACCATTTACCATTGTTCACTGACAGTTTGCATCATGCACCTTGAAAAGCCACAGATACTCAATGCCAGCCCATGAAAGCAGCCAGGAGGGAGGCTGTACCTTGCAAAGCCACAGGGGTGGGGCTGCCCAAGACCATGGGAACCCACCTCTTACATCAGCGTGACCTGGATGTGAGACCTGGAGTCAAAGGAGATCATTTTTGGAGCTTTAAAATTTGACTCCCCCGCTAGATTTTGGACTTGTGTGAGGCCTGTAACCCTTTTGTTTTGGCCAATTTCTCCCACTTGGAACAGCTGTATTTACCCAATACCTGTACCCCCATTGTATCTAGAAAGTAAGTAGCTTGCTTTTGATTTTACAGACTCATAGGCAGAAGGGACTTGCCTTGTCTCAGAGGAGACTTTGAACTGTGAACTTTGGGTTAAGGCTGAAATGAGTTAAGACTTTGGCAGACTGTTGGAAAGCCATGACTGGTTTTGAAATGTGAGGACATGAGATTTGGAGGGGCCAGGGTGGAATAAGATGGTTTGGCTGTGACCCTACCCAAATCTCAACTTGAATTTATCCCCCAGAGTTCCCCTGTGTTATGGGAGGGACCCAGAGGAAGGTAATTGAATCGTGAGGGCCAGTCTTTCCCATGCTATTCTCATGATAGCGAATAAGTCTCACAAGATCTGATGGGTTTATCAAGGGTTTCCGCTTTTGCTTCTTCCTCATTTTCTCCTGCCACCACCATGTAAGAAGTGCCTTTCACCTCCTGCCATGATTCTGAGGCCTCACCAGCCATGTGGAAGTGTAAGTCCAATTAAACCTCTTTTTCTTCCCAGTCTGGGGTATGTCTTTATCAGCAGTATGAAAACAGACTAATACACCTGTCTCTGCAAAAAATACAAAACTTAGCCAGGTGTGATGGTGCATGCCTGTAGTCCCAGCTACTCAGGAGGCTGAGGTGGGAGGATCAGTCGAGCCCAGGAGATGGAGGCTGCAGTCAACCGAGATCATGGCACTGCACTCCAGCCTGGGCAACAGAGCAAAACCTTGTCTCAAAAAAAAAAAAAAAAAAAAAAAAAAGAAAAGAAAGTTAGATAAATGTTAGCCTTGTCAGGTGATAGATCATGATTAATAGTTTATACAGCTTGTTTATAAGCTATAAACAAGTATTTAATTTTGTAAAAGTAATCTTCAAATTTTCACTCTGTAAAATATCAAATACACATAATCTATTTAGATTTAAAATGTAGGTGTTTATAAAAATCATATATAGTTCTGAGCCTTTATTTCATCCAACAGATAAAAGTTTTAAGAAATACAAGAATTGCTGAGCTATTTATAAAGACTCTGAGAAAACAGAAAACAAACACTCCTGAACTAGCATTTGGATGAGATCAAATGGACTTCGAGACTGAAATGAAATTCCACAATACCAAAGACAGAGAATGATGAAGAAAGGGAAGAACAAATGAAAATTACAGGAATAATTAAACACCCTAGGACTGATCTAATAGAAGTAATGAATGTGATAACTAACAAGCAATGATCCATGTGGAAGAATATAACTCACGAAATATGCCTTACAACTGTGAGCTCTGCAATGACCCTGGGTCCTGTTCTCATACCATGCATACCTCTCATTCCACGGGACACAAATATGCCTTTCACATGAGAATGAAGACTATTTCCTATATGCTCAGCCTTTTCAGTGGCCATCAGCAAGGCACAGGGACAGGTCACTTGTATTTTCCAAAACCTTCCCTTCTTCTTAGACAACAATATATTATTCTCTGAAAGCTTGTTCATTGGCCTCATTAAATGCTGTATTTGAGAACAAGATTTTCACATATGTTTAGAATAAAATATACAAGATTTTCACATGTGTTTAGAAACAAGATCTGTAAATGTAATTGATTATGAATAATTATCAAAATCTGCTAAAATGGGGAATGTCACGAGGATGATGGCCACATTTTTATGATGTGCTGTATGTTAGAGTCATTTGCCTGCTCTTTTTCTCTGTTGAGCAAGAAGCTCCATGAGGGTAGAGGCTTGTTTTATCTACTTGTGTCTCTTCTGCAGAGCCTTCAGCATGACAGGACTTCCATAATTATTAACCTTAATGCCTCACTTAGAGGCATTTGTGTCTCTCTGGTGCAAATGCCTCTAATCAATCACTTTCATTACTCTCTTTGGTGTGTTTTGAAGATGGATTTTTAAAAAGATTCACTCATGCATCTCTTAACTGATTTCTTTCTTCTTTCCCAGGGAGTTCAACAGCTAAACAGATAAACTGTTTCCGTTTGTGGTTTGAGTCCTGTTTTCTCTATGATTTCCTCCAAAAGAAAGAGCAATAAGTAAAACAGGGCAAACATGAGCTCTGTCAACATAGCAAAACACCTGCAGAACAACAACTCCAAGCTGACAAAGACTTATGCAACTGTTTAATGGTTTGTCCTGGATCCAACAGTAAGATTTTCCTGACAGTAACTCTCTCCCTGCCAAAGAGGCCATAACCCTTGAATCTGGTAGAGAAATTGGAGAGTATAATACTGTACTGTTGCTTCTGGCAGTAACAGAGTGAAATATGTGGTTGGAGTCTTTAAAAAAAAAAAAAGATGTATATAGATTCGCATACAAAGCAGAAAACAATAAAGATAACAACCAAAACATTGGCTTTTGATCAGGCGTGGTGGCTCATGCCTGTAATCCCAACACTTTGGGAGGCCAAGGGGCCAAGGTGGGTGGATTGCTTGAGAACAGGAGTTTGACACTACTGTGGCCAACATGGTGAAACCCCATCTCTATTAAAAATGCAAAAATTAGCTGGGTGTGATGGTGCATGCCTGTAATCCCAGCTGCTCGGGAGGCTGAGGCTTGAGAATCACTTGAACTCAGGAGGCGGAGGTTGCAGTGAGCTGAGACCACACCACTGCACGCCAGCCTGGGCAACAGAGCAAGACTTTGTCTCAAAAAGTAAAATTTTTAAAAAAGTGAGTTCAGTGTTCTGCAATAACAGC
This sequence comes from Colobus angolensis palliatus, assembly GCF_000951035.1. Taxonomy (NCBI): domain Eukaryota; kingdom Metazoa; phylum Chordata; class Mammalia; order Primates; family Cercopithecidae; genus Colobus; species Colobus angolensis. The sequence goes on from NW_012119932.1 coordinate 1,839,094, forward strand.
CAAGATTTTTGTTTTCCCTATTATTCATTTGGTCTAATAGCTTGCTGTTAAGAGATACAAAGAAAACACAGCATCGTAGATAAATACAAAATTTGGCACCATCATTTGTTTCTTTTTTTTAATATAAAATTATTTTTTAAATTGAGACAGGGTCTCACTCTCACCCAGGCTGCAGTGTAGTGGCACGATCTCAGCTCACTACAACCTCCACCCTCAGGCTCAAGTGATCTTCCCACCTCAGCCTCCCAGGTAGCTGGAACTACAGGTTCATTCCACCACATCCAGCTAATTTTTGTATTTTTTGTAGAGACAAGGTCTTGCCATGCTGCCTAGGCTGATCTCGAACCCTTGAGCTCAAGCGATCTGCCCACCTCAGCCTCCCAAAGTGCTGGGATTATAGGAGGGAGCCACTGCACCCAGCCAACCAACACATTTCTATATTCAGGTAGATCCTAACATCCATATATCAATATTTCCTCTTTTTTTGACAGGAATAGGCTGGACATAACAGGAATAGGCCGGGCATAGTGGCTCACACCTGTAATCCCAGCACTTTGGGAGGCCAAGGCAGGTGGATCACTTGAGGTCAGGAGTTCGAGACCAGCCTGGCCAACATGGTGAAACGCAGTTTCTACTAAAAATACAAAAAATTAGCTGGGCATGATCGCGCATGCCTGTAATCCCAGCTACTTGGGAGACTGAGGCAGGAGAATCGCTTGAGCCTGGGAGGCGGAGGTTGCAATGAGCCGAGATCGCATCACTGCTTTTCAGCCTGGGCGACAGAATAAGACCCTGCCTCAAAACAACAACTATTGTTTTTATACTGCGCAATGTTAAAATTTTTCAAATAATAGGGAAAGTTTTAAAATAAGTCTATGGTCTATCACATAGTACTGAGTCCTACAGTCTTCAGAGTTTGTTTATCATTTCTGGCAAATAAATACCTTTCCATAAATATTTTCGAATATATACATTATACATACACATGTATAATCTAAGTTTTCATACAATTCTGTGTCTACTACTACCTTGCATATCAGTGCACATATCTAACTTATTTTAACAACCACATATTTAATTTCAGATATGTACCATAATTCATTTACCAATCTATATTGACAGCCATTAAGCCAAATGTTCATTACCTATGGGGACAGCTTTCTGCACGTAATCAAACTCATTTTAGAATTCTGCATTTTATTTGTTGTACAATAAATATGAAAAACTATGAAGATGCTTCTCACATAATTTGTAGATATCTTTTAAGGATTAGAACATGGTTGGGAAGTGGTTTAAAATTATTATTTTACCAGTGACTTGACTGTCTCTTCCTTGCCACTTGGAAAAGAAGTTTTTTCAGCCTTATACTTCAAAGGTGTATATTATACTTTAAAATATATAGACATTTTTGGCCAGGCATGGTTGCTTACCTCTGTAATCCCAGCATTTGGGGAAGCCAAGGTGGGTGGGTTGCCTGAGGTCATGAGTTCAAGACCAACCTGGCCAACACAGTGAAACCCCATCTCTACCAAAAATACAAAAATTAGTTGGGCTTGGCGGCACATGCCTGTAGTCCCAGCTACTTGGGAGGCTAAGGCAGGAGAATAGCTTGAACCCAGGAGGTGGAGGTTGCAGTGAGCTGAGATCACAGCCACTGTACTCTAGCATGGGTGACAGAGCCAGACTCTCAAATAATAATAATATGTAAGTTTTTAAATGTTCAATGTATTATTTCACTATGAACCATAGAGTAAATGCTGGTAAGCCTTGCTTATGAATCTTTGGTTTTGAATAGAATAATCAGGTTCCAAATGCTCTTCCTTTTTGTACTCCCATCTCCTCCCAATTTCAGAAGTGATTAAAAGAACTGAACATTAGGTAAAGAAATGTGGCTTCATCGTGCTTAGAAAATTCAGGGAATCTGAACCACATCTATTCATGATTCTGTGAGTTGCAGAAGCACTTGCAATTTGAGATTGAAAGAGCTTATCAAGTATTTATCAGGCATGAAGAGACACTTCCTCATACATAGGCCGATGACAGCTAGGAATTGCAAAGAAAAACAAAAATCCCGCAAGCTATACTGACACACCCAGAAAAGGTTACTTTAAAAAGGCAAAAATAAGTTGGCATCAAAGCTGTTTTCTGTAATATTAAATATCAGAAGGGAGTGAAGCAAATTTTAAAATGTTGTGAAACTATTATCAATTTTACCAAATGCCTATGAATTCTGTATAATAACTAAAAATAATTGGACATATTGTTTGAAGTGTTTTGCATGGATTAGCTCATTAAATTCACAAAACAAGGTAGGTGTTACCCCCATGTTGCAGATTGGAAAACTGAAGAAAGAGAGGTTGCCCAAGGTTTGCAAGTTTACCCATGCAAAGCTAGACATGGGTAAGCCAGCATTTGGACTTGGCCATGCGAGAACAGAACTTGATCTCTTAACCACGACTCTATTTTGACCCATCATAAGAGACAATGTGGTACTTTCCCCGACCTGCTGCTTCAAAATACAGTTAAAAACCTAAAACATTAGGCCGAGTGCAATGGCTCATGCCTGTAATCCCAATACTTTGGGAGGCCGAGGCGGCCAGATCATCTAATGTCAGGAGTTCGAGACCAGCCCGGCCAACATGATGAAACCTAGTCTACTAAAAATATAAAAATTAGCTGGGCATGGTGGCAGGCTCCTGTAATCCCAGCTACTCAGGAGGCTGAGGCAAATCGCTTGAACCCGGGAGACGGAGGTTGCTGTGAGTTGAGATTGCGCCACTGCACTCCAGCCTGGGTGACAGAGCGAGACTCCATCTCATAAATAAATAAATGAATGAATAAATAAATAAATAAATAAAACCCCCAGACGTTATATATAAAACAAACATAAGAAGAGCACATGAAAGGATGTGCTACATGAATAGCCATTAGGGAAATGCAAATTAAAATCACAGTGAGATATCACCATATACCTATCAGAATGACTACAAGAAAAAATTATAACACGAAATACTGGCAAGGATGCAGAGAAAGTGGATCACAATACACTGTTGGGGTAGTATAAAATGAGGCGATCACTCTGCAAAACACTTCGTCAGTTTCTTTAAAAACATGTCACTACTATATGACCCAGCAATTGTACTTCCGGGTATTTATCCCGGAGAAATGAAAATTTATATTCATGGAATATAAATTTGTACACACACGTTCTTACAGCAGCTTTATTTATAACAACCAAAAGCTGGAAACAACCTAGATGACCTTCAATGGGTGAATGGTTAAGCAAACTGTGATACATCCGTACCGTGGAATACTGTTTAGCAATAAAAAGGAATAAATTATTGATACATGCAATATTATAGATGACTCTCCAGATAATTATGCTGAGTGAAAAAAGACAATCCCCAAAAGTTATAGACTGTATGATTCCATTTGTAAAACATTCTGGAAATGACAAAGGTATAGGAAAAAAACAAGTTAATGGTTGTCAAGTTAAGGGGTGATTGGGGGAGGGGCTGGGAGAGAAGTAGGAGTGGCTAAAAAAAGATAGGGCAACCTGAGGGATTTTTTGTTGTTGTTTTGTTTTGAGACGGAGTTTCGCTCTTGTTGCCCAGGCTGCAATGCAGTGGCGCAATCTCAGCTCGCTGCAACCTCCACTTCCCAGGTTCAAATGATTCTCCTGCCTCAGCCTCCGGAGTAGCTGGGATTACAGGTGCCCGCCCGCACGCCCGGTTAATTTTTGTATTTTTGTATTTTTAGTAGAGATGGGGTTTCACCATGTTGGGCAGACTGGTCTTGAATGCCTGACCCCAGGCAATCTGCCCGCCTCGGCCCCCCAGATTGCTGAGATTACAGGCCTGAGCCACTGCGCCTGGCCAACCTGAGGGATTACTGAAGTGACAAAAGTGTTGTGTATCTTGACTATGCCAACATCCATATCCTGGCTATTTTATAGTCTTGCAAGATTTTACCATTGGGGGAAACTGGGTATTTCTTATAACTGCACGTGAATCTACAATTTTCCCAAAATAAGAAGTTTAATTAAGAAATAAAAACATGGGCCAGGCGCAGTGGCTCAAGCCTGTAATCCCAGCGCTTTGGAAGGCTGAGGCAGGC
>NW_012119932.1:1843719-1844304 GCF_000951035.1 Colobus angolensis palliatus
GTCGAGAGTTCAAGACCAGCCTGACCAACATGGAGAAACCCCATCTCTACTAGAAATACAAAATTAGCCAGGTGTGGTGGTGCATGCCTGTAATCCCAGCTACTAGGGAGGCTGAGGCAGGAGAATCGCTTGAACCTGGTAGGTGGAGGTTGTGGTGAGCTGAGATTGTGCCATTGCACTCCAGCCTGGGCAACAAGAGTGAAACTCCATCTCAAAAGAAAAAAAAAATAGAAAAATTAGCCGACTGTGGTGGTGCACACCTGTAATCCCAACTACTCGGGAGGCTGAGGCAGGAGAATCGCTTGAATCCGGAAGGTGGAGGTTGCAGTGAGTCGAGATAGCACCACCGCACTCCAGCCTTTGAGACAGAGTGAGACTCAATCTCAAAAAAAAAAAAAAAGAACAACAATAAGATGCTAAGATATACCACACTATTCAAATTATTACCCTTTAGGAATGGGGGAGAAAAAGAGGGTGGCATTGGTGCTCAAAGTTCTTCAAAATGAGAGGTTGAAAGGCCTGGCGTCGTGGCTCACTCCTGAAATCCTAGCACTTTAGAAGGTCAAGGTGGGCAGATCACTTGAA
>NW_012119932.1:1845939-1854394 GCF_000951035.1 Colobus angolensis palliatus
GTAATCGAGCACTTTGGGAGGCCAAAATGGGCGGATCACTTCAGCCCAGGAGTTCAAGACCAGCCTGAGCAACATGGCGAAACCCTGTCTCTACAAAAGAATTCAAAAATTAGCAGGGTGTGATGGTGTGCGCCTGTAGTACCAGCTACTCATGAGGCTGAGGTGGGAGGAGCACTTGAGCTTGGGAGGTCGAGGCTCCTGTGAGCTGTGATGGTGCCACTGCACTCCAGCCTGGATGACAGAGTAAGACCCTGTCTCTCTCTCTCTCTGTCTCTCTCTCTCTCTCTATATATATATATACATATATATATATATACACACATATATATTACATTTCAGTGTGTTTGTGTATCAACCACAAGTTTTATCCATTCATTCACGGCTGGACACTTGAGTTGCTTCTATCTTTTGGCTATTATAAATAATGCTGGTGTGAACATGGGTATACAATTATGTTCTAACCTCTGTTTTAAAATCTTTTGGGTATATACGCAGAAGCAGGATTGCTGGATCATACGGTGATTCTATTTTTCTATTTTTAATTTTCTGAGGAGCCACCATACTGTATTCCTTAGTGACGGTACCACTTTACCTTCCCACCAACAATGCACAAGGATTCCAGTTTCTCCATTTCCAGGCAACACGTGTTATTTTCTGAGTTTTGCTTTTGTTTTTGTTTTTTTTGCTAGTAACCGTCCAAATGCATGTGAATTTTTGTTGTTGTTGCTTTGTTTTCTTTACAGATTGTGATTGTATATTTTTATACATTGCTCTAATCAAGAATTATATTTATACTGAAAAAGAATATCTGTTTGCAAAAGACTCTGAGATGTATCATCTACAGCTGGCTATGCTCAGTGCTGTCTGTCTCATGCTGTTAGCAAGGCTGCAGACATGGATTTTAGGAGGAATTAGTCTTTGTGGGGTTACCTCAAAATCCCATACCTACTAAAGTGATGGTAACGGCATGTTATAGAGGCTATTCTCCCCCTCACCTCATCTGCCTAATGCTCCCAAGTTTCTTCTATACCAGCCACTTCCTACGTACATTTTTTAATTTTCAGGTTTTTTTTCTTTCTTTTTAGAGACGGATGTCTTGCTATGTTGCCCAGGCTAGTCTTGAACCCCTGGGCTCAGGCAATCGCCCATCTTAGCCTCCCAAAGTGCTGGGATTACAGGCATGAGTGACCATGCTCAGCCCCTGTTTCAGTTTTTTTTTTTTTGAGATGGAGTCTTGCTCTGTCACCCAGGCTGGAGTGCAGTGGCTGATCTCGGGTCACTGCAAGCTCCGCCTCCTGGGTTTACACCATTCTCCTGCCTCAGCCTCCCGAGTAGCTGGGACTACAGGCGCCCGCCACCTGGCCCAGCTAGTTTTTTGTATTTTTAGCAGAGACGGGGTTTCACCTTGTTAGCCAGGATGGTCTCAATCTCCTGACCTCATGATCCGCTCGCCTCGGCCTCCCAAAGTGCTGGGATTACAGGCTTGAGCCACCGCGCCCGGCCGCCCTGTTTCAGTTTTAAAAGCGCTTCAATATTCATTTTAGGGGAAGAGGAGGAGGAGTGGAAAAAAATATTCATTTGAAATTCCCATTACTTGGAGGTATACATTCTACTCCATGAAAATAAGAAGTTAGGCTGGGTGCAGTGGCTCATGCCTGTAATCCCAGCACTTTGGGAGGCAGAGGTGGGTGGATCACATGAGGTCAGGAGTTCAAGACCAGCCTGGCCAACATGGTGAACCCCATTTCTACTAAAAATACAAAAATCGTCTGGGCATGGTGGCACATGCCTGTAACCCCAACTACTAAGTAGGCTGAGGCAGAAGAATTGCTTGAACCCAGGAGACAGAGGTTGCAGTGAGCTGAGAGCATACCGCTGCACTCCAGCCTGGGCCACAGAGCAAAAATCCGTCTCAAAAAAAAAAAAAAAAAAATTTGAGCTTTATGTTTTTACTAAAACCTTTGAAGTATATGTATTTATTAATATAAAAGTCATAATTCAATCAAATTAAATATTCGCTTTAGGAATATTTTCTATAGAAATAAAAGAGAAGGAAAAGAATCCCCTGGGAGAAATGAAGTTCATTCTATACTCCTCAGAAAATCAGTGCTATAATGGGTAAGTTTTCATTGCTGCCTCACCCTACTTGTTCCGTTTTATACAAAACTAGAATAGCTTCCTGTTGCACTGCCAGATGGTTGAAGTGATTTCACGGGGACATCGCCCACACGTGCTTTAATGAAGTCCAAACAGAATAGTTTACATTTCTGGACTAAGAACTCCTAAAATGCCTTCTGCTCCAGAATAAGAGAAAGCAACATACAAATTCTTGCACATGTTCTGAAGTGTCAAGCTTCTGATGGCTTCTGTGAAGTAAGCATTTCCTTTTCTACTAATTGCCTCTTTAGCAGGTGGTTCCCATCCCTGGTGGCAGATTGGGATCACCTGAGGGGAGTATTAAACTCCCAATGTGCGGGTCCCATCTCCAGAGAGCTTGAATTCATCTATCTCCATGGTGGCCTGAGCCTCAGGAGTTTTTATTGTGTGTGTGTGTGGATATATATATAGATATATATATGTATATGTGTGGATATATATATGTGTGTGTGTGTAGTATATATATCTCCACACACACAATAAAATATAGTGTGTGTATGTGTATATATATATATATATATAAAGCATAGTGTGTGTATGCGTGTATATATATAGTAGAGATGGGGGTCTCACTATGTTGCCCAGGCTGGTCTTGAACTCCCAAAATGTTAGGATGATAGGTGTGAACCACTGTACCCAACAGGAGTTTTTAAACTCTCAGAAGAATTCGAGTGTGTAGCCCAGGTTGAGAAGCCAGGTACTACTTAATTTGCCGCTTTTATCTATCAACTCAATTCCTAGTCTGATATTCCCCACCCCCTCCTTTTTTTTTTTTTTTTTTTGAGACAGAGTCTGCTCTTTCACCCAGGCTGGAGTGCAGTGGTGTGATTAAAGCTCACTGCAACCTCCACCTCCTGGGTTCAAGCGATTCTCCTGCCTCTGCCTCCTGAGCAGCTGGGGTTACAGGCATGTGCCACCACACCTCACTGATTTTTGTATTTTTAGTAGAGACGGGGTTTCACCATGTTGGCCAGGCTGATCTCAAACCCCTGACCTCAAGTGAACCATTCGCCTCGGCCTCCAAAGTGGTGGGATTACAGGCATGAGCCACCATACCTGACCCCTGCATTTTCAGACATGTAACCCCGAATTCTAAATCTGACTTTGCATCAGGGTTCTAAGTTCCCCACCTTCAGCTATGAGAGAGCGCAATTTAAAATGAGTGAGCTAGATTTTACTGCCTGGGCTCCCACGGACAAACTGGAGTTCTCTGACGTGTAGCCAGTCTGTAATTGGGCAGAAGCACAAATTCGAGTGACAGGAGCATCCACATCTCTATTCAGTGTTGCAGTAACTACTTCCTGTAGGTGGGCTTACTGCATAACACCTTTGTCTTCTGGTTAAAAATGACCTCCAAGTAAGAAAGCAAATGTTGGTGAAAATGAAAAGAGCAGACTGGGTGTGGCGGCTCATACCTGTAATCCCAGCACTTTGGGAGGCTGAGGTGGGAGGATGGATTTAGCCCAGGAGTTTGAGACCATCATTAGCAACATGGCAAGACTGTCTTGCTACAAAAAAAAAATGCAAAAATGAGTCAGGCGTGATAGCACATGCCTGTAATCCCAGCTACTATGGAGGCTGAGGTGGGAGAATGGCTTGAGCTTGAGAGGCAGATGTTGCAGAGAGCAGAGATCATGCCACTGCCCTCCAGCCTGAGTGACAGAGCAAGACCCTGTCTCAAAAAAATAAAATAAAATAAGAATAACAGTTACCTTGTTTTATAAAGATATACATAAAAAACACTAAAAAACGTTCAGTTGTAGGCTGGGAGCGGTAGCTCATGCTGGTAATCTCAGCACCTTGGGAGGCCGAAGTGTGTGGATGACTTGAGGTCAGGAGTTTGAGACCAGCCTGGCCAACATGGTGAAACACCTGTCTCTACTAAAAATTCAAAAATCAGTTGGGTGTGGTGGCACACGCCTGTAGTCTCAGCTGCTTGGGAGGCTGAGGCTTGAGAATCACTGGAACCTGGGAGGCAGAAGTTGCAGTGAGCTGAGATGGTGCTACTATACTCCAGCCCGAGTGACAAAGCAGACTCTGTCTTACAAAAAAAAAGAAAAGAAAAACTTTCAATTGTAAAGCATTTCCATGCTTATATAGCGCATGTGTTTTCCATCCTTCTCAGGAATGCTTATATTCTTCACCTCTTTCAAGAATCAGTAACTTAACAAAATGCCATAAACTAGAAAAAAAAGTCAGCCACCTTTCTATATAGCACATGTGGGGAGAAAGAAATAGCAAATCAATTTCATGTCTGTTCCCGGCTCATGTAGCTGCATAGCTGTATCTCTGTTATCCCCTGTTCCCTCTCATGACTGCCAGCTTTTGTGTTAGGCCTCTGTTCAATCTGTAGCTAGTTGATGCTGAAAACCTTGTACTACTTTTTTTATTTATTTTTATTTTTATTTATTTATTTATTTAAATATTTAATTATTTATTTTGAGATGGAGTTTCATGCGTTGCCCAGGCTTGGTGCAATGGCGTGATCTTGACTCACTGCAACCTCCACCTCCTGGGTTCAAGCAATTCTCATGCCTCAGCCTCCTGAGTAGCTAGGGTTACAGGTGCCCACCACCATGCCCAGCTAGTTTTTATATTTTTAGTGGAGACGGGGTTTCACCATGTTGGCCATGTTGGTCTTAAACTCCTGATCTCAAGTGATCCACGTGCCTCGGCCTCCAAAGTGCTGGTTTTACAGGTGTGAGTCATTGTGCCCAGTCCAAAAAAACTTGTCCTACTCACCTTCCTTGACACAAGGTTCTACGGCCATGCTGAGTGGAGGGATGATTTAGGGAAGGCCAAATTTCCATTTACTGCCCAATCCTTTGGTTTTTGACAACACTCTACCTCAGTATATAAGGTTTGCTGAAGTTATGCAACTAACTAAAGAGAACTACAGCCAGGCTCAGTGGCTCATGCCTATAATGCCAGAACTTTGTGAGGCTAAGGTGGCAGAATTGCTTGAGGCCAGGAGTTCAAGACCAGCCTGGGCAACACAGCAAGACCCCCTCCCCCCCATTCATGAAAAATTAAAAAATTAGTCCGGGTGTGGTGGCTGATGCCTGTAATCCCAGCACTTTGGGAGGCCAAGGCAGGCAGATTGTTTGAGCTCAGGAGTTCGAGACCAGCCTGGGCAACATGGTGAAACCCATCTTTACAAAAAAATACAAAAATTAGCTGACTGTGGTGGCGCATGCCTACAGTTCCCACTACTCAGGAGGCTGAGGTGAGAGGATCACTTGAGCCTGGGAAGTGGAGGTTGCAGTGAGCCGAGATCATGGCACTGCACTCCAGCCTGAGTGATAGAGTGAGATCCTGTCTCAAAAAAAAAATCAGCCAAGTGTGATGGCGTTCACCTGTAGTCACAGCATCTCAGGAGGCTAAGGTGGGAGGATCCCTTGAGCCCAGGCATTGAAGACTGCCATGAGCTATGATCATGCCACTGCACTCCAGCCCGGGTGACAGAGCAAGATCTTGTCCCATAAAAAGAGAATTATAGGCCAGGCACGGTGGCTCATGCCTGTAATCTCAGCACTTTGGGAGGCCAAGACAGGTGGATCATTTGAGGTCAGGAGTTCGAGACCAGCCTGACCAACATGGTGAAACCTTGTCTCTATGAAAAATACAAAAATCAGTGGGGTGTGATGGTGCATGCCTGTAATCCCAGCTACTTGGGAGGCTGAGGCAGGAAAATTGCTTGAACCCGGGATGTGGAGGTTGCAGTGAGCTGAGATCACACCATTGCACTCCAGCCTAGGCAACAACAGCAAAACTCCATCTCAAAAAAAAAAAAAAAAAAAGAGAGAGAGAGAGAGAGAATTACAATGTAGGCAGAGGAACTTTTAAACAGGATGCAAAATATGGCTATTTTCAGAACCTAAGGCAAAAGAAGAAGAAATCAAGCACTCCTCACAAGGCCCTCTCTGGCACAGTCCAGTTCCTGGACTGTCTTTTCTGTCTCAAGATCCACCTTTCTATATATTTCTGCAGAAAGGCCTTTCTTCAATTATGGTTTTAGTTTTTTGAAACAGTCTCACTCTGTTGCCCAGCCTGGAGTGTAGTGGCATGATCTTGGCTTATCGCAACCTCTGCTTCCTGGATTCAAGCAATTATCCTGCCTCAGCCTCCTGAGTGGCTGGGATTACAGGCACCTGCCACCACGCCTAATTTTTGTATTTTTAGTAGAGACAGGGTTTCACCATGTTGACCAGGCTGGTCTCCAACTCCTGATCTCAGGTGATCTGCCTGCCTCAGCATCCCAAAGTGCTAGGATTACAGGTCCAATTCTTTATATTACTGGAAAAACTTCTTCCCTCCCTCTGAAATAGCTTCCTTCCCTAATCGAGGTAATACATAGCACTCAAAAGTTTCAGAGTACGTTTCCCAAAATGGAGTTGCAGCATGCATTCACTTAATTTACTCAAATTCAACTGCAATACACTCCTCTTTAAATAATAGAGAATAATAACAATTTGTGTAGTGTAGGTGACACTGTCTGCTTTCTTCAAAAGCTTTCAACCGAAAGTGAAAATGAGATGGGAGACATGAGTCTACATATCCTTCCTTGGTAGCAGTCTGGGAAGCATCTCATCTGCCTGTCCTAAGGTTAATCCTGCTATTAGATATCCATTTTATTCAGCATGCAATTGAAGAAACAACGACTCTCTTGCTGGGAGAAACACTAGTAGGGGACTATTGGATAACATTGTATCCATCTTCACTTCCTAAAGGATTTTCAAGGGTAATGTTGATTACATAAGATTTTCTCTTTGGAAGTACTGACTGGGATTACAGGCATGAGCCACCGTGCCCCCCTCAAAAAGTGTTTACAACACTTTGTAGAAGGTTTTCTTCATGCATCATACAGAAAGAACACTCCAATCTTCTTGAGACAGTCTCACCCCTAGTGTTTTGCATTTATGGAAACATGCTGAAAATACAGCCCCTCTCTCAGCCATACATCTCTTCACCACTATTCTGCCTTTTCAATGTCTTCTCTCTGGTCACTCCATCCCCCATGTCACACAGCCTTCAAGTGGAAATGGTCAACTGGTTACTGAGACTCCCATCCCCCCCTTTTTTTTGAGACAGAGTCTCGCTCTGTTGCCCAGGCTAGAGTGCAGTGGTATGATCTTGGCTCACTGCAACCTCTGCCTCCCAGGTTCAAGCAATTCTCCTGCCTCAGCCTCCTGAGTAGCTAGGATTATAGACGTGTGCTACCACACCCAGATAATTTTTATATTTTTAGTAGAGACAGTTTCACCATGTTGGTCAGGCTGGTCTCAAACCTGACCTCGTGATCCACCCACCTCAGCCTCCCAAAGTGCTGGGATTACAAGCGTGAGTTACTGTGCCCAGCTGAGACTCCATTCTTGCCTGATGGCAGAGCCACGTCACTCTAGAATGGCCAGAAGATCTGGCAGCTCCATATGCCCAGAAGACCTGGTAGTTCCATATGCCCAATGGCCCCTACCTTCCCTTTCTCTACACAGAGGAAAGTCCACAGAATCTTCCAGGAACTACCATTGCTCTTTCAGTTTTTCGTTCTGGTGAATATAATCCTCCAAACTATTGCATAGGTGACGATGTGCTGCAGTTTGTTCATGTTCAGTCATTTTCTTTCCGACGAGATTTGGGTTTCATGATAGCCTGTATACACACAGCACCTCTCACCTAATCTATTTGTCCTTTTGATTCAAGTAAGATTCGTTTTAAAAAGTTACACATTTATTTATCATTAGTCTGTGAATAGTCACAGCATATTTTCCATGACCAATAATGACAAAGAGAAAATGCATGTATTTCCAGAAAGCCGAAAAGATTGATTAGATTTTTATCTTTTTCATCTCTAGCATTAAATATTATATTTAAATATTAAACATTATAAATATTAAATAAATATTACTATTTTAATTTAAAGTTAAGGCTAAACTAGGTGCAGTGTACTCGTACCTGTAATCCCAGCACATTGGGAGGCTGAGGCGGGAGCCCAGAAGATTTTTTGTCTGTTTTTGAGACAGGGTCTCACTCTGTCACCCAGGCTGGAGTGCAGGGGCACTATCTTGGCCTCACTGCAGCCTCCACCTCCTGGACTTGGGCGATCCTCCCACCTTAGCCTCCCAAGTAGCTGGGACCACGGGCGCATGCCACCACGTCCAGCTGAGCCCAGAAGTTTGAGATCAGCCTGGGCAACATGGTGAAATCCCATCTCTACAAAAAATAAAAGAATGAGCCAGGTGTGGCGGCATGTGCCTGTAGTCCCAGCTACTTGGGAGGCTGAGGTGGGAGGATCACTTGA
>NW_012119932.1:1855219-1855547 GCF_000951035.1 Colobus angolensis palliatus
TATACATATATATCATTACTGGGCAGGCGCACTGGCTCACACTTGTAATCCCAGCACGTTGCGGGGCTGAGGCGACTGCATCACTTGAGGTTAGGAGTTTGTAACAAGCCTGGCCTAGTGGTAAAACCCCGTCTCTACTAAAAATACAAAAGCTTAGCTGGGCGTTGTGGCAGGTGCCTGTAGTCCCAGCTACTCTGAAGGCTGAGGCAGGACATTTGCTTGAACCCAGGAGGCAGAGGTTGCAGTAAGCCGAGATCGTACCACTGCACTCCAGCCTGGGTGATTGAGTGAGACTCTGTCTCCAAAATAATAATAATAATAATAATAA
>NW_012119932.1:1855917-1860528 GCF_000951035.1 Colobus angolensis palliatus
CCTCAAGTGATCTGCCCACCTCAACCTCCCAAAGTGCTGGGATTACAGGTGTGAGCCACTGTGCCCAGCCTTTTCCCATTCCTTTTTTTTTTTTTTTTTTTGGGACAGAGTCTCACTCTGTTGCTAGGCTGGAGTTCAGTGGCCCTATCTTGGCTCACTGCAACCTTCGCCTCCCGGATTCAAGCAATTCTCCCGCCTCAGCCTCCTAAGTAGCTGGGACTACAGGCCTGTGCCTCCAAGCCCAGCTAATTTTTGTATTCTTAGTAGAGACAGGGTTTCACCATGTTGGCCAGGATGGCCTCAATCTCTTGACCTTGTGATCTGCTCACCTCGGCCTCCCAAAGTGCTGGTATTACAGGTGTGAGCCACCGTGCCCAGTCTTCCCGTTACTTTTAATGCCAGAGAAGAAGGCTTTAATTGGGTACTGCAGAGGAGGAGAATGGGAGAAAGTCTCAAATCCATCTCCCTAATCTACTAAAATTGGAGAGCTTATATAGTAGGGAAGATGGGAAAGCAAGAATTAGGGAGGGGTAAGGAAGCAATCATGTTGGATGAGGGGTCTTCTAAGTCTGGATGCAGTGATCTGAAGAGTTTCAATTCCTTGCCTGAGGGTTGATTTCCTAAGAAAAGAACTCGGATAAAGCAAATGGGTTTCAAATTTCAAGACTGGGAGGGTCAATTTTTATGTTTATTTTAAAAAAATTTGTAAATATCAGTTCTGTGGGACAACTGGGACAGTTTCAGAAGTAGGGGTACCACCTCCTGTGGTTCACTTGGGCCCAAGACAGCTGGAGTCTTTGTAATTTAGGGGGAGGATTACTAAACCTAACTGGCTCACATGGAAAGCCGGGTTTTCCTATCAGCTTCATCAATAATAAAACCGACTTTTTTTTTTAATGGAGCAATGTCCTAATTTCAAACAATAGTTCCATTTATTTAATCCAGAGTACATTTAATATATTATTTAAGGTTAATAGTAATATTTTAATTGGGATTTAAAAAATCATTCTCATGTGAAATTGTCTTCTGGTTTTTTTTTTTTTTTTTTTTTTTCTGTTATGTATTTATCTTGAACTCCTGGCCTCAAGCAATACTCCCTTCTTAGCCTCCCAAAGTGCTGGGATTACAGGCATGAGCTGAGATTACAGGCATGAGCTACCACACCTGGTCATTTCTATCATATATTTATCATTCATGCTTTAGATAAAAGATTTTAGATAATTTATTTATTTATGCCCCAGAAACATTTAAATTGCATAAGAGTTAAAGATCTAGAAAAAAAATTCCCATCTCCCAGGAAGCCTCTGGGTTTATGGCACATTGTTCTTTCTTTTCCTTCTTTTCTTTTTTCCTTTCTTCTCTTTCTTTCCTTTTTTCTTTTCTTTTCCTCTTCTCTTCTTTTCTCTTTCTTCAGAGACAGGTCTTACTCTTATCACCACGGTTGGAGTGCATCCGCGCAATCACAGCTCACAGCAACCTGACACTCCTGGGCTCTAGCAATCCTCCCACCTGGGTCTCCCAAAACGCTCAGATTACAGGCATGAGCTGCTGTGCCCAAACTCTTCAATTCATATTCCATGGGATGTCTAGTATATGTCAGGATTTGTTCTAGGCACTAGGGATATAGCAATAAATAAAATAGACTTGTTTCCTGTTCTTCGGAGATTTACATTCTAGGCTGAGAAGAGAGGCAATAAATAAAATATAAAACAATATGTGGCAATAAGTGCTTTTTGAAAAATTAAATGAGGTATGTATAAGGGATGGAGGTGGAGAGAAAGGGTAATTGGGGTGGGGTGGAGTCAGGTAGGTGACTATGGTGCTATTTTAAGTAGGAGGGTTAGGGAAGACCTGTTTGAGCAAAAGCCTGAATCAAATGAGGAGAGTGGATATCTGGCAGGGAGAAGCATAGTCTAGCCTTGGGGAATAACAGGTGCAAACAGTAGGTGAGTGACAGATGTGGTGGGGGAAAGTCTGGGTGCCTGATGAACTTTAAGAAGACTAGTATAGCCTGGAGGTGGATCAGTAGGATGAAGTAAACTACTGTAAAGATTTTGGCTTTTTATCTGAGTGAAATGGGAAGCCATCAGAGAGTTTGAAGCAAAGAAGAGACAAGACCTGATTTAGGCTCTAAAAGGGTTGCGCTGGCTCCTGTGTTGAGAGTCGACACTAGTAAAGACAGGGCAGAAGACTAGCTGAAGGCTGTCACCTCACCCAGGTGATCGATGACTTTGCTTGGATTTGGGTGATCGCTGTGGAGGTGATCAGATTCTAGATATAATATGATGGTGTTGCTGACAGAGTTTACTGATGTGGGGATGTAGGGTGGGAGAGAATGCGGGGTCAAGGCTGTTTTGAAGTTCTTGATCTGGAGCAACAGTACGAACAGAATTGACACTTAATGTGGCAAGGGCAGATTAGGGTGTCTTTAATTTGAGACCTCTTGAATTTCGAAGTGGAGCTAGTCATTTCCGATTATTCAGGGTTTGGGGCCTGAGCAACTTGAGTTGCCATTTACTGGTTTTATTTTGTTTTGAGACAGAGTCTCGCTCTGTTACCCAGGCTAGAGTGCAATGGCATGATCTCAGCTCACTGCCACCTCCGCCTCCCAGGTTCAAGTGATTCTCCTGCCTCAGCCTCCCGAGAGTAGCTGGGATTACAGGCGCCCACCACCATGCCCAGCTGATTTTTGTATTTTTAGTAGAGATGAGGTTTCACTGCGTTGGCCAGGCTGGTCTTGAACTCCTGATCTCGGGTGATCTGCCTGCCTTGGCCTCCCAAAGTGCTGGGATTACAGGCCTGAGCCACTATACCCCGCCTATTTACTGGTTTCGTATTTCCTACCTGAAGAGTTTCTGTTTTCTTCAACAGTTCAGCTTTTGCTGTTTTCAGACTGATTTTTGCCAGTCTGATGGGTTTGAAATTGGTCTCATTATCATTTTAATTTGCATTATCCTGATTTCAGTGATACTGAGCATCTTTTATTATGTTTGGTGAAAACATGTATTTTCTCTTTCATAAATTGCCTATTCATCTTTTCTATTTTAGTTAATGGTTTATGGAGGCTCAGGTTACAAATCCTTGATGGGAGGCCAGGCGCGGTGGCTCACGCCTGTGATCCCAGCACTTTGGGAAGTCGAGGCGGGTGGATCAGGAGGTCAGGAGTTCAAGACTAGCCTGGCCAAGACGGTGAAACCCCATCGCTACTAAAAACACAAAAGATTAGCTGGGCGTCATGGCATGCGCCTGTAATCCCAGCTACTCCAGAGGCTGAGGCAGAGAACTACCTAAACCTGGAGGGGCAGAGGTTGCAGTAAGCCGAGATTGCACCACTGCACTCCAGCCTGGGCAACAGAGCGAGACTCCATTGCAAATAAATAAATAAATCCTTGGTGGGTCATATCAGTTGCATATATCTTCTGATAGACTGTAGCTTGTTTTTTCATTTTTTTACTAATTATTTGGTCACTCAAACCATTATTTAAGACAGATTAAATAACACAACCAGCTTGGGCAACATAGCAAGACCCTGTCTCTACAAAAAATTAAAAAGATATTAGCCAGGCATGGTAGTGCATGTCTGTGGTCCCTGAGCTACTTGGGAGGCTCAGGTAGGAGGACTGATTGAGTCCAGAAGGTCAAGACTGCAGTGAGCTGTGATGGCATCACTGTATTCCAGCCTGGGCAACAGAGCAAGACCCTGTCTCAAAAACAACAACAACAAAATTTATCCTAAAAACGTATTTGTCATTTATCTAAAATTTGAGTTGAGGGGCTGGCCATGGTGGCTCACACCTATAATCCCAGCACTTTGGGAGGCCGAGGTGAGCGGATCACGAGGTCAGGAGTTCGAGACCAGCCTGACCAACATGGTGAAACTCTGTCTTTACTAAAACTACAGAAAAAAAAAATTAGCTGGGCGTGGTGGCATGCACCTGTAATCCCAGGTACTCAGGACATTGAGGCGGGAGAGTCGCTTGAACCCAAGAGGCGGAGATTGCAGTAAGCCGAGATTGTGCCACTGCACTTCAGCCTGGGCAATACAGGGAGACTCCGTATCAAATAAATAAATAAATAAAATTCAAGTTGAACTGGGTATCCTATATTTTATTTGAGAACCCTACAGGAGATAGAACTGGAGCATCTGCCTTTGACCCAGAGATGAAATCACCTATGGAAGACAATGGAGCTATTGTAGCAGGCCTGAAGAGCATACTTTGGGATCATTACCTGAAAAAGACATAACTTTCTTTGTAGTCACTTCCATACACAAGTACTGTGGTATTTAAAAAATATTTTTGGTGCAAGAGCTTAGCCTTTGTCCTAACCAATATGTGAAAACTTTCTTGCAATTCCAAGGATTGAAAGGATTGACCAGGTGCAGTGGCTCATGCCTGTAACCCTGGCACTTTGGGAAACCCAGGCAGGGAGATCACTTGAACCCAGGAGTTCAATACCAGCCTGGCCAATATAGTGAGACACTGTCTCTATTAAAAAACTTCTTTTTAGGCCGGGCGCGGTGGCTCAGGCCTGTAATCCCAGCACTTTGGGAGGCCGAGACGGGCGGATCACGAGGTCAGGAGATCGAGACCATCCTGGCTAACACGGTGA
>NW_012119932.1:1860621-1863834 GCF_000951035.1 Colobus angolensis palliatus
GGAGGCGGAGCTTGCGGTGAGCTGAGATCTGGCCACTGCACTCCAGCCTGAGTGATAGCGAGACTCCGTCTCAAAAAAAAAATAAAATAAAATAAAAAAAAATAAAAAACTTATTTTTAATTAAAAAAAAATTTACCATGTTTCAGGGATTATGAAAATGGAATAGTGACTTGGGGGAAGTTACTAAACTTTGGTATAAGAAAAGAAATCTGGCCAGGCACGGTGGCTCCAGCCTGTAACTCCAGCCTATAACACAGTGACTGACACCTGTAATCCCAGCACTCTGGGAGGCCGAGGCAGATGGATGACTTGAGGTCAGGAGTTCGAAACCAGCCTGACCAATATGGTGAAACCCCGTCTCTATTAAAAATACAAAAATTAGCCAGCCATGGTGGCGGGCGCCTGTAGTCTCAGCTCCTCAGGAGGCTGAGGCGGGAGTACTGCTTGAACCTGGGAGGTGGAGGTTGCAGTGAGCTGAGATCACGCCACTGCACTCCCACCTGAGTGACAGAGTGAGACTGTCTCAAAAGAGAAAAGAAATCCTGCAAGCAAATCAAAGTGAATTACCTAATGCAGGGCTTGGCCGACTGTGGCACATCTACCAAATCCAGTCTTCTATCTGTTATAAAGTTTTACAGAAAACAGCCACATTCATTCATTTATATGTTGTCCATCCCTGCTTTAGCACTGCAATAACACAGCTGAGTAGTTGCAACAGAGGTTCGTGTGGCACTGCAAAGCCTAAAATGTTTTCTATCTGGCCCTTTACAGAAAAAGTTTGCTGATCCCTGACCCAAAGCAAAACCATTATTCACCTAAAAATTTTTCTGAGCATTAATTGATATGAAAAATTTTGAAGAAAACAAATAATGTGACTTAAAGATTGAATCATGTGGTCATTCACATTTAAAAGCAGCTGAAAGACTGGGTGCAGAGGCTCATGCCTGTAATCCCAGAACTTTGGGAGACTAAGGTGTGAGGCTTGCTTGAGGCTGGGAGTTCAAGAATAGCCTGGGCTAAAAATTAGCTACCACACCCAGGTAATTTTTAAATGTTTTTGTAGAGATGGGTCTAATTATGTTGATCAGGCTGGTCTTGAATTCCCAGGCTCAAGGAATCCTCATGCCTCAGCCTCCCAAAGCATTGGGATTATAGGTGTCAGCCACTGTGCCCAACAGTATTTTTTTTTTAATGACACACACACTAAAATCTGATTTGTTTATTGCCTGCAACATTTTTTTCTGTTCTTTTCTTTTTTTTGTTTCAAACACCAATTTGAAACAGGCTTTTTTATGCCAAAAAGTTATCTGTTATTTATCTGATGTCCAAATTGAACTGTGTGCTCATTGTTTTTATTTGCTAAACTTGGCAACCCTGACTCCGGTCACTGTGAATCGGGGAAGGGTCTAGGAAGGCACAGATCTAAGCCTTTCAAGGAAAGGCTTCCAGAGTGACACACAATCATTCTTGCCCACATTTCATTGCCTAGAATTTAGTCATGGCCACACCCAGACACACCTAGACCGAAAGTCTAGCTTGTTAACCAGGTGCCTAAAATGCTACTATTACAGGAGAAGGAGAGAATAGATTTGGGGGAACATTTAGCAGGCTACCATAGTATATATACCTTTGAAAAAACAATTTTTTAGTTTCATTAGTTGTAAGTTCTTTCAGAGACATCAATTTCTCTAAATCAGATTTCTGTTGTCTTCTATGTTTTTCATCTCCTGTCTAATCACTTTAATCTTTATCCTTTTCCTTTGTATTTGATGTGCTTTTAAAAACAATCTGTCATCCATCCCGCAATTTTCTGCTAGATATTTCTTATTTTTATTTTTTAAAACTAGAGATGAGATCTCACTGTGTTGCCCAGGCTGATCTTGAATTCCCGGGCTCAAGTGATCCTCCCACCTTGGCCTCCCAAAGTGCTGGGATTACAGGCATGAGCCACTGTGCCCAGCCAGACATTTCTTATTTCTTCTTATCTCTAATTCATGTATTATTTCTGCAACGGTATGACTTTTCCCTCACAATACTTTCTCTTAGCCCTTCTAACATCTTTTATGTTTCATTCATTCTCTTGTGATTTCTCTTTTGATATATTTTATTTTCTTCAGGGTATGAAACATTTGTCTCTATATTTCTTCTGTTTACTGGAGTTAATCTTCCTCCATAATGTATCTTTTCTTTTTAGAATATATTCCTTTATTTCATCTCTTCCCCAGTATCACAATTTAAAATGTTTATATCAGTCTTATTTCCTTTTCATTCATCTTTGATGAATATTTACTATTTAAAATTTCTATTTATATTGAAATAAACAGGGTGGATGAATTATCTTTGAGGACCCCATGTGTCTTGTTGAATTCAAGCAATGCGGAGCCACAGAAGAAAGCTGGAAGGAGGCATGAGAATGGGTTCATACAATGTGGTATGAGATTGGGCCCCTTCATAGTTTGTGGTTTTTTTTCTTTTTTACATTGCAAGTTTTAAAAATTAAAATATAATTGAAAAAATCTTTGAGGAGAAAGGTTATGTAAGCCTGCCATCTATCCTACTTAAGCCCAGATGTGAATTACCACATATTGTCCTGCAATCTTCTCCTATCTGGGGGAAGAAGCCTTGGTTAGTTGACTTTTGGATTAATAAGGAATGCAGGCAATTATAGGAATAGAGGAATGGAATCTACAGTGCTAGACAATATTGAAAGATACTCAGAGGTTCTTGAATCAAGGAATAGAGAAGTCTTTAGGTGTCTTTCCTAATTCTGCTCAATGACGATGAAAGGGAAGGCTGGAACTTTTTATTTTTTTGTGATGAAAAGATTTGGTTACTTTGAATTAGGCCTATGATATTAAAAATCCACTGCTAGCACAGTTTCCTAGTTAAAATGGTTGGAATTTAGCATTCCATTCCAAAATGATAAAAACATACTTCAATTCTCCAGTTGTAATATGGGTTTCTCCAGATTGCATGGTATTTTCATAATGTTCCAACTCATATTTAGTTGGGTGGGTGGAAACATTTTAAAAACTGGTCTCATATTTTTAAGGAAAGTTGGAATACTTATAAATGAAAGTCACGATTCTTAGGATAAAATAAAAACTTGCACATGAATTCTTTTATTCTTATTTTTTCTTAAAACATAAATAAACTTAACAATGTTGATGACTATCACTAGCATACCACTAAATTTTTTTTTTTTTTTTTTTT
>NW_012119932.1:1863999-1870683 GCF_000951035.1 Colobus angolensis palliatus
CAGGATGGTCTCGATCTCCTGACCTCGTGATCCGCCTGTCTCGGCCTCCCAAAGTGCTGGGATTACAGGCTTGAGCCACCGCGCCCGGCCACCACTAAATTTTAATTATGGAAATTCTAATGCTGAATAATAATTTGGATCTAAAGAAAACTTTTGATATATGATTATGGATAAGCTTTGGGGTGAAATTTTATAGTTTCTGCCAAAATGCAAGTGCTATTAATTTTTTGGATGGTCTTATGGCTGAAAAACAGCTAAATCGCTGGTGGTAAAGTTTATTTATTTGTTTATTTATTTGAGATGGAGTCTCACTCTGTCAACCAGGCTGGGCCCTGCCTCCCGGGTTCAAGCAATTCTCCTGTCTCAGCCTTTTGAGTAAGCTGGGATTGCAGGCGCGTGCCACCATGCCCAGCTAATTTTTGTAGTTTTAGTAGAGATGGGGTTTCACCATGTTGTCCAGGCTGGTCTTAAACGTCTGACCTCAAGTGATCCGCCCACCTGGGCCTCCCAAAGTACTGGGATTACAGGCTTGAGCCACTGCACCCAGCCAGAGAAGTTTCGATAAGGAGATAAAATGTGGCGTTTCTGAAAGTTGAGGCTGGGACCAAGTATTCTCTTTGTGGACACCTCTTATAATTTACACTCTTTGTTTTAGGCATAGTCACATAGGCCTATACATATATCTTCCTGTGACCTGTACCGTTATTGGTCAGCCAGGAATTTCTTGAGGTATAAATATTTATCAATAATAGTGACACAACCATCTTTTATTTCTTGAATAATTCTGTAGTAATTTCTATGTGTGAAAGATGTGGTAGATATTATGGGGATGTGAAAGTAGTAAAAGCTCCAGGAATCCCCTCAAGAGAAGTTTATAATCTAGATAAAAAAGGAGATAATATTTAGCTAAATAAGATTTGTTATTTTTTCACACAATATATCCATGTAACAAAAGAAGACTATTTATAATCAAGTAATGGCAACAAAGAAAGAAAGAAACAAACAAACAAAAAACCCAAAATAAACACTAATACTATAGTCCAGAGAAGGAAAAGATGACAATACACTGAGGGCACAGAAATTATTCAAGAATATTTATCGTGTGTGGCACTTTACTAGGCATCGTATATAATGAATTAATATAATGAATTAAATAATGTCATTGCCTTCTAGAAATTAATCATCAAAGATAGTAATCATGTGGAGAGAAATAATAAGATATAAATTTAGCAAATGCAGAACAATAAATTAGTAAATCATTTACGTTATTTGTTTAAAAGAGATGAAGGAAGATTCTTAGAAATTGTTGACGGTGGAGAATCATTCCCTTCTCTCAATTACAATAGTTAAATGCCTTGCAAGTGTGGTGGGATTTCTGTAGCTATTCAGTTCAACATGAAAATCTTTCATTTTTTTGTCCAGGCATGGTGGCTCATGCCTGTAATCCCAGCACTTTGGGAGGCCTGAGTGGGTGGATCACCTGAGGTCAGGAGTTTAAGACCAGCCTGGCCAACATGGTAAAATTCTGTCTCTACTAAAAAATACAAAAATTAGCTGGGTGTGGTGGTGCATGCCTGCAGTCCCAGCTACTGGGGAGGCTGAGGCATGAGAATCGCTTGAATCCAGGAGGCAGAGGTTGCAGTGAGCCAAGATCACACTACTGTACTCCAGCCTGGATGACAAAGTGAGACTCTGTCTCAAAAAAAAAAAAAAAAAAAAAAAAAAATCTTTTGCTTTTTCAAAGTAATATTAGTAGGTAATGTGTCTTTTGGTAATGTGTGAATAAGAAATAAAATCCAAAAGCATTTTCCTAAAAACAAAAGAAAACCCTTTACTCCTCTGAGGGCCACTAGTCTTATCATAGTTTTGCAAATACTTCACCCAAATTGCAAATTTCATTTCTGGATTCATTAGGAACCACTCGTGCTTCTCAGAATTGCCAGCTTCTGTTAACATATTCAGAGTAGAAATCATTCATAGATTATCGTAGAATGACCTTCCACATCAGGGACTGGGATACTTTGACTCTATTTCTGGCTTTGACATTTTTTCCCTTGATAATGATTCACCAAAAATGATATTATATGGTTAGCAAAGCCAACATTTACCTTTCAAGGGTACAGTTCCCATCTTCAAAAATGTCTTGCTTAGTTTTTAGTGTATAAAACTTTCTTGTTTTTATTAATATAGCTATGGTAATTTCAGAGGCTATTTCAAAGGATACTCCAAGAAGTTTGATTATAGGACACCCACACATTTATTAGCTATAACCTAAGGAGGAAAATAGCCTTTCAAAGCAAACAAAGCTAGAATTACTGTTAGCTCTTGCTTATCCATGATATTTGAGGATAAAGAAAACTATCAAGATAGCAACCAGTTAGTTTCAGTCTCCTTTCAGTTACAATGGCCCCAAAACCTATTGTCTCACCAGATCTCTCACTGAAACTAACACACAGCCACAGGACTGAAGTTTGGCCCCCTTTCCTTTCCCTTGCCCTCCCTCTGGTGGAGGTGTTCACAGGTGAGATGTCCACCATGGGCAGCGAAAGAGAATTCCAAAGGCTTGCACCCTCCAGCAATTAAGCCGATTAGCCTTTGGAATGGAGAAAAACCAGCTGCGGGCTTCCTCTTTCCAGATGCATAGGGGTGCCACACTCACTTTTTGGTCTGGTCAGAGAGCATCCAAATGACCAAGCGCGGTGGCTCAGGCCTGTAAACCCAGCACTTTCGGAGGTTGAGGTGTCAGTTGCTGGAGATGGGTCTGGGTAATGTGGCGAAACCCTGTCTCTACGGGGCGGGGGCGGGTAAAAGAAAAAGAAAGAAAAATTACCCTGGCGTGGTGGCGTGTGCCTGTAGTTCCAGCTACTCAGGAAGCTGAGGCACCAGAAGCCCTTGAGCCCAGGAGGCAGAGGTTGCAGTGAGCCGAGATTGTGCCACTGCACTCCAGCCTGGTGACAGAGTGAGACACCGTCTCAAAAACAACAAAAACAAAACAAACAAGCAAAAGCGTCCAAATGAGAGCTGATATTAAAATATTCTTGTTCATGGCTTCAGAAAGGAATAGACCTAATTTTTAACTGGGTTCATATATTCCTAAACAGTAACAACAAAATGTTATAAAGAGTAGGGTTGCTGTTGAGGAACTAGTACAAACTTCTGCTTCATAATAATATTTTATTTTATTTTTTGGGCCAGAGTCCTCGCTCTGTCGTCCAGGCTGGAGTGCAGTGGTGCAATCTCAGCTCATTCCAACCTCTGCCTCCCGGGCTCAAGAGATTCTCATGCCTCAGCCTTTCATGCAGCTGGGATTCCAGGCTCGTGCTACCACGCCAGGCTAATTTTTGTATTTTCAGTAGAGACAGGGTTTCACCATGTTGCCCAGGTTGGTCTCGAACTCCCGGCCTTAAGTGATCCGCATGCCTTGGCCTCCCAAAGAGCTGGGATTACAGACATAAGCCACCACGCTCAGTCCATAATATTTTAATTGAAATAATTTTTTTTTTTTACATTTTAAAAGTGTCTTCTGTTGCCCCGGCTGGAGTGCGCTGGTGTGATCGAGACTCACTGCAGCTTTGATCTCCTGGGCTCAAGCGATCCTCACACCTGAGCCTTCCAAGTAGCTGGGACCACAGGCATTGACCACCACACCTGGCTAATTTAACAAAAATTTTTTAACGGAGATAGGACCCCGTTATGTTGCCCAGGCTTGTCGAACTCATGGGCTCAAGCGGTCCTCCTGCCTGGGCCTGCCAAAGTGCTGAGATTACAGGCATAAGCCACTGCACCTGGCCTTAAAAGTTTCTTCACATCTGTTATCTCATTTGATTCTCTTCAACAGTCCAGCAAGATAGGGAGGGTGCTGTTACAACTCAGAGGCCCAGTGGAAGCCCAGTTAAATTTTTCAAATTTTAACTACGTGCCTTTTGCACTCTCCATCCAGATAGCCTAATACATGTAAGACACCTAAGAGAGTAACTTATAACAGTTCTTAAAAACATTCCCAAATTTTGGAACATTACGATTATATTTGTCCCGGGAGTAGAGTTACATTGGCACTCAAAGACCACAATAATTAACACATAGTAAGTTAAGTGTTAGCTGTTATTATTAAAAACCCATATTAAGAGGTAGTATACTGTTGTTTTATCTTTTTTTTTTTGAGACACAGTCTGGCTCTGTTGCCCTGGCTGGAGTGCCACTCTTGGACATAGCTCACTGCAGCCTTGAACTCCTGGGCTCAAGCGATCCTCCTGCCTCACAGCCTCCTGATCAGCTGGGACTACAGGCGCATGCCACCACACCCAGCTAATATTTTGTTTGTACAGGCGGGTCTCCCTATGTTGCCCACGCTGGTCTCAAACTCCTGGACTCAAGCGATCCTCCCACCTCAGCCTCCCAAAGTGTTGGGATTACAGGCGTGAGCCACTGAGCCCAGCCTAGTATAGTATTGTGAATAAAAGAATGGACTCTGGAGCCAGATCCCCTGGGCTTGAAACCTTCCTTCACCACCCACCTATCTCGTTGTGTAAAGCTTTTAGAGGAATACCTAGCAGGAGGTGTTGAATTTGATAGCTCTAGTACTTAGACACATAAGTAATAATTTGCCCTAAGTTATGTGGTAAATGATGGAGTTGGATTGTAATCTTGATCCTTACATCTTATTACCTCTTATAGAAATATTGCCTCTCTAGGTTGTTATTTTTCCATAATTCCTAGAATGTGTTTTCCTTCCTTTTCCTTCTCCTTTCATGGCCCACATTTTACTCTCCTTTATCAAACTGCAAATTTCACAATCAACATTTACAAAAATTTCTAGGGCAAAAATTTTAACCCAAATGTCTTTAGCTGTTAGGTACTCCGTTTATGCCGTGCATGCACATTTGCATGTGTAAGGAGTTGTTTTGTGCTGTAAATTGTTTTTCCTTTCTGGACATATTCTATAAACCCACAAGAGGTGAGCTACTTGAACCCTGAATTTCTATTCACTTCTTGCTAATTTACTCAATAGTATCTAGCACTGGATACTGCTACAGCCAGTGGGCTATTTAGTAAATTACCATCTGACTGGCAATCCCTCCTTGTATTTTATTCTATTTTTCTTTTCTTGATTGTTAGCTGACTTGTTTGGTGACGGGCTGTCAAGAACATGCAAATTTCGTGGCCATATAAAAATGATCTCGTCAATGTCTTTCCTGGAATTGAAGTGGAGGATTTAGCTGTAGATTTGGTTTGGCACCATCCACTTTAAGGAAGATGTAAAAACTAAGGCGCAGGTGCTCCAGCTGCAGGGAGTGCTTTTTGTCCCCGCTCTCCAGTCCCCCATAAAGAAACAGGACCTCAGGTGGTGGGCGGGCGGGGGAATACTCTAAGTCTACAGGGGAGAGTAGCAAGAAAGAAGGAAAAGGTAAGCGGACTCCATAGCTTCTAGGTTTTGTTCCTCTTTTTTTCCCTCTGGACGGCGGTGGCAGCTGATCAGACACAATAGCTGGCAGTCCCCCGCCGCAGTGAGGATAAAAATGACCCTCAACAGCACCAGCAGGAGCACTGAAAAGGAGAGGGGAGTGTGTATGGGAAGGGGGCGAGGATGAGGGTGACAAGGTGACAAACGCTGCCTCCGACTGCGAGCAACTCCCCTCCAGACCCGCGAGGTTCGAAGCCGGGGAGCCACCTCCCCGGCTCCAGGCGGGGTGGGAAGGGGAGGCCGAGGGGGCGGTGGCCTTCACCTGGGGGCGGGGAAGAGGGCGGAGGGAAGCCTGACTAACCAGTCCCTGATTGGCTCGCGTTCTCTCATCGTGTCTCCCGATTGGACAATTTGCAGCGGGAGATGTTGTGAAGCGCAGTGGGGCGGAGCGAGCTGCCGGGGTCTGTGACAAGGCCCGGGAGCTGGGTGGGGAGGGAGGCGGTTTTGCCGCGGCTCCGTAGCCGCGGTGACCTGGAGTGTGGCGGACAGAGAAGCGCAGCAGCCTCTTCACAGTTCCGCTAGCGGCGCCAAATTCGCTCAGTCGCTCTGCAGAATTTATAAAAGGGAAAGAACTGAATGAGCAACGCTTGGCTAACTTCCCCCTTCCCACCACAGGAAGAGATTTTGCTGTGAGGCGTGAAGGGACACTCCCTTATCTGCAAGTCCCACGTCTTGTCGCAGCTTCATTGCCTGCCCGCTGCAAAAAAGGGGGGGGGGCACAATTTGCCAATCCCCGTCCCCCGGTCTAGGACCTTTGATCTCTCGAGTCTGCAGATGTCGCTGTTATAGGCTTGTCCCCCTCTCCACCCCAGACGCCTACCACCAGGTCTCCTTCCCCGGGAGCAAGCCCATCCCTGGACGCTGCCACTCAGCGCTTGGGAGACTGCAGGGGCGGGGAGGGTTGTGTGTGCCTGGTTTTGGGGTGCTGGGGGGCGAGGACTTGTAGGTCCCGCGACCCACGGGGAGGGGGCAGACGAGCTCCCCCCTCCGGCCTCCGGGTAATCCCCCTTCTCCAGCGTCGGTTACCCGGGCCCGTGTTATTCAAGACAGAAAATACTCAACCCCAGAGCCTCCCCTGGGGAGGGGAGGGGAAGGAGGTGGAGTGGGAGGAGGTGGATCCAGGGAGGAAGAAGCGAGAAATCCGCCCCCGGGAAACAGCTCCGCGCGGTCGCGGAGCGAGGCGCTTCTGTCACTTGGCGTTCGCGGGCGCCGTAGCGGGGCCC
>NW_012119932.1:1870958-1882983 GCF_000951035.1 Colobus angolensis palliatus
TCCCCGCTCCAGCTCGCCGCTGCGCTTTGGCCGCCGGGCCCGAGCGGGCGGGAAGGGTAAGGTCCCCGGTTTTGTCTCGCCCAGGGGCTCCTAGCACCTTTGAGAAAGCCCGTGTTGGGGTCGCTCTCCTCGGGAGCTGGAGGTCCCCGACCCGCCTCAGGAAGGGGCGGGGGAATCGTGGGGGAGGTGGGTGGTGGTTTGCTTTTTCCTAGTTTTTTCCCCCCTAGGTGGCCACAGGGGAAGGAAAGCCGTGTCGAGTTGTAGTTGGGGGAAAAGCCGCGACTTCAGAGTTGCTCGAGTGTGGCTTCGGAATCATGCCCCGGAGCGGGAGCGGCGCCCGCGTCCCACCCGCGGCCGCGCACGCCTCCCCGGCCGTCCCCGGCCGTCCCCACCCAGCCCCGCCGCGGGCCAAGGAAAACAGCCGCCTCCTCGGGGACGCCGGCCGGGGCGGAGGGGCGGCGCCCGAGTCACCCGGAGACGCCGCCGAGCCCACGCCGGCCCCAGCCAGGCTGGCTTTGTGCTTGAGTTTTTGGGGGGCGGAGGGGAACGAGGAGGGGGCTTGAAAAGTGTGATCCCATTTCAACCTCGTGGGGGAGAAAACTTCCCCAAAGTGTCCCTGTCTGGGTGATGCAGAAAAGAACATGCACAGCCCTCTGCTCTGCCCAGGAAAGACATGAATTAAAATGCACTTGAATGGGGAACGTTTTTTCTTGAAGGCTGCATAACAGCCAGGTGTGTTTGATGTGTTTGACGCAACCGCTGGGCAGTTTTGAGATTTTTCTTTTTTAAACACCCCCTCGAATTTATAGGCGTTTTGTTTGTTTACGTTAAAATTTTTTTTTTGTTTTGTTTTGTTAGGGAGGAAACGCGAACTTGGTGTGGACATGTGGGCAAGACAGTGATAGGCGCCCGGAGAAAGTTCACGCCCTTTAACTTCTCCTTTTCCTAGGATCTCCCTGGGAGCTGACACTCGAACCTTCACGACCCGTTCGGATTTTTCCAGGACTCAGGAGTGGCACTGGGAAGAAGGGGACCGCTTTCTGCAATTGGCCTCGACACTGGCTTCCAAGAAGACCTGTCGCCTTTGTTTTTAAGTCTCCAGAAATGGAAGAAGAAGGCGAAGTCAGTTGAAGTCGCGAGAAATCAGCGAGGCATTTGAAGGCGCTTCCTGAAAACCTTCATTCCCTGGCACGTTGTCTGTTTCACCAGCCCTGCCCCTCCTCGGAGCTTGCTTGCGGAATTCTTCCCCTTCGGGTGTGTGGTGGCATTCCCCCCCCACCTCCAATGTGGATTCCAAAGGATTTGTCCCTTCTTTGTCATTTGAAATGAAATGATGGCCACGCGTCGGACTGGTCTGCCTGAGGGAGATGGTGACAAGCTCAAGGCCTGCGAGGTAAGCGCGGAGCCAGCGTTCCTGGCCGGCAGGGCGGTGGCCTGTGTCTTGAGTGTCATACAAGTTGGGGGGTCACTGGCCACCGGGCCTCACTAGGGGCTTCCCGGGGCTTTGAGCTGGTTGGTGGGAGCGCCCCAGGTTAACCAGTAGCGAGGTGTGAAGCCTGGCCCACGTCTGTTTCCAGGGACTCCCGTGTTTCTTTTGCAAGAACACGTCCCGCATTTTGGAATGTCCTCATCTTGGTCACTCCTCAGAGCCAGGAATTCTCCCATCTCTGTGGCTGTAGATACTACAAGCCTGAGAATGGGCACCTGAGTATCCGTTTTCCTTCAGTCCTCTTCCAAGATACTTGGAATTGAGCTGGTTGGGGGTGGTTTGGAGCGTTTTGTGTGTCTGTGTCCAGGATTTGCCCTCCCGGGTGCAGAGAGAGCAGCTAAGTATGCTTGTTGCACCTGGAACTTAGTCTTTCTTTGGTACTGACGGTGGGCGCCTGGCTGCTGTTGCTGCAGATCTCTGCTTTAGGTAGAAAAAGACGTGTTTTTCCGTGAACAATTCAAGCACAGCCTTGGAAAACGTTGTAATTCCAACTCCCGGAAAAAAATCTCGTGCCTTTACTGTTCTCTTATTTATATCCTCCCTTTCACAACGCTGGAGTTCTGTGAGCTGCTCTGGGGTGTCAGGTGGGTTGCGTTGTTGGTTAGGGTAGCATCTAGCATCTTCCCAAGGGCCCAGAGATTTTACTCCAGACTTCCTAAAAATTTTTGAGTAGGCAGGACAGAAATCATAGAAAATACATTGATTTATGACACCCTGTTGCCTCTCACCTTTTTTTTTTTTTCTCCTCGTGTTTGGAGATTGAAGTATTCATAATTTACTTCCATTATGAATACACTATGTTTATTATTGGCGGTTTCTGTAGTTTGTTCTTTAAATAGACTGAATATTGTTATCCTTTAAATTTTACTTTTGAGATGCCTATGTTTTCATTGAAGCGTTGGGGATTACTTTAGACAATAACATACCCAAGTGAACCCTCATTCACTGTCTCACGTTCTTTTGCACCGGATGTTAAATTTTAACTTTATAGTCCTTGAAACAAGGTCTGGCTGTAAGTGTGTGAGTTTTGGCATTTTAATAAAAACGAATCAGAAGTTAAATTTTGGCTCATAAAGCATGCAGAGAAACTTGCTTCATGCAGCTTACTTCATGTCGGATTAGAAGGTTTATGCAGAAAATGCTGTGAGAGACAGCATGCTATTACTGTACAATTTATTAGAACTATAGGTTTACATTTAGAATCAGTGTTTTACTTTTTGACATCTGTAAACACCTGCTTGCAGGCAAAAGCATGATTAAATAGAACACCACAATCCTCTGATCACGGTAAACCATAATAACTCCTTTTGGAAGGCCTACCTGCAACCTGGTGATTGCTTAATGTGTATTGCAGTTACATAATAATATGTGTTGTGGTCCTGAAGCCTTATTTGTCATTGTCTTGTGAATACTTTAATTAGCATTGTATTTGCATTCTATTTGCAAGAACTAATGTTATTTGGTTATTATTATTTTTTGGTCATTTAAGAGATGTCCTGAAACCAAGAATTTAGACACATCTTGTCCTTGGCTAGCAAGCAGTATTTCCAGTTTGTTGCACACTTGGCTTTTATTAACAATGACAGTTATGTATTTTTTAACGGCTGTGAAATTTGTTTTCATTTGGACCTTACTGCTGGCGGCATGGCTATCTTGTTTCTAGTTTGGGAATGAAGAAAACACAATATCACCTGTATTTTGCTCATTTGAAATATATATACAGTATTTAGGTTTGGTATTAAGCTACAATATTATTTGACTTTCTAAAGAATAGGTATTTTGCCTAGATTCTATGTGGAAGTGGAAATAAAGGGATATATGCTGTTAGAAAACATTTTAAAACCTCAGGGTTGGGAGTGAAGAGAACTTGTGTGATTATTACCTGTATTTAGTTGTGTTGTGTTTTTGTCTGTGATTGATGCTTCTGATACACATTAAATCTTGTGAATATTTTTTAGTAATAGGGAGTTGCCAATGAAATACTTTGGGCTGATATTTAGGTTTTTGAACACTGCTCTTAATTTTTGTCTTCAATTTTGTTAGAAGCACTACATTCCACAGTGGTACTATCATTCTTTAAAAAATGTTAAAAATCCATAATGTGTTTGGGTACTACGTTTATTATTGTGTTTTTAATTAACAAAGAGATGAGTATGTATGTCTTAATAGTAATGCTGTCAGTCAGCCAAGAAAACCTAACTTTGTAGGACAGAAGAAATCAATGTAATGAATTAATAGGAGTCTCTGTTTCATGCGTTAATTAGCCAACTCCACCTTCTCTGGATAAGGTCTTGCACTTTGTTGAAAAACAGCAAAATACTCATTCATCTTAAGCATTACAATTTTATTGTGTTGATATATGAATACATTTAGGCCTCTCCACCCCCAGGATATATTGGAAGGCTCAAAACAAATCAACAGCCCTCTTCAAATAAGAAATTAGGACAGTTCAGTAGAATATGTCTTGGCATTATACAGTAAGGATGGTCCAGATGGTACTCACATGAATTTATTTACTTTATACATCTCAAGGTGTATTTTTAAAACTTGAAATCACTCACTCTGAACCTCTTAAGTGATTTTTGGTGTGTGTGTGTGTGTGTGTGTGTGTGTGTGTGTGTGTAGTCTGTGAAGTCTTCTGACACCAATCCTTGAGTAACTTTGCTTACAAAATCACTTTATATAGATTCTTCTGTGATATTATCACCCCTTTTCATATCCATATAGCTTCATCTTTCAAGGTTTAACTTTTTTTTTAAGCCAAAGAAGAGAAAACTTTCCCTCAGCTTTCTAAACCACATGATTTTTTTTTTCCATTTCTAACATTTCACTTTTTATCTGTAGTCCATACTCTTGTCCAGTAATAGAATTTTTGACACTTTGTTTATTATTAAACTTTTTACTAATGCAAATAAACTTATTTTTGTTTTGCTTCTTGACCTAGGCTAAGATTATTCTATGATTGAAATGTATTATGGCTGATGAAATACACTTGTTGGTTCATTTGGGAATACTGTAAACAATACAATAAGACATTGTTCTGGGTGTGAGTTTGTATGAATCCATGTGTTGACTCTTCCTTCTGGAATGCTGGACAGTTGCTTTTGCTTTCATCCCAGACTCCCTGGTTCCTTCTCAGTCACTCTTCTCTTCCCCTCCTTTCTCTCTCCCTATCTGCCTCTTTTGTAGGGTTTTTCTTTCTCCTCTTGCCTCATTGTTGGTTTCATCCAGAGCCAAGGCCATTCCATTCCTTTATTCTTTTTCTCACTCGCTGGGTTTTATTTTGCATTCTCCTGTGTGCTGGTGACTCCATAGCTACACCTGTATCTCAGGCTTTATGGTTGACCTCTAGACCTTTTCAGCCAGTTGCCTATTTACTGAATGAACACTTTTCGGGGATATTCCCCAGGCATTGCAAACTCATCAAATTTCACCGCTACCACTGACCTTTCCTCTTCCTGTGCACCTTCTTTTGCTGAGTAGCACTACCATCTATTTATTGGTCCAAGTCAAAAACTAGGTCAGCACCCTCACTCTTCCGTCTCATCATTCCTCATATGCAAAGTCCTGTGGAGTCCACATTCCCAATACTCACTACCCCCACCTGAGTTCAGGTCAGCTGCATCTCACTGATGAACCGCAGAAACAGACTCCCTATGGAGTATCCCAATAACTTAGCCTTGTCCCCTTCCACAGCTCTGCCCCTACCATAATCAGAACGATCCTCCTGATGGGCAGATCACCTGAGGTCAGGAATTCTCCGCCAGCCTGAGCAACATGGTGAAACCCCGTACCTACTAAAAATACAAAAATTAGCTGGGCGTGGTGGTGCACACCTGTAGTCCCAGCTGTTTGGAGACTGAGGTATGAGAATCCTTGAACCCAGGAAGCAGAGGTTGCAGTGAGCCAGAATCGCGCCACTATACTCCAGCTGATCATTACCTCCTATGAAACAATTTTCTGTCTTCCCATTTCCTTTGAAATAAAATTCAGACTTCTGGAAAGTCTGAAAGGAATTCGGTAATTTGGTCTGCCCTTCTGTCTCACCTGTTACTTCTTTTTGTTCTTCCTAGATTGAACTCCAGTCAGGTCCTTTCTTCTACCCTTCCCTCTACTCTCCCCTGCTCCTCCTCCCTCTGCTCCATGGCTGAGTTTTACTGTCTTTTCTTCAATACTGCTTCCTCAGGAAAGCCTTCCCTGACCCGCAAGACTGTTTTAGCTGCCCCTGGTGTATTCTCTCAAAACATCCTCATTTTCAGGAATACCAGTTACAAGTTTATTTATCTATATCCCCCTTGGATTACAGTCCCCATAAGAGCAGGGACCATGTTTGTTTCCACAGTGACTGACACACAGTAAGTGTCAGGTGATATTTTTTGAATGAATAAATGAATATGCAGGAAAGGCTCTACATTTTATTCAGTGTTCATGTAGATTCCCAGACATTATACTCTCTTAATTATCTTCCTTCCTCATTGTCACCTCCTTCTGTCTCCTTGAAGTTTCCTCAATATCCTGGTCTGCTAAACCTTCCTACACCTCAAGCCTCAGTTAATCCTCTTTTCTTCTCCCAATACTGTTTCATGGTTTTAAATATGAAGTATATGCAGATAATTGACATACACACACTCACTTATATTTCTTTATGTGTACGTGTGTGTATCTCTATTGCTGACCTGCTGCTCTGTCTCTCAGATTCAGATTCCTATATTCAACTGACCCGACTGCCTAGAATCTCCATTTGGACAGTAAATAGGCGTATCTAAAACCACAATCCTGACTCTACCTCCATTCTCCTAGCTCACTTTCCCAAGTCTGCTCCTTCCAGTCTTCCTTATCTCAAGCAATAGCAATCCCATCCTTCCAGGCCAGGCATCTTGGAGCGATCTTTGATGTCTCTCTTTTTTCTCATACATGACATGTGGATCCGGTTGACTGATTTCTCCACTTCAGTCCTTGCCAGCCTGAAGTCTGTTCTCCACACAGCAATCAGGACAGACAATTTATATAAATCAAATTGTGTCATTCCTTTGCTCAAATTCCTCAAATGGCTTCTCATTTCTCTGAAGATTGAAGGCCAAAGTTCTTGCAGTGACCTGCAAAGCCCTGTATAATTGGTCCTCCCCCTCCCTGAGCGTACCTCCTGTGCCTCTTCCCTCCTCACTCTGTGTTAGCCATTCTGGTCTCTTGCTTTTCTGCATGTACACAAACATGGGAGTCCCCAGAGCCTTCCCACTCGCTGAACTCTCCTCTTAGAACACTCTTCACTCGGTCTCTGCATGGCTTGCTTCCTTGGCTTCTTCGGGCTTTTGCTTAGAGGTCACCTTCTGAGTGAAGCTTTGCCAACCACTCCCTTTATTGAATGCCCCTCCCTTGCTCCCTGTGCCATGCTCTGCCTTCTTGCTTTGCTTGGTCTCTTTATCACTTAGTCTCCACCCGTCATGCTTATGCATTTGATTTTGCTTGTGTATTTGAGACAGGTAATATATCTAGAATGCAGGCGTTAAGAGTGCAGTTTGTCTGTTTTGTTCGCATTGTATTTCTTGTGCCTAGAAGAGTGCCTAGCACATAATAGGTTCTCAATAAAATTTTTTTTTTGAATGAATAAAGACTTAGAAAAACTCCAAAATGTTACTGAGTTTGCATTTGCACGTGTAGTATGTGAATTCTTATTGTATTTATTTTATTCCTTTTTGAGGCAGAGCCTTGCATTGTCACCCAGGCTGGAGTGCAATGGCACAATCTCCGCTCACAATAACCGCTGCCTCCTAGGCTCAAGTGATTCTCCTGCCTCAGCCTCCTGAGTAGCTGGGATTACAGCTGTGTGCCAGCACGCCTGGTTAATTTTTGTATGTTTAGTAGAGATGGGGTTTCGCCATGTTACCCAGGCTGGTCTCGAACTCCTGATCTCAAAGTGATCCACCCACCTTAGCCTCCCAGAGTGCTGGAATTACAGGCATGAGCCACTGCGCCCAGCTGAGTACTTATTTTAGTTTATACAAAATATGTACATTATGAAGTATGTTCTTCCTTAGACCTCGTGCCCACCTTGAGTTCCATTTCATTTCCGTTAGAACTGCTGTCAAAATTTTTGGTGCCTTTTTTCTTTGCACCTTTTTTACCTTTGGGAAGCTGGTAACCAAGTAACAGTAACCAAGACAATGTGTAGTACAAATTTATGAAACAATTTCCACTAAGAGATGAGATCATGATAATTAACAGACAAGTGAAAGGGCAATCAGTCTGGTCAATAAGAGAAACTATAAAAAGATAATCTGTCTGTATGGATGATGTTTTATTTCTTAAAACGAATGGCTAGTATATGAATGTTCCTTATTACATATTTTTACGTATCACAAATATTTCATAATTAGTTAAAAAAAGATCGCAAACATTGACTGTGACGAAAGGTTAACAGTTTATTCTGAACGATGAGAATATCAGGATTATTTTATTTTTATGTTTTCTCTTTTTTATTACCGAAACGACAATAAAAGAACACTATGTATAGACTTTTAAAATAGGTAATATGTAATCAGTCTTGTGAAAATTTGGTTTGTAGCAAACTACACCGCTTAAAACAATACTTAGAAAGCATACACACTGCTCAAAACAGTACTTAAAAACAATTTTTTTCTTTTGTTTTTTTTTTTTTGAGACAGACTCTCGCTCTGTCGCCCAGGCTGAAGTGCAGTGGCGTGATCTCAGCTCACTGCAAGCTCCACTTTGCGGGCTCACGTCATTCTCCTCCCTCAGCCTCCTGAGTAGCTGGGACTACAGGCGCCCACCACCACACCTGGCTAATTTTTTGTATTTCTAGTAGAGATGGGATTTCACCGTGTTAGGATGGTCTCGATCTCCTGACCTTGTGATCTGCCCACCTCAGCATCCCACAGTGCTAGGATTACAGGCATGAGCCACCGCACCTGGCCAAAAAACAATTTTTAAAAAACATGTTTCTTCATTGGAGGCATAGGATCTTCATTTTAGGCTAATTATAGTACCGTATAACTCTATTATTTAATTGTAATTGTGTGTTCCTTCACATACCTGAATGTAAGTGTCAGAATACTGTTCCATGCCAAAAGTTTTATGCTACAAGGTCAGGTTAAAGCTAAAACCTGTTAGAATTGAGAATGATGTCAGTAGCAGCAGCAGGGATCATTAAGTGGCATTTCGGCAGAAGCCTGGGTTTGAATGTATTGAGTGGGGCCTATCACTAGATAAGAGCCATCAGCAAAGTGAGTACCCAGATCTAAATAATTTCTCCATAAATTGTTAGTGTTCCTTCCCATTCATTTCTTCCAGGTTAAGCATTTTATGAAGTTTGTTGTGCCTTGATGTTCTTCATTTCTTTAGTTACTACCAGGTCAAGTAATCTAGCACAAAAGTAATACTCAGTTTCTTTTGTTCTTTGCTTTGGGAAGGGTCCTGTCATCTTATTATAGTTAACAATATGCTGATTTAAGTATGGGCAATGCTAGTGTTGATAAGATGCACAGATGCTGTTATTCAATGCAGCTATTTTCTGTTACAGAACGACCATATGGTAGGCACTTGTTTTTCTGTCTGGTTGATGTGATTAGATTACTAAAACGAAAGGTTATTGGACTTAAAGATGTCCTACTATTTTATCTAATTTTAATTGACTGTAAGTGATTAAATGTGTTAAAATATTATAAGCCTTCCAGAGGGAAGATATCTAAATGCAAAAAACTCAATTTTGGATTGCTTTCACCAAAATAGTTTTATGGTTTAAGTTGCCATATTCTTACAAAATTGGCTATTGTGCAAATAGTTTATTTCACAATATAATCTGGATGATGGCATTTTGTGCTTCTCAAATAATCCAAAAGACAAATGGATATACTATACTATAGGTTTAAGAAACTTGATGCGGGCCAGGCATGGTGGCTCAAGCCTGTCATCCCAGCACTTTGGGAGGTTGAGGCAGGAGGATTGCTTGAGCCCAGGAGTTCGAGACCAGCCTGGACAAAATAGGGAGGCCCCCATCTCTTAAAAAAAAAAAAAAAGAAAGAAAAGAAAGAAAGAAACTTGATGTGATAGAAATGTTTTATAAGTCCTCTTACTTCTAGTTATCTATTTAATATGCAAGAGTTTCCACTGTGCAGATTTGTGAATGAAAGAATAGATCGATAATCCAAATTTGGTATTTCTGACTATTCGTCTGTTTTGGGGAAAGTAGACAGATCAGAAGAAACTGTTTATTATCCTAAAAAAAAAATAAAGAAACAAGGAAGTTAAAGACTTTATTTACTTTTCCCTGGTGACTAGCTGCTGTTGAGTTTTCTATTTGATATTGGGCATTTGTTTTTGATTCAGAATTGGTTACTTATTGCCTTTCCCCCTGTTGCTTGTCTCTGTTCTGAAGAGGGCTCTGGCATAGTCAGGAGTGGTGCTATGTATGCAGCACTGTTTATAATCCCACAACTTCTTTGCCGGTCGTACAACCTAAGGAAGATACTCTCTTGAGTTCTATATTTTGTTCATTGCAATACTCATTAATATATTGAGAAGACTTATATTCTTAAATATATGTCCTGATTTTCTCATTACTCACAATGTAGAGAGTGTCCTTAAATATCAGTAGATACAAAGCTGCATTTATGATTATATTTAGACCTTCTTCTAGATGTGGCATAGCTAGTGTGATCTTGGGGATTCATCAGCACCATTTTTTTTTTTTTTTACCTTGAGGTAATACGTCTGTAATAACCCAGTATTTTCCTAGTAAATACAGATTGTATGTTTAAAAGAATTTGTATAAGCCAGATCAGTGAGACCTACTTTCTTCTCTGGGTTCTGGATATTGGCTTCTGGAAACATTATGTGCTAGTGGATGTGAGGGAAAGGAAAGGCTCTGGATGCCCCATTCGTATAGATTGTTATTCTTATCCTTTTAGGAAATTGTTTTTGTTTACTTTTTTTTTCATTTAATCATATAGATGCCCTTCTCTGTCCCTAGATTGTATAAACAGTCAGCCCTCTGTATCTATGGGGTTGCACATCCGTGGACTCAGCTAACTGTGGATCAAAAATATTTGGGAAAAAAATTGTGTCTGTGCTAAACAAGTACAGACTTTTTGTTCTTGATATCATTCCCTAAACCACAGTATAACAACTATTTATGTGGTATTCACATTGTATTAGGTATTGTAAGTAATTTAGAGATGATTTACTGCAGGAGGCGTGTTAAGTTGTATGCAAATATTGCTTCATTTGATATTAGGACCTTGAGCATGCATGGATTTTGGTATCCGCAGGAGGTCTTGGAACCAGTCTCCCACGAATATTGAAGGACCACTGCATAGATCATATCTATTTTGTGGCAACATAGGTCCACTCTCTGCCTGTCCGTACATGGCCTTCTCTACTGCATGCCCAAGTCTCCGTCTGCCTTTCTTTTGTAAGGTCATATGTCATTGGATTTAGGTAATTCTAAAGATCCTTAACTTGGCCGGGTGCAGTGACTCACGCCTGTAATCCCAGTACTTTGGGAAGCCGAGGCAGGCAGATCACTTGAGGTCAGGAGTTTGAGACCACTTTGGCCAATATGGCATGAGAATCGCTTGAATCCAAGTGGCAGAGGTTGCAGTGAGCCCATATGGAGCCACTGCACTCCAGCCTGGGTGACTGAGTGAAACTCTGTCTCAAAAAAAAAAAAAAAAAAAAGAGGTAGGCAGAGTAGAGAAGACCCTTTTTCAAAATAAGGTCACACCCACAGGTGCTAGGTGGACATATCCTTTCGGGGGATTACTGTTCAAACCCCTACACTGGGGTTTCTTCTGTTTGGTCACATGCTCAGATGTCTCTCTTTGCCCCTTTCTTTCCAGATGCTGATGGTGTGTACAACTTAAAAGTGTTGTTAGTGATTTGCCTCTTCTCGTGCCTGTTTTGGGGTTCATAGGGATGCCTTGATACCTAGTTTTGTTGTAAATATTGCCCACGTGTTTTTGTTGTTGCTGTTGGCTTGCTGTCTGGCTGCACTATTGTTTTTTGAGGGGAGAAGGGAATTCAGGGAGATTTCCTTGTTGATTCTTAAATAAGGAAAAGATAGCTCCATGAATATTATCCTTCATGGCAAACTGGTGGAGTTTTCTAAAGGGTTTTACAGATGAAGATGTTCTGATGGGGACTGAAGACAGGAAAAGTAGACTATGTTTAGGAATGATTTATAAAAGCTTGATTATAGTTGGGCCTTTAGTCTCTGAGTTTTTTTTTGTTTTGTTTTTGTTTTTTTTCTTTTTTGGTATGAACTTTTGTTTAGTGGTTCCCCTGGGAACTTTTGAAAATCAGATGCCTGAAACCCTTCTTTTCCTTCTCCCAGAATTTTTCAGCATCTTTTTCAGCATCTTAGAGGATGGAATAGTATCAGTTATTAGATATGCAGCGATTTTGCTAGAAGCCAAAGTGCTCCAACTGCTTTCTCTCTCTCTTTCTTCTTTCTTTCTCTTTTCTTTTCTTTCTTTCTTTCTTTCTTTCTTTCTTTCTTTCTTTCTTTCTTTCTTTCTTTCT
>NW_012119932.1:1883314-1904082 GCF_000951035.1 Colobus angolensis palliatus
GTAGAGATGGGGTTAAGCCATGTTGGCCATGCTGTTCTCGAACTCCTGACCTTGGATGATACACCTGCCTCAGCCTCCCAAAGTGCTAGGATTAAAGGCGGGAGTCACTGCACCAACTACTTTCTTAGTGAGACTGAGGAAGGAAGCAACTTGTGTTTTGTCTACAACTGGTGATAATGACCCTTTTGTTCCCAAGATAAAAGTTAATCAAAAATGATTCAAATTTGATCTAGTGCCAAACTTTCCTGTTATATTTAGAAGTGTTCTTCTACATTTATTAATAAGTTCAACAAACATTGAGCACCTTCTAAGTGCCAGACACTGAGGGTGCAGCAGCATAAAAATACAGACATAGTCTGACTCCTACCTTCATGGATATACATGAGCAATGGGAAGTGCAGACAATTGAACAAGTACTTATAGTGGAGTTAAAATGAATAGGATTTTAGGAGAAGAGTAAGGAGCTATGAAAACACATAGCAGGCCGACCTCACCTATTGTAGAGATGAGGGAAAATCTTCCTGGGAAGATTGTGTCTAAGCTAACTCGGGAAGGAGTTAACTAGGTAGAAGAGAAGAATGTTGTGGCAGAGGGAACAACTTTAGTTTCTGAATATGCTACAGCTAGGTAGAATATCTGTTATTCTACTAGGGAGAATAACAGATATTTATACTAGGGAGAATATCTAGTGTCTCACCAGATACGCTCTATTTAGAAATTCTACATGTAGTATATCTAGAATATCTATATCTGGAGATACTGGATATTTTCCCTAGCTGTAGCATATTCAGCTACAAGACCAGGAAGGAAAAAATATAGAGGTGAGCAACAGCCTTTATTGAGTTTTTTCAGTGTATCTCAAGTTAATTTTCATAGAAAGAGCAACTCTTGTTTTTACCCATATTTCATCAGTTTCCATACCATCTACATTACATTATTACCATAACACAAATAAAACAGACATAAAGAGATTTGTGCAAAAATACAACTGACTTATGTTAAGCTTGAATGTCACTTTTTGGGAGTAGAATTGAGTGTCTAGATTATCTTCCCAGACATAAGGGTTGAGCTTGCAGTACTGTTGGATTCAGTTTGCAGGTATTTTGTTGAGGATTTTTGTGTCTGTGTGCGTCAGGGATGTTGGTCCATCGGGTTTCGTTGTTGTTGTTGTTGCTTTTGTTGTGTCCTTGTCTGGATTTTTTTTTTTTTTTTTTTTAGAGATAAGGTTTTGCTCTGTCACCCAGACTGCAGTGCAGTGACATGAACATGGCTTACTGTAGCCTCAACCTGCTGGCCTCAAGCAATCTTTCTTCCCAGTCTCCTGAGTAGCTGGGACTACATGCATGTACCATCACACTTGGCTAATTTTTAATTCTTTTTTGGAGAGATGAGGTCTGTTTTGCCCTAGCTGGTCTTGAACTCCTGATCTCAAGCAATCCTGTTGTCTCAGCCTCCCAAAGTGTGGGGATTACTGGCATGAGACACTGTGCCTGGCCCCTCTTCCAGTTTTGGTATCAGGGTAATACTGGCCTCATAGAAGGAGTTAGGGAGAATTCCTTATTCCTTGATTTCTTACAACAGTTTCAGGAGGACTGGTAGTAGTTCTTTTTAGTTCTTTGTATGTTTGATATAATTTGGCTCTGAATCCATCTGGATTAAGAAAGGATGGAGTACCCTTTGGTACCCTTGGGATCAAGTCATTGTGAGCGTCATTGATGATGATGGCACAGCCTTATGTTGGAATTTGTTTGCTGTGGACCGGAGCCAGCATAGTTGATTGATTTATATATTACCTCCCCAAGTTGTGTTTTCATTGAATGACTAAATATGCCCAGAAAAAGAAGGAAAAGCAATAACCTTTTAAAAATTAAATAATGTTAATTACTCAGTAAGAATTTTATGAAAACTTTCTTTCATGATCTAATAATTTAAATCCTGAGCTTTCTTTGTTGGGAGATTTTTTAAAATTACTGATTGAGTCTTGCTACTTGTTATTGATGTGTTCAGGTTTTCTGTTTCTTCTTAGTTCAACCTTGAGTGGCTGTATGTTTCTAGGAATTTATCCATTTCCTCTAGGTTTTCTAGTTTGTGAGCATAATTGCCATTTATAATAGTTTTTGATGATCGTTTGTATTTCTGTGGTATCAGTTGTAATGTCTCCTTTTTCATATCTGATTTTGTTTATTTGCATCTTCTTTCTTTGTTACAACCTCTATGGGAAACTATGTGGAGATTTCAAAAGAAGTGAAAATAGAACT
The DNA here is from genome assembly GCF_000951035.1 of Colobus angolensis palliatus. Taxonomy (NCBI): domain Eukaryota; kingdom Metazoa; phylum Chordata; class Mammalia; order Primates; family Cercopithecidae; genus Colobus; species Colobus angolensis. The sequence continues at coordinate 1,885,573 of NW_012119932.1, forward strand.
ACCATTTGACCTAAGAATCTACTCAAAGGAAAAGAAATCCATTTATCAAAAAGTTACCTGCTGTTGTACGTTTGTTGTAGCACTGTTCACAGTAGCAAAGATATGGAATCAACCTAAGTGTCCATCAGTGGAGGAATAGACAAAGACAACGTGGTATATTTGGGATGGAAGGTTATTCATGGAATACTATTTGGCCATAAAAAAGAATGAAATCATGTCTTTTGCAGCAATATGGATATAACTGGAGGACATCATCTTAAGTGAAACAAACTAAGCACAGAAAGTTGAATATTGCATGTTCTCACTCATAAGTGGGTGCTAAACATGTGTACACATGGATGTAGAGAGTGGAAGGATAGACAGTGGAGACTTAGAAGGGTGACAGGGTGGGAGCGGGTGAATGACGAGAAATTAGTTAATGCGTACAGTGTGTGTTGTTTGGGTGATAAATATACTAAAAGCCGACCTGACCACTACACAATCTATCTATGCAAATAACAAAATTGCAAATGATACCCCATAAATGTATACAAATAATTATAATAGAGTTGAGCTTGCCATGGGATCAGCCAGTATTGAAGAATTAGCAAGGAAATGAAGAATTTTGGTTGGTCTAGCAAGTCAGTTAGGCAGAGTTCAATTAAGCCAGCATCTATGGTAATTATAGTTTTGGGAGTTGATGAGGTCATTGAGGGAGGGAAGGGGGTCAAAGTCCAGAACCTGAGGGAACACCATCAGTTAAGGGATGGACAGAGGCAGACAAACCAGCCACCAAGATGAACTAGTTAGAAACAAGCTTTTCAGTAGCCTCCGTTTTCAGATTTTGAGGACTTTGAATTTGAGCTTTATATTTAGCCTTTGGCAAGCTTCTAGCAGCAGTGTTGTTTAACCTTGCTTCTCTCAAACTTCTTTTGCTATTGAGGACTTTTTTTACTTAACTGTGGTTTATATTCTGCATCCTATAAAACAAGTAGTAACATACTTTGGGAAACACTGCTGTAAACAGGCAGAAAGGAGCAACAGAAGGAATTTACAGGGTAGTCATATGATTAGCTTTTGGTTTAAAAGATGCTTTTGTTAGTCTTGCACAGACAAGATTCCAGAGAGGAGTGACAGGATGTTTGGAGACCAACTTGATGTCCTGTGATAATCCAGGAGAAAGTTGATGGGAGTCTGAATTTAGGCAGTGCCAGTGGAATGGAAAAAGGACAGTTTAGTATATGTTTTAGGAGAAGTGACAGGATTTGGTAGCTGGATATGAGAGGTAAGGAAGGAGTCTAAGATGACTCTGGTTTCTATTTGGGTGACTAGGGGGATGAGTTGTACAGTCACTATGCAGATTAGGGAATAGAGGAGGTAGTGCAAGTTTGGAGGGAAGGTGGTGAATTCAGTTTTGGACATATAGTATGTAGGTGTATGTGCTTAGCAAGTGTTTAGTCATGCAGATTTGGAGCTTGGGAGAAAGGGTGGCGTTGAAGAGGGCTTTAGAAGTAATTCATAGTTAAAATCACGGGTTGAGATGACAATACCTATGGAAGTGTAAGAAATTAGAGGGAGGTCAAGTATAGAATTCTGATTTAGACAGAAAGGGGTGATAATCTTGAAACTATTAATCATTTATTAGATATCTAATCATTTATTAGATATTAGATTTATTAGATATTAATCATTTATTAGATATCTAATCATTTATTAGATATTAGATTTATTAGATATTAATCATTTATTAGATATCTGTTGGACACTGTTATAAGCATGTTACAGATGTTATTTCAGGTTAAACCTCATGTATGTGTTACTGTCTCCATTTTACAAATGAATGATTTGAAGCTTAAAGGATAAGTCTTTAGCCTCCTTGGTCATACATCTGTTTTACTGAGATCTAGGCTTTTCTCACATTGCTACATTGCCTTTTGCAAAGAAGTAACAGTTAAAGAAGTTGTAAGAGAGCAAAGAGAGTGGAACTGTGGTACCCAGGATGAGAGTCACTGAAGGAGTTGTTAGCTCTGTGTGGTGCTACTGAAAGATTAAGAAAGGATGGAGTACCCTTTAGTACCCTTGGGATCAAGTCATTGTGAGCGTCATTGATGATGATGGCACAGCCTTATGTTGGAATTTGTTTGCTGTGGACCGGAGCCAGCATAGTTGATTGATTTATATATTACCTCCCCAAGTTATGTTTTCATTGAATGACTAAACATGCCCAGAAAAAGAAGGAAAAGCAATAACCTTTTAAAAATTAAATAATGTTAATTACTCAGTAAGAATTTTATGAAAACTTTCTTTCATGATCTAGTAATTTAAATGTACTGGTGGGAACTGCATTTGGGAGGATGATGTCGTTCTGCCAGTTAGCTATTGCTGCTTAGACAGGAAAGGGAGGGGAAGATCTTATTTGTGGACCACATCACTGCAGAGCTCTCGTAACCCGCTGCTGTGCTGACAGAAGCTGAGTCAGAGAAGAGATGCAGACTGCGCTATAGGCAGTCATGGCCCAGTTCAGGATTTTAGACTGCATGATCAACCACAATTGGAGTTTGTTGTGCAATCTGTATTGTGCATGGAGTGGTCAGGTTTGTTTCATAAGTGTGTATGTATATATTTGCTTTTTAATTCAAAACTGCTATGATGTATAAAGCAAAAGTAAATCAGAATATGAAAACACTGTCTTCCTGTAAGAGTAGGAAAGTAATCTTTTAGAATATATTTTTTGTCAAAATAGTTTTTTAATGTGACAAATCTAATGAACTGAATTTAAAAGAATTAAGTTAATTCTTAAGTAGCATAGATGAGACTATTTGCAGAGATTTAAGTGGTGGAGGAGGGGAAGTTAGAATGAATTACTTAAAACTGGCAAAAAAATTAAAGCAATATAATTGTAACATAAGTAAATGTTACACATTTTTGAAGGCATCTGACATTGTATTTATTAGAAAGTAGGAAAGATTTTGGAATGAGTTGCTTTTTAGCTAGTTTTTCAGTTTTAGTGAAATATGATTCTTGAGTTCTTTCACAGTGGGATTAAATGGAAGTACTTTTTAAAACTTTTTCAATTACTAGTCTGTTTAGAAAATGGTTATTTTGCAGTAGAGAAAATCTACGATAGCTATCGTCTGCTTTTGAGTGTTCTTCCCTAAGAAGCAAAAGCTCTTATTTTTCCCTTTATCCCTTGATCAACACTGTTATTATCAGACTGTTGTTGTTAATCATAGATAATATTGTACATATTCAGCATAATGGCTTCTTTTACAGAATAGAAAGTAACCTGGATGATAGCTTTTGTTCCAGTTATCAGTGAATCTTTAAAAACTATGAATTATTTACCTAGTAGGTTATTCATCACTTTGTGGGCATTTGTCTTCCTTACTAAATACAACTTATTTAATATTGTTTGAAATTTGAAAGGAAAACAGTTGAAAATGTTATTGAAAGCAATGAATAATAAATAAAGCATGCTGACCATGCTTGTCCCAGCCCCAACCATTTCTCAGTTCTTCCATAGCTGTGATGTGAGCTTCTTCGTTTATGATATGGAATTAGTTCCCAGTGGGACTTCAGGGTCTCCAATACTTTTCTTTATGTCCTGTTTTCTCTATTCTGGAATGGTGAAGAAATATTTTCATAGTTTAGGCTGGGCATAATAGACTAATGTATCAGAGAAATCAGAGATGGAGAAGGTCATTTAGTCTCTTTATTTCAGCGTAAGATTGATCCCTCAATGCACTTTCTAGTTCTGTCCCTAATGGGTTTACATTACTGTAAAAAATATGGATTTTGGATGGCTGCTAAGAGGATAAAAGAAGATAGATACTGCAATTATCTTAACATGTAAAATTCATAATATCAGGAGCCTAACAAAGCTGAAACTTAACATTTTTTAGTGTTTAGTGACTCGTTTACAGCTATTACTAAACTCATTAGTCTCATCATCAGAAAACTTTCTAGTTTGAGGTTTGAGACCTTTTTAAGACTTCTTCATTCTGGGTAATCCCAAAGGAATTTTGTTTGAGTTGCAATAGAATCTAGGGATGCACTGATCCAGTAAGCCAGTGACACCAAGTGCTTGTGGATGTGCCTTGGCCTGGGGTTTTTTGCTAGGATTGTTGTTGCTACCATCCTTGTGGTTTAGGTCTGATCATTGGCCATTTAGTTGCCAAGGTCTCTGAGAAGAAGAATTTGTAGGCTGGGCACAATGGCTCATGCCTGTAATACCAGCACCTTGGGAGAATCACTTGAGCCCAGGAGTTCGAGACCAGCCTGGCCAACAGGGAGAAGCCCTATCTCTACTAAAAATAGAAAAATTACCACCAGGAGCGGTGGCTCACATTTGTAGTCTTAGCACTTTGGGAGGCCAAGGTGGGAGGGTTGTCCAATCTCAGGAGTTCGAGACCAGCCTGGGCAACGTGGCAAAACCCTGTCTCTACTAAAAATGCAAAAAAAAAAAATTATCCAGGTGTGGTGGCGCATGCCTAATAATCCCAGCTACTTGGGAGGCTGAGGCACGAAAATCGCTTGAACCTGGGAGGCCCAGGTTGCAGTGAGCCGACATTGTGCCACTGCACTCTGGCCTGGCAATGGAGTGAGACTCTGTCTCAAAAGAGAAAAAAAAAAATAGAAGAATAAGTTAGGCATGGTGGTATGCACCTATAGTCCCAGCTACTCAGGAGGCTGAGGTGGGAGGATCACCTGAGCCTGGGATGTGGAGGTTGCAGTGAGATGAGAATGGGCCACTGCACTGCAGCCTGGGGCACAGAGTGAGACCCTGTCTCAAAAAAAAAAAAAAAGAAAAAGAAAAAAAACATAGAACTTAGCATAAAGTAAAAATGGCATATGACAACATCTCATGTGGCTTCTATGCCACAACTTGAAGTATTTGGTGGAGGTCACAAAATCAGTGCTTTGGGAGCCAGGCACTTGAAGAGTAAAGAAAGTGAGTGGGTAACAGTCAGGAATTAGACAATAGAGGCTGGTGGAGACTGGATTACTAGAGATTTGGCTTTGGGAGATTGTTGTCATGTTGTACCTACTGTTGTCAGATGATTTAGATTTCAAGAGAAGCTGAAAATTTGAATTTTCATGTGAACTTATCCTAATTTTTTTTTTTTTTTGAGACGGAGTCTTGCTTTGTCGCCCAGGCTAGGGTGCAGTGGCACGATCTCAGCTCACTGCAAGCTCCGCCTCCTGGGTTCATGCCATTCCCCTGCCTCAGCCTCCTGAGTAGCTGGGACTACAGGTGCCCGCCACCACACCCGGCTAATTTTATTTTTGTGTTTTTAGTAGAGTCAGGGTTTCACCGTGTTAGCCAGGATGGTCTCAATGTCCTGACCTCGTGATCTACCCGCCTCGGCCTCCCAAAGTAATGAGATTACAGGTGTGCCGTGCCCAGCCAACTTGTCCTGATTTTTAAATGTTGATGACTAATTCAAGGTTTTCAAAATAGTGAGATCTAAGCAAAATACATCTGCTGGCCAGATGTGGCGCTAGGTTTTTAGTGTGTAACTTCTTGTTTGTAGGAATACTTAGGGCAGCACTTGGTTTCTTTGAGTTTCACCGTTGAAGCTAAGCAGTTACTAAGGATGCTGCTGGATAGCCTTGGGAAGCTTACGGTATAGGTCGGGAAGAAGTATGGGTGAGAGGAAACAAGTCACAGAAAAGGCAGGATGGGAAGGAAGAAGAACAGCTGAAGGAGACAGAGAAAAGAAATGATATCATGGGAAGTGGGAGAGTGGCCATCATGTTTCTCAGGTGGCATACTGAGAATTCTGCAAGGTAACATTACTTATTAAATATTACCACTGTTGTATGGAGGCAGTATAGTGTTACAGTTGAAAGTGCAGAGTTTAGTGCCCAAGAACTGAATTCAAGGCCTGGAGTTGTTCCTGGCTCTGTGGCAGTGGTATGGCTTGAGTGTTACTTACCTTCTCCCCTCTAACAGTACCTACATCAGGGATTGTCGTGAAGATTAAAATGAGGTAACCTGGATATAGCATTTAACATAGTGCTGGCGTGTTGAGTGCTCAATACATGCTTACAATTATTTTTAATGTATTCTAGGTTGGTATAGGTGATGTTATATGAGATTTACATTAAAACTAAAGAGATGGTAGTAAAAAGATCCATTACTTTTAAAAATTACAAATAAAATGCATGGTTACTTGTAAAAACTGGAAAATATATAAATTAAAATTGGTTTACATAATTAAATCTTTTAAATTCAACTCCTGTTAATATGTTGATACTGCTGTTTTTTTTCACCCAGTGCATCTAGTTGGTGTGTATGTGTTTTACAAGTTGAAATCATGTTATGTACATTTTTCCATTTAGGACATTATTTTCAATGCCTATATAATATATAGTGTATAATACAGTGTATATTATAATTCAATGCCTATATAATATATAGTACATAGTACAGTGTATAATATATGTTACAGTATATTATACACTGTACTATACACTATATATTATGTGTGCGTATATGTATTGAAATCATCTGTTGAACATTTAAATTGCTTCTAGTGTTTTGCTGTTATAATGTATGGTGAATATCTTTGTGTTCTAAACTGTTTCCTGTTCAGGATTATTTTCATAGGATACTCTTAGAACTGAAATTAGTGGGTCATAGTGATACTATCTTTAGCGAGACCTCATCTTTACAAAAAAATTAGCTGAGCATAGTAGCACACATCTGTAGTCCCAGATATTTGGGAGACTGAGGTGGGGCGATTGCTTGAGCTGGGGAAGTGGAGGTTGCAGTGAACGAAGATTGTGTCACTGCGCTCCAGCCTGGGCAACAGAGCAAGACCTTGTCTCAGAAAAACAACAACAACAAAAAATTTTTATATTCTGAAGCTCTTAGAGAGGTGATTGTTCTTGGGCTTCTTGACAGATGAGTGAACTAAAAAAATTATAGATTACAATACTGGTTATTCCCACACCACCATTAAGAATAGAGGTATTGGCTGGGCACGGTGGCTCATGCTTGCAATCACAGCGCTTTGGGAGGCCGAGGTGGACGGATCACTAGGTCAGGAGAGTCAGGAGATGGAGACCATCCTGGCTAACATGGTGAAACCCTGTCTCTACTAAAAATACAAAAAAAATTAGCTGAGCGTGGTGGGGGTCGCCTGTAGTCCCAGCTACTTAGGAGGCTGAGGCAGGAGAATGGCGGGAGCCCGGGAGGCGGAGCTTGCAGTGAGCTGAGATCGCGCCACTGCACCCAGCCTGGGCCACAGAGCGAGACTCAGTCTCAAAAAAAGAAAAAAAAGAACCGGAGGTATTTTCTTCCCCCCACCAAGGTGTGTGATAAATTTCAAATGTTCTAATCAGTGTTTAGAAATAGGGGTTGAATGTTTGGTGATACTGGAGCCAGATAGAAGAAGTTGTGCATTAAGGTTTCATATATATGGCATATCCCATAATCCCAGTTCTTGGTTTCCTTCGAGTCCAGTGACAGCCGTTTTTACACAGCCACATACAGAGGGAACTCAGAAGGAATACTGGGGAGCATCAAGCATGGGAGATCCTGGCATTATCATTTCTGTAGATATTTGTATACAGCCTGCAGTCTCTTTTCAGCTCAGCATCGAGTATGATCGTTTTAAACATAGAACATGGTATTCTACCAGAGCCCACCAGAGACTGCCCATATTAGCATAAAAGCCAAGGGCCTTCAGAAATTTTGTTCCTTCCTTTCATTATCTCCAGTACCCTGTTCCCACTTACTTTTCAAACCCTAGTCATTCTTCTCTAACCACACGGGCCTCCTTTGGCGTTCATGTCAGGGCCTTTCCACTCACCGTTCCCACTGCCTGAAATGCTTTCATTTCAGATCTCTGCATAGGCTGCTGCTTTGCTTTCTTTAGGGTTCTGTTCACATGTTCCCTTCTCAGAGAGATGTTCGTGCCAATTTAGATGTTACAAAGGGAAAAACAAATCATGCCATTAAAGAAGGCACTTTTTTTTTATTTGAAAGAAGGTTGTAAAATGATTGGAAATTTTTATTATTTAATGGAAATCTCATTTTTGTATAAGTCCATTTCAGTAAAGAAGAGCCGGAGGAATCCTGGATTGGATCCTTGGAACTGGAAACAACAAGGAGATAGAGACCCCACGCGTAGTGAAGTTTCCTCTCTCCCTGGGGAAACCAAGTGGAAGAGTGAAAGAGGCTGCATAGAGCATTTTTTTTTTTAATTGCTTTCTCCCTGAAGCTCCTTCCTCTTCTCTCCCTCCCCCACTCCTCCTTTTTTGTTAAGAAGTGGTATCCTAGGTCTCTGTTCCTTAAAGCTGTTAAAATCAGCAGCTGCTTGTAACACCAGTAGAAGGAGGCTTTACATTGATAAGCTAGGAAATTGGAAATAGGCCTTTTGACATTTAAGGTACCTTAAATTCTTGCTACTTTAAGTGTGGTCTATGAACTGACCAGCAGTATCTACACTCCTGGAAGCTTGTAAGAAATGCAGACGTTCAGGTCTGACTCTAGACTCTAGGGAATCAGAATTTGCATTTTAACAAGATGGTCAGGTGATTCTTCCGCACATTAAAGCTCTGCCTTCAATGGCCAAAAGAGAGTTAAAGGTTGTTTTTGAGAGGTACTTAATTTGTTTTTCTTTAAATATTACTTTACATTGTATCATCCTTTTAAAAATTAGGACAAATGCAAAGTGTTATGGTGTTACCACTTACCATATTATTTAAATAATTATATAGAAAATTTCTAAGTGGCTAAATGGTACCTCTTTTTTGCAACCACTGGATAAGATCCTAAATTAATCCAGAATACCTAATCATAAAGAAAAATCTCAATTTTTCGTGTTTTATATTTCATTGTTAACATAAATGGAAAAATTGAAACCATGTTTAATTCTTACTATTTTAATCAATTAGGGAGCCTGAAAATTGGACTTCAGGCTGAGAACTCCGAGGGTTTTGCCTTGCCTAGGTGTAATACTTTAAATTGGCTTTTTTCCTGGCTTGACCTCGAGGCCAGCCTCTCTAGCATTGTGGGTGTGCTGTGTGAGTGTTCTCTCTGCACATGCTTGCGGCGCACTTCCACACTCATCACCTTGTGTAGGAGACATCAGCTGGAAGTGGCGTAGGGAAACCTTGCTGGTGGGCAGGGTGCCTACAGGTTGAGCAGAGGAACTAATATGTGCGGGGACACAGCTGGCATTGCCAGGATGCCCAGATGGCTGGTTTTCCACAGGTGGAGCTTGCAGGTGAGAGCAAGGGGTCGGGAATTAAAGGACAGAGGCCTATTAACCATTGTTAGGAGAAATCCAGCCAGACCACTTCTGTATTTCACCAGCAGTATTGGAGAACCATTGACCTAATCTTCAGAATTGTAGCTATCACAGCTGTTGGCCTTAAGCAGGAGAGGAAAAAAACACCTCTCTCTGCCCCTCACAGCAAACCTCTAAAATGGTGAAAAATGCCACAGGAACTTCAGTTCAATATTTTGTGAGTGATGAAGAATAGATAATATTTAGTGAGTACTTAACTATGTGTCAGACTATTTAACCAACTCTACAGAGATGCTGTGAATATCACATTACCATTTTACAGACGAAGAAACTGATAAAGGCTTAAGTCTCTTGTCAGGGCCACATAGCTAAGAAGCTGCAGAACAGGACGCAAGCCCAGGAAGTGAGACTCCAAAGTCTGGGGGCATGATGCCTTCTCTTTACCGAAGGATATAATGTAGTGTTCTACTCATCAGCTTTTAAAACTAGTAATTCTAGGCTGGGCATGGTGGCTCACGCCTGTAATCCCAGCACTTTGGGGGGCCAAGGTGAGCGGATCACCTGAGGTCAGGATTTCGAGACCAGCCTGGCCAACATGGTGAAACCCCATCTCTCTACTAAAAATACAAAAATTAGCTGAGCATGGTGGCAGGCACCTGCAATCCCAGCTACTCGGGAGGCTGAGGCAGGAGAATCGCTTGTATCTGGGAGGCGGAGGTTGCAGTGAGTCGAGGTCGCGCCATTACACACCAGCCTGGGGGACAAGAGTGAGACTCCATCTCAAAAAAAAAAAAATAATAATTCTAAAGCTGAATCAGACATCTAGAGTAAATAATAAAATTACATGGATATAATATGCAAATATATGTATAAATTATATATCTCCCTCCCATTCCCAGTTGCTGACCAATATAGGGAGTAGTGGTGAGAAGTAGACTGAAAAAGAGATAATAGGAGCCAGAAAGGGGAAGAAAAGATGAAAGGAATGTCTGGAATGATAGATACACAGTACTGAAGAGCTAAAGCTCTGCTCTACAACAGAGCAAAGCTAAGGTAAGAAAACCCTTTGGAAGGGCAAATCAGGTGTTGCAGTAACTATTAGTGACTGTGAGCCTTAGGCGCCTTTTGTAGTGTTGATTAGTTGATGTTCTTCCTCTGCTCTGTTACTGAAACTTTCAGCATTGCTGATATATGTATACAAATATATTGTGAGTTGGTGAACATGTTCTATAAGCAATATAATTATAAACATTGAGCCTATGTGAGCAGAATTCAATGTTAAAATTCTAAAAAGTGGCGTCATTACTGTCATTTAACAATATGCATAATTACTTTTAGTTGGAAAGTGGTTATGTTTGGATTGTAAGCAATTTGCTTTAATTCTGGTTCACATGATGGTCAGTAGTAAGCCAGGTGCTTCTAGATCTATAACTTAGAGAACCTAGTAGGTACTTGGCCAAAATACCCTAGTAGGGTATTCTGCCTGGGAGCTCTGGTTGATGGGTGAAATCAGATTTAAATGAATAAGAAAGAGAAAATGGAAATCTCTGAAGGAAAAGGAAGAATTTAAAGGAACAGTCTAAATGGTGTGTGGATGAATGGATGGCAGACCCATCTGTCTTGGCTTCTTGATGATAGTTGGACTTGATTGCAAAAAGAAAAGCACTTAAAAATACTACCTTCTCCCCAACTTTGGGGGAAACAGTTTGCTTGAGAGTAGAGGCACGTACTCACTAGTCACTTTGCTGCTGCTTGGTTGTGTGACTGAGCAAGTGTGTTAATGCTCTGGATTTTAGTTTTCCTATCTTATAAACCGATTAGATGATTTCCTAGGCTTCTTAATTTCCGTTCTAACAAAAAGTGATTCTTAGAAAAGCAGGATATGTTTTTACATAGTACTGGATATTTAAGAAATGCAATTTTGACTCCCGTGTTGTACCATGTTTAATTCATGATTGATGGGGAAAATTTCTTGTGTAGGGTCCCGTTCATAGTCTTTCAATTTAGAGGATGAATGGGACAATCCTTCATTTAATACAAACTGTACAATAGGTCCATTAAAGAATGTAGCACTTAATTTTTCTAAGGGTGGTCATAGATAATAAGCAAATGTGGGAGCTACTGAATTTACTAGCTTTGTCAACAAAATGACTTAGAATTTCCCCCCCAAATGTGGTACATATGACTCTGACACTACTGCCTCTTAGTTGAAGATAGTGTTCAGCTCATTGGGTTGTTCTGTTTTGTTGTTTTTTGAGACGGAGTTTTGCTCTTGTTGTCCAAGCTGGACTGCAGTGGTGCGATCTGGGCTCACTGCAACCTCTGCCTCTCAGGTTCAAGCGATTCTCCTGCCTTAGCCTCCCTAGTAGCTGAGATTACAGCTGCACACCACCATGCACAGCTAATTTTTTGTATTTTTTCAGTAGAGACGGGGTTTCACCGTGTTAGCCAGGCTGGTCTTGAACTCCTGACCTCAAGTGATCCACCCACTTCGGCCTCCCAAAGTTCTGGGATTAGAGGTATGAGCCACTGTGCCCGGCCAGCTCATCAGGTTTTAAATTAGAAATTATAAAGCTCTGTACAAAATATAAGAAAGAAGCATCCTTTAAATTGATGGCTCATTTAGGGAGTAGTGGAGAAAATGTGAAATGAAAGGGAACAAGGGGAACCTGGAGAAGAAGAAAAGATGGGATAGGAAAATGGGAGAGGGAACATACTAGACCAAAAGGTGTCTCTTTTCTTTTTTGCTTTCTCTTTGTCTCTTTCTTTTTCTGTTGCTGAAATTCATCCCTTTATTTGTCATATTGTCCTCATACCCCTCACCCCTTCACCCAGACCCCTTTATAAGGCCATTTCACCCATTTCTCAGCAGCAAATACCTCCAGCTGCCCTTTTCCTCTGGATGGTTTCCCTTGGCTTAATGAGTTTTGCCCCATCTGGGACATCACTTTCACCTTTCCCAGGGAGGGATGAGAGCCAGTGAAGGGCCACCCCTAGGAACATGTTTTATTCCCCATCTCTAGAGATTCTGGGTCGGGCCTCTGGATGTCATCTTGATTTTGATACTCATTCCTATATTTCACTGACTTTGAATGTTAAATGCTGCTACCTGACCTCTGCTGTTCTGTGATCCTAAAATCCTCCCTGGTCCTTAAGAAGCCCAGAGCTATAGCAATATCTTCTCCTGTCAGTGCTGGCCAGAAGGGGACAGAGAACTGGCACCGCCTCCATCAGCACAATCAGTATTGCCGTGGTACACGGAGTGTCCTGTGGGCCCTCCCCAGGGTCGCTGTTAGCTGGTTGGTTTTCTGATGTAATACATAGCACGTAGACCTGTTTAGCAGGCCCGATTCTCTGAGCCTGCAGATCCCTTCTGCCATGGTCTGGCATCTCTACTTCATTTAATGTGGGCCATCATTTTTTCCAAACTTCCTAGAGCCATCCCAGTAGTATATTTGAGGCTCCACTGAGTCTGTGCCTCAGCATTAATCCTGTGTTGGGTCATAGTGCCTCATTTCAGCCTTCATCCAGCGTCACATTTTACTCCCTTGAGTTAACATTCTCAGAACCAGTCTGCCCCACTACGGAGGCACTGTACGCTTCTGAGTACTTTACCCACTGCCCCTGAAGGCTGAGGTTTTTCCCACTCGTTGGCGAAAACGGGCTCTCTTCGTCCCGTGTGAGTTTCGAGGATTGGTGCCTGTAATTTCTTCAGGAGATTCTTTTCCCTCGTCTTTGCCCAGCTGAAGACTGGGGTCGCCGAGGACCCCCTGCAGATTCTCAGCGCTTTCTGTCTCTCTGGGCCACTTTCTTCTCCAGCACTCTGTGCTGTGAACTTGAGCCCCCCTGCCTGGTTCTCCTGCCCTGTGCCAAGGCCCTGAAACTTTCTGTGCAGTAAGCTAGGGTGCCCATAGGGCCCACTGTTTGTGTCATCTTTTTGAGGGATCACTGTCCCTTGTGGCCTAGTGTTCAATGCCCGGAAACCATTATCTCACATATATTGTCTGGATTTTTAGTTGTTTTTGGTGGTAGAGTGTGTCAGTTATCTATTGCTGAGTAATAGATTACCCTTACAGTTTAGTGACTAAAAGAGCATTTATTATCTCTGTTTCCCTGGGGGTCAGGAATCCAGGTGTGGCTTACCTGGGTCCTCCAGCTCAGGGTGTCTTTCGAGACTGTCATCATGACGTCAGCCAGAACTGCAGTCATCTTGAGGCTTGCCTGGGGAAGGGTCTGTTTTCAGGCTCACTCATGGGTTGCTGGTGGGATTTAGCTCCCCTGAGGTGCTTGGGCTGAGGGCCTCAGTTCTTAAGCTGGCTGTTGGCTGAGGCTGCCCTCAGAGGTTTCTTGACACATGGGTCTCTTCAGAGGGCAGTTAACAGTAGCGCAGCTGGCTTCATGAGAAGAAATGACGGAAGAGAGCCAGAGACAGTAAAGGCAAGACAGATAACAGTCCTTCGTAACCTAATCTTGGAAGTGATATCCCATCACATTTGCTAAATTCTATTCTTTTTCTTTTCTTCTTCTTTTTTTTTTTTTTGGACACAGAGTCTGACTCCATTACCCAGGCTGGAATGCAGTTGGGCAATCTCAGCTTACTGCAACCTCTGCCTCCAGGGTTCAAGTGATTCTCATGCCTCAGCCTCCGGAGTAGCTGGAATTACAGGCGCCCACCACCACGCCCAGCTAATTTTTGTAATTTTAGTAGAGATGGGGTTTTGCCACGTTGGCCAGGCTGGTCTTGAACTCATGATTTCAAGTGATCCACCTGCCTCAGCCTCCCAAAGTGAGCCACCGTACCTACCCTAGAGTCTGTTTATTAGAAGCAGATCACTAGGTCTAGCCCATACTCAAGGGTAGGGGATGACACATAGCATGAATATTACAAGGTGGGGATCACGGTTTTTTTTCTATCACTGTGATTGATGATAATCCATTTAGGAATGGGGAGATAATGTTCAGGGAGTTTCTTTTCTTTCTTTTGTTTTTTTTTTTTTTTTTCTTTTAATTTGAGATGGAATTTTGCTCTGTCACCCAGGCTGGAGTACAGTGGCGCCATCTCAGCTCACTGCAACCTCCACCTCCCAGGTTCAAGCGATTCTCCTGCCCCAGCCTCCCGAGTAGCTGAGATTACAGGCGTGTGCCAGCACGCCCAGCTAATTTTTGTATTTTTAGTAGAGACGGGGTTTCACCATTTGGCCAGGCTGGTCTCGAACTCCTGAGCTCAGGTGATATGTTTGCCTCAGCCTCCCAAAGTGCTGGGATTATAGGCATGAGCCACCGTGCCTGGACATGGTTCGTTTCTTTTCTGGGAGGACTTACAGGATTCAGCATAAAGTAGTACGCAGGCAGCTATGATGTATTATGGTGAAAGAATACAAAAGCAAAGTGAAAAAGTGTATGGGGCAAAGTTCAGAGGACACCACCCACAAGCTTCTAAGAGTCCCCTGCCAGTGGACCCACACAGGATGTACTCAATTTTCCAGCAACAGATTGTTAAAATATGTGTGAAATGTTGCTTACCAGGGAAGCTCATTCAAGACAAGATGTTTACTGGGGAGAGGTTACGTAGGTACCTTCAGCCTAGTGTATACTAACATTCTAGACTCCCAGAAGGAAAGGAAGTATTCAGCATAAACCACATTGTTTGCACAGCCTAGGCACTGGGGAGCCACTATCATTAAGGAATGATGGGAACCCTCTTGAAATCCAAGTTGCCAAACACCAGCGGAGGGCCGCCTCGCAAGCTGGCCTTTCTAAGGATAGCAGTCAGGCCTCCTGTGTTAATTCTTTCTTGTACAATAGGGAATGGGAATTTATGTTCAGTGTACCACAAACAATAGTGACCAGTCAAAATATTTTATTAAATTTGATGATTGTGGGCCTAGGCATAAGGGGGTAGGGGTGAGTTGAATGGTACTTTCTGGGGCTTAGAGATCAAAGGAACGTAATTCGGGCAATAATCCTAACATTTTGATCCCAGCTTGGTGTTACAATGTATACTTGTGAATTGAGAAAAAAATGAAGTTTCAGTGGGCCATTGGTGTATGTGTTTTGCACTTGATTTTGTCCTGACCACTGTGCTGGGTATAGGCTGTAAAATGGTGAACATGTATGTCTGTGTTCCTGAAGATTATAGCCTAGTGGAGGAGACAGGTATTAAACGAATAAACACAGAAATAAAAATATAATTACAAAAATAAAACTCTTTTACAGGAAAAGAAAACATTCATTTTCTACTCAATACAGTTTCTTTATATACCTGGTTTATGGTGGTAAAGCCCCTAAGATGAGACAGCGCTTGCGTAGTGAGCTTTGATGCAGCCAGGAGATTTGTGTGGCAGGAGCCAGTGAATGGGGGAGAGGGATGAGAGTATTAGGTTAGAGTCAATCCCTCTGCAAGAGAAGGTTTTAGGGGCCAGGCGCGGTGGCTCACGCCTGTAATCTCAGCACTTTGGGAGGCCGAGGCAAGCTGATCACCTGAGGAGTTCAAGACCAACCTGGCCAACATGGTGAAACCCCGTCTCTACTAAAAATACAAAAAAATTAGCCGGGCGTGGTGGCGAGCGCCTGTAATCCCAGCTACTCAGGAGGCTGAGGCAGGAGAATCGCCTGTACCCGGGAGGCAGATGTTGCACTGAGCCGAGATAGTGCCATTGCACTCCAGCCTGGGCAAGAAGAGCAAAACTCCGTGTCAAAAAAAAAAAAAAAAAAAAAGGTTTCAGATTTCCTTCCCAGTGTGATGGGAATTCTGTTGTTGGCTTTTTAGCATGACAATGACAATCAGGTTCATGTTTGTTTTTGTAAATGTTTTAAATAGAAATATAGCAGTACATAAAATGCATAAACCATAAATACATAGCTTGGTGAATTCTGCAAAGTGAACATGCCTGTGTCGTCATTGGCCACCCAGATATAGAACATGAACAGCGCCTCAGAAGCCTCTGTTATGCCCTTGGCAGTCATTGTTTTCTCCTCCAAAGATCATCCCTCTCCAGACTTCATCACCATCTAGTGGTTTTGCCTGTTTGAACTTTCGTGTGAATATTATCACTCTGTATGCGCCTGTTGTGTTAGACTTTTTTCACTCAGTATTATCTTTGAAATGTATCCATGTTGTTGCATTAGCTGTAAATTCTCTAAAAATGTGTTGATGGTAGTTCATTGTATGATGAATACACCACAGTTTATCCTACTCTTTCTTTTTTTTTTTTTTTTTTTTGAGACAGAGTTTCGTTCTTGTTGCCCAGGCTGGAGTGCAGTGGTGCAATCACTGCTCACTGCAACCTCCACCTTTTGGGTACAAGCGAGTCTCCTGCCTCAACCTCTTGAGTAGCTGGGATTATAGGCACCTGCCACCACGCCCAGCTAATTTTTGTATTTTTAGTAGAGATGGGGTTTCACCAATTTGGCCAGGCGGGTCTCGAACTCCTGACCTCAGGTGATCCGACCGCCTCAGTCTTCCAAAGTGCTGGGATTATGTATGTGAGCCATGGCGCCTGGCCTATCCATTCTACTCTTTATGGACATTTGGGCTGTTTCTAGCTTTTGGCTGTTACAGTTTCCAAAATATAGAGCTGGTTTATAAGAAGACAAACTCATAGAAATGGTTTCTTCTTGTAAAAATTAAAATTACTTAAAATTTATATTAAATATTTTATATAGTTTGGTGAGAACAATTGTACCAGTTTTTCCCCCATAGCCTGTAATTTCCATGGATGTTTTCATCGACTCCATGCCTATAGATATCATATGATAGACTGATGATTTCCAAATCTCAGATCACTTTCTTGAGCTTAGATTCATTTGTTTAACTACTAAGTATCTCCACTGGCACCTTACAGGTGTTTTAAACTCATATTACAGACCAAACTTATGTCCTTCCCTCCCAGCACCATTCCTCTCCATCTACTAGACTTCAGTAATAACAACAATATCAACATCATCAGCAAAAATCCGAGAATTGATTTTGGAAATGGTCTAGCCAGCTAGTGCTTAAAGACATGCCCTGGGGCATCGAATGGAGCCGTGAACACCTGCACTATTAGTAAAGCAGTGTTACTACCCTTCTTGTAACAGAGAATTCCATTTTGTCTCTTCAGGCTGATCTGAGTGATTCATGTTTCTCATTTCTAGGTTATACATTTTTAGTAAAATTTATGGTATTTTGGATTTCTATTTTTTGTGAGTATTGTATGCACTTCATAATACTTGAAGATTCTCTTTGTAAAATATGCATCTTATGTATTTATGCTTACTTAAAAATCATAACAGTTTGCCCTTATAAAAGGTTTTAGAGGTTTCTGAGTGTTCAACCTTCTGTGGTATTATTGGGCTTCTCTGGTATTTTTGGGTCATTTCTGTATTTTAGCCAGTTAAAGCATTTATTCTGTGTAGAAATATTGCCTATTAAAATAATCCATTTCATAATGTTTCCAGAAATACATTGTGTTGAAAGGCAGTTGTATTTATACGACATAAATTATGAAGTGATTAAAATAATTTATTGCTTTCTAAAAGGCCTTCCTCCAGGGTTTTAAATAGTAAGTTCCGCCAATGCCTCTAAAATGCGTCTAAAATACTTTTTGATGTTTAATCATAACTTTTCATGAACAAGATATAAAACAAATACCTTCTACATTTAGAATTTTTTACTTAGTTGGGTTTTTGAAATAAATAAGACACAATTCAGTGTGACCTCAGCAATGTATTTGAAAGAACATGAGTGTACTGTGTGTTAGTACCACATTAGAAGTTGGATGATAGCCTCATTGCTCCATGTCTAAGCCCTGTCTTTCCCCAGGGAACTGTGGATGCTGTTAGCTCAGCTTCATGCCATTTGCCTTGCTGGACCCAAGAACTCAAAGCTGGACCAACTCTGATGTTTCCACCTGAAGTTAGGGTACATACCAGTGCTCACACTAATCAGAATGTAAGACAGCTTGATCCTCTTACCCTGAAAGGCTTGTTATCTCGTCTCTAAGGGGTCTGCTCCCCCAGCTGATGAACTCTCAGTGACTGTGTATTTTAAGCTTCCTTTCCAGTCCCCAGGGATTTTGCTTTGGTTTCTACTACATTTTAAGACATTCTTGTTAACCCCAATTTATAATTTTATATGGCGGCTGTGTTCTGAACACCAGTGACACCATGTACTTTTCTAATTTAATCTTAAAGACGCTGGAGACTATATTGTATCTGCCTTTCTATGTTTGTGTGTGTGTGTGTGTGTGTATGTATGTGTGTGTGTGTGTGTGTGTATATATATATA
>NW_012119932.1:1905002-1972260 GCF_000951035.1 Colobus angolensis palliatus
AATACATATACATATATTTATTTTTGAGACAAGAGACCTTGACTCTGATGTCCAGGCTGGAGTGCAGTGGCATGATCATGGCTCACTGCAGCCTCAACCTTCTGGGCTCAGATGATCCTTCCACCTCAGCCTCCCGGGTAGCTGAGACTACAGGCATATGCCACCATGCTGGGCTAATTTTTTGTATTTTTTGTAGCGATGGGGTTTTGGCCATATTGCCCAGGGTGGTCTTGAACTCCTGGGCTCAGGTGATACACCCACCTTGGCCTCCCAAAGTATTGAAATTATAGGTGTGAGCCACTGCTTCCAGCTGGTGTATATTTATGTATGAAAAAGTCTGGAAGAATATGTATATGTCTCAAAGTATTGGCATAATTTTCTCTAGACGGGGAATGACAGGTAAGTTAAATTATTTACTTTTTGCCTAGATTTATTTTCTGGTTTATCCTAAGTGAACATATGTTATATTTTCATAAATATAAATTAGAAAAAAAAGAATGGTATATTAGCCAGTAGCTATTATCTTCAGATTGTTAAAACAATTTGTTAGTGGTGTGGTGGAAAAGTTCCAAGATCAGAAGATTGGAAACTTAAGTTCTAGTCCAAGCTGTGTCACTAATTAGCTATGAGGCCACCAGTGAGTCTTTCAGGGCCTTGGTGTCTGTATTTGTAAAATGAATTGGCTGAACTAGGTCTATGATTTTAGAAGTCCCTATCAGACCGTTAGTGTTTCCAAGGAATTAGTAGAGTAGGTTTCTGTAAAAACGCCCTTGCCTCTCTCTCCCAGCAGAGCAGCTCTGTGTACAGTATTCAATATTTGTATATTGAGTTTCTGTTCTAAGCAAAAGGTCTCAGAGATTTGAAATGAGAGGAAGGGAAAGAAAAAGGAAACCCCATCTCTGAGATTCAGTAATTCTAGGTATGTTTGATGCTACTCCCTTTAAGCTTCTGTCTTTCTTCCTATTTATGGGGCATGGGTTCTTTTAGGACAGAGCTTAACTCCTGTGTCAGGATGCCCTTGGTCTTCTGGAAATAGCAGACTATGACAGTCTACCTTCTTTGAGAACTAATGAGTAAATGAATGATTCATGTCTGAGAGTGCCTTCACCCTAGCTGATACATAGAGACCCTATATTTTTACACACGTGAAAAACCGTTTCAGCATCTTCTATGAGTTGTTTCCATGTCTAGTCTTGGCCCACTGGAGTAGTACTCTCTTACTGGTCTGTCCTGCCTTAATTTGGACCCTAATGAATAGCTTGGGTCACCAATATTTGTGTAACATTTGTCAAATCATTTAACCTCTTGGAGTGTCAGTGTTCTGTTCTATAAAATGGTGAATAACCACACTGAATTTTTTTTTTTTGAAACGGAGTCTTTCTCTGTTACCCAGGCTAGAGTGCAGTGGCGCCATCTCGGCTCACTTCAGCCTCCACCTACCTTGGTTCAAGGGATTCTCCTGCCTCAGCCTCCAGAGTAGCTGGGATTACAGACAGCATACCACCACACTCTGCTAATTTTTGTATTTTTAGTAGAGACGGGGTTTTGCCATGTTGGCCAGGCTGGCCTTGAACTTCTGACCTCAGGTGATCCACCTGCCTAGGCCTACCAAAGTGCTGTGATTACAGGCGTGAGCCAGTGCACCCGGCCACCAAATTGAATTCTATTATCTCTAAGTTTCCTTCTAGCTGTAAAATTCTTTGAAATTGTGTAGTCTCTCAAGTGTTGCCAATGAAAATGAGTCCACCGTTAACATTGGTTGCTGATATAGTATTACTGATAGCTCAAAATTAACTTATATTATAAAAACTTATTTATACATTCATTTAATAAGATGAGTCTCTGATAATCATAGTCAAGATAATCATAGCTCTTCAAACAAAATAGTGAAACCCCATGATATGTGTCTAACCGTCTGTACCTATATCTTCAGTAGCCTATATATGTGCTTGGTATTGCTTATATCTGCTCAGAGGGGACTACATTATTTCCTTGGTAGCTAGGATGAACTGAAATTGAAGCTTGACTTTTAATTTGGCGATTCCTGTCTACCCAAAGGGAAGGGAAGTAATTGCTTTTAACCATAAAAATGCAATCTGTTCCTTGAGTCATATAAAACAATATTTTATTCATAGCATAAAGTAAGTAGCTTTTGAAAATATCTCTATTATAGTTGGTAAAACTTCTTTACAAGAAAATATGTGTAAAAAATAGACGTATCTGTATTTGAGTTTATGTCTGTTTCTCTGGTTTTGTCTAGTTGTTGTGAAATGTGCTGTATGCACTCACTGCCTCAAATGAGGAAAATGGAGAAATAAGGAAATAAGAACAATTCCCCAACAATGTTTTAAAGTCTTCATTTTCTATTATCCTTGTTTTATGTAAACTTTACTTATTTCATATAAATTTCGTTCATTTTTGAGGTCCTGCTTTCTGTCAGGTTTTGTGTTGGGCACTAGAGTAAGACTTGGGCATCTTGTCAGGAAGCTGCTCTGTGATTAAAAAGATAGATGCATGAATAAGCAATTATAATATGGTCAGTAAGTCCTACAGTAAAGGCACTCTCTACAGTGGAGGGCCTGGAACTGCCTTTTTTTTTTTTTTTTTTTGGACGGAGTCTTGCTCTGTGACCCAGGCTGGAGTGCAGTGCTCAAGTGATCCTCCCACCTCAGCCTCCTGAGTAGCTTGTACTACAGCCGTGCACTACCACACCTGGCTAAATTTTGTGTTTTTTCTAGAAAATGGGATTTCACCATGTTGCCCAGGTTGGTATCAGGTTGCCCTTGCTCTCCTGGAAATAACAGGTGAACTTCTGGGCTCAAACCATTGCCTGCCTCAGTCTCCCAAAGTGCTGGGATTATGGATGTGAGTCACCTCACCTGGCTTAGAAACTGCTTTTAAGCAGTAAAGTACACTGATGGGGAAATTCTGCCGTAAGGCACTTTGGTGCTGAGAAAGGAATAGTTTATTCAGTTAGTACACAGGAAACATGTGAAAACAGTCGTAACTCATCTGCAGGGATGTGCCACCCAGTATTGCAACTGGATGTGAAAGGTAACAACTGCTTGCATGCATGTTCATTATAGAAAATCCATGAATCGTTTCGGAAAAAATTTAAACAGCTCCTAATTCCAGAAAGTGTGTATGTGATTAAAATAATTTTGATCATATTGGGGAGTTTTATATGTTATATTTTTGCTTAACATTATATTTTGGGCATTTTCTCATGACACTGAAAAATGTTCACAGTCATGACTTTAGGAGCTATATCGTAATTTACTTACTATTCTTTTTTGTTGCTGTTAGACATTAACACAGTTTCCAGTTTGAGTTTATTTATCTTTATTTTTATTTGTTTATTTTTTTGAGATAGGGTCTCTGTCGCCCAGGCTGGAGTGTGTGGCACTATCTCGGCTCACTGCAGCCTTGACCTCCTGGGCTCAAGGGATCCACCTGCCTTAGCCTCCCACGTAGCTTGGACCACAGATGCATGCTACTATGCCTGGCTGTTTTTTAAATTTTTTTGTAGAGACAGGGCCTCATGATGTTAACACAGGCTGGTTTCAACTCCTGGGCTCAAGCAGTCCTCTTGCCTTGGCTTCCCAAAGTGCTGGGATTACAGGCGTGACTCACCATGTCCGGCCTAAGTAGTTTCCAATTTGAGTTATTATACCTTGGAATGAATAGCTTGTAATATGACTTTTTGCCCTTATCTCTTATTTCATTATTTACTAGCTTAACAAGTATAAAATTGAAGTTTCTTAGTAGATATTGCCAAGTAGGTTTACAGGAAGATTGTACTTCCAGTGAAGTATATGTGAATTCCCATTTGATTTCATCTTAACACTGTGGTACCGTGTTTTTCTTGATTTGTTTTAGCGTAGTATCTTTTCTTCAGTGTCCTCTGCTTGTTGAAAATAATGTTAGTGAGTGGGTTAACTAAACTGGAGTGCAGTGGTACGATCTTGGCTCACTGCAACCTCCACTTCCCAGGTTCAAGCGATTCTCCTGCCTCAGCCTCCTGAGTAGCTGGGATTTCAGGCATCTGCCGCCATGCCTGACAAGTTTTTTTTATTTCTAGTAGACGTGGGGTTTTATCATGTTGGCCAGGCTCTTCTCAAACTCCTGACCTCGAGTGATCCTCCCTCCTCAGCCTCCCAAAGTGCTGGGATTACAGGTGTGAGCCACTGCAACCAACCGAGAAGACAATTCTATCAATAAAGTATTATACTTAGAAAAGAAAGAGGTTTGTTGCACTAAATGATAATCTCATTGTATCTTTATGATTGGTAGATACTCTTTGGGAAGTTAACAGCAAATCAGGAATGTAAATAAAATCGTGATCTTTGATTTTGGTATACATGCTTAAAAGGTAACTGATTATAAATGCTTAATAGAGCTAGTTAGGCTTTAAGAGTAGGGGCCAAATGCTTGTGCCACTATAAACTGCTAATATGTATATTGATTGGATGCTGTCTTGTTTTGGGCCTATACTAAATATGATTGACTGCCACTAAACTCTTTTGAATATATATTCAACAAATTATTTCTTTCTATCATTTGGCTCTCTTTCTGCCTTT
The DNA here is from genome assembly GCF_000951035.1 of Colobus angolensis palliatus. Taxonomy (NCBI): domain Eukaryota; kingdom Metazoa; phylum Chordata; class Mammalia; order Primates; family Cercopithecidae; genus Colobus; species Colobus angolensis. The sequence continues at coordinate 1,909,583 of NW_012119932.1, forward strand.
AGGAAGTTGCATGTTTCTAAAATACAGGAATGGAAAAAACAAGCAGAAATTTGAGTACTTACTACTGTAGTATTGCTACATGATTTGTTGAGGAAGAAATACATGAATGGCCAAAATTACATTTTTAGACCACAGCCCCCCAATTTTAAATATATTGATTTATCCTTCTGTTTCTTTACAAAAAAAAAAGTAAGCGAATATGTATATAAAGCAGATTTAAATGATTATAGCAATCTGAATATCAGTCGATATTTGTTAAAAACCCATTCCTAGGCCAGGCACGGTGGCTCACACCTATAATCCCAGCACTTTGGGAGGCTGAGGATGGGGGTGGGGATCACCTGAGATCAGGAGTTTGAGACTAGCCTCGCTAACATGGTGAAACCCCGTCTCTACTAAAAATACAAAAATTAGCCGAGCAAGGTGGCGGGCGCCTGTAATCCCAGCCACTTAGGAGGCTAAGGCAGGAGAATTGCTTGAACCCAGGAGGCGAAGGTTACAGCGAGCTGAGATCATGCCACTGCACTCCTGCCTGGGTGAGAGAGTAAGACCCTGTCTCGTAAAACAGAAATTAAAACATAAATAAAAAACCCGTTCCTAGTTTGTTCAGTTGTTCAGTAATCAAACTGATAAATTCATGGGAAGTTTTGTTTTTGACAGGAGTTTTTGTTTCAGCAAGATCTAAGTTTTTTAAGATTTCATTTAAAAAGAAAATGCTTGAAGTATGCATTTCTCTGAGCCTCATTTTACAAAATGTAAATACTGTATATGCCTCTCAAAGTTGTAGTAATAGTTAAATGTGGCAGTTGTAAGTTAAATTTTGGGGATCATGTATTATCATTTAATTATGGTTAATATTTGAAAAGTGTTTTATAGTGTTGTATCTTCAAGTTTTTTTTTGTTTGTTTTTTCTCATTCTGTAAACCAGGCTGGAGTGCAGTGGCACGATCTTGGCTTACTGCAACCTCTGCTTCCCTTGTTCAAGTGATTCTTGTACCTCAGCCTCCTGGGTTCCTGGGATTACAGGCGTGTACCACCACGCCTGGCTAATTTTTGTATTTTCAGTAGAGATGGTATTTCGATACGTTGGCCAGGCTGGTCTTGAACTCCTGACCTGAAGCGATCTGCCCACCTTGGTCTCCCAGTGTGCTAGGATTACAGGTGTGAGCCACCATTCCTGGCCTAGGCTTTCTGTTTTTTTTTAGGAAACAATCCTGCAGTGTATGTAGCATATGCAAATTACTTTTTAAAGTATTTTTATTTTTATTTGTTTTTCTCTAAAACTGAAGCCATAACTGTTTCTGAAAAATGAGAAGTAGATGGTTTTTAATTTTCCTGAGGATAGCACTGAGGAGTACAATTGAAACTTTGAAGATAAAATGTTGACTGAGATCTGTGCATGTCCAAAGGGAAGGTGGTTTCCTAAGCATGTGCCCGTCTAGGTTGAGAGGCGGGGACAGGGATAGAGTATGACAGCAGCTGCTTATGGACATAGCCTAGACCAGGTTTCTGAGTTATTCCTTTACAATTTATATTAACTAGCCACCTTCTGGCATTATACTATAAAGACATACCTTAGGCTGAGGTGGGAGGATTGCTTGAGCATGGGTGGTAGAGATTGCAGTGAGTCAAGATCACGCCACTGCACTCCAGCCTGGGCAACAGGGCGAGACTCTCTCTCAAAAAAAAAAAAAGAGAAAAACTTGCCTTTGAAAATAAAGTAAATCAGAGAAAGACAGAAAAGTGCTATCCAGGTGAACATTAAGTTAAAAAAAACAGAACCCTGAATACAGAAATAAATATAGTGAAATATCAGTGATTCAAAAATAATCCACACAGGAAACCATACAGAAACAGCAAAAAAGGACTCATGTCAACAGTCAGTTTATTAAAGCCAGTTATATGAAAAGTATTGTTATAAATGAATGTCCAAGTAAATAATGAACTTGAACATTGAGAGCTACATTTAAAAAAATTAAGCCCAAATGTTTAATTGGAAGTATTATGGACTAAAGACACTTAGATTCAACTTCATGTTGTGAGAGTATTATAGTCTCATTAGTCATCTTTTTTTTTTTTTTTTTTTTTTGAGGTGGACTCTCGCTCTGTCGCCCAGGCTGGAGAGCAGTGGCACGATCTCCACTCACTGCAAGCTCCGCCTCCCGGGTTCACGCCGTTCTGCCTCAGCCTCCCAAGTAGCTGGGACTACAGGCGCCCCCCACCACACTGGGCTAATTTTTTGTATTTTTAGTGGAGATGGGGTTTCACCGTGTTAGCCAGGATGGTCTTGGTCTCCTGAGCAGTCATCATCTTTTATCCCTTAAATGTTCAATACCCACTGAAAAACAGAGTTACTTTTTGGGAAAAAGCATCTAGATACAATCTAGATATTTATTATCAAAGCATTTCCCATTGTTGTCGACCTTTATTGACCAAAAAAAAGAGAAAGAATTCTTTAAAATTAGAAAGAAACTTCGTAAACAAGCTGCTTGTGAAGTTATCAAACATACTTATCATGTAAAAAATTATATTCAAGAGTCTTCTGTCTCAGTTGGAATTTAAACAGCCCTTTAGTTTACGATATCAGATTTCCACATGTTGAAAAATTTTGTAGAGAAATGCCCTGTCAAAGAATCCTAGTATGTGAGGAATAATTTACAGTAAGATTGATTTCTGTGGCATTAGGACTATGGATAGAGTAGTTTAAAAATAAGCAATATTTAAATGTTGAAAAACATTTTATTCCCTTCCTATTCATGGCATATAAAGAAAAGCATGAGCTAGCTCCATCACCTACTATTAGCTGTGTATTTTGGACAAATTCATCACAGCAAGCCTGTTTTTCCATCACACTTGTGATATCTGCAAAAATATGCTAAAGGTTTTATGGATATTCAAGATTTTGTTTTTCCTTTCCTACAAAACAATATTTTATGTACTGGTTTCCCAAGTATCTCAAAAGTGATATCACAATACATTTTTGAAATAAGCCTTTTTGTATCAGTGACCCTATGTTTTTTTAGGTAGTTAAATAGTGCATGTACTATGTGCCTGGTTCTGTTTTCATCCCTTTACAAACTCGTTTAATCTTCTTAACAAGAATATGAAGTGCACTGTCATTATCATCCTCATGTTAAAGACAAGGAACTGAGGCACAGTTGTGTTAAGGAACTTGCCCACGAGCCACGACTTAAGAAATCAAGAATCCAGACCCAGGCATTCTAGCTCCAGAGTCCATGTCCTTCCCCTCAAGCGTGCCATCTTCCAGTGGTACAAAAGAAAGAACGAGCCAGGTGACGGCCATACCATACTAGTTCCAACAGTTTATATACAAGAATAAAAAGCCATGTGGCTGCACACGTTCAAATCCTGTCTTGTATTTTCTCAACTAATGACATCATAAAAAGGTGTTGTGTCACCATGAAACGGGCCCTAAGGAACGAAATTTTACTTTAAGTAACTGGCATTATTAATATTGATGGTAAGATGGGGGAAAAAGAGACAAAATGCTTTCCAAGAGTCCATAGGAGTTAGGCTTATAATCTTAGATACATGATGGAATTAATATCAGTATCTTTTAAGAGGAACACAGAATAAAATACTTTCTTTGGTCTTATTATGAATGATTCCTGGAATATACTAGGACCCCGTTCTACCTAAAATACAAATATTTACAAGAGATAGATTAGGACTTATATATTGTTTATACAGGCATTCTTTTATAATTCTCTTGCATTTACTTTTGTGACAGCCCTATCTCTTTCACCTCTGGTAAACATTTAGACTTTGTACTTTTTATCTGTGGAAACCAGGTATAACACATCTACCTAAATAACATTTTTATTTAAATATAACTTGCTAACTATAAGATCCATCCATTGTAAGCATACATTGCAATGATTTTTAGCAACTTTATGCAGTTGTGAAACTTTCATTGCAGTCTTTTGGAACATTTCCATTGTTCCAGTTTGGAATGCCAGTTTGCATTCCCTTATGTGAGGTTTTTATCACCTTTATTTGCTTTATGATTAGTGATTTCCCCTTATACTCTCTCTCACCCTCTTTGAGTTGCTTTGTCTACTTGTTACATCTAATTTTTATGGAATTAGTTTTTAATCTTTATTTTGGTTTCTTTTAACCTTGAGTTATTATTCAATCAAATGACCTTGTTATGAAGTCTTTTAAGGGAGTCAAATGACAGTTCTTAGTCCACAGGAATTTACTGCTATTGCAGTCACTTCTTGGCTTCTTGCACTCTGATGTTACATGAATTGGCACTCACATTAGGGAAATAAGATGTGTAGAGGGATATTTCTTAGGTGGAGAAACCCGTGACTTCTGGCTCCTTCACTGTGTGTGCCTATAGCTTGCCCTTGTTATAAGATCTAAAAGATCAGCGGCAATGTGGGTGAGTAAGAGTGAAGAGGGCACATATATGTATTTCTTTTCATCTTCTCCGTCTGTGAAGGCCCATAGATATGTAACCCTTTAGGAGACTAGGGGAACTTCAATGTTACGTTCTGTGTGGGTGGAATGACTGAGACACCTGAGCTATGTCACATTCAGAAATCTTAATTAGTTTGCAGAGAGCAAGAAAGAAATTGCCTACTCTGCATCCCGTCTTCTCTGTTTGTGTAAAGAGCCCAGTAAAACAAGACATAGCAGGCTCAATTCAGAAATGTGAAGCATGTAACCGTGATCCAAGAGTTATGATTTTTAAAAAAAGAAAACGTGGATGTATTTGGGAGCTGTGAGGCCAAGTCATAATAATACATTAGAAATAAATTTAATACTGTATAGTTTTTAAAGTGTTCAAATATGAGTCCCACAGGAAAGGGAAATTGTAAAAGATAATAAATTAGATCAAAAAGCTGTTACAGGGAAGAATCTATGTAGATTATGAAATAAAAGAGATGACGAAAAACAATTTAACATAGAGAAAATATTCTAGCATTGAATTCAGGAGACCATTATTTTAATTCTTACTGTGATGTAAACCAGCTACAATCTTGGATAAATCTGCAAATCTGGACCTCATGTGTAAAGAGTTCACTTATTTAGATTAAATCTTAAAAGATTCTTTTGTGCTCTAAAATTATATAATGGGATGGCAGCTAAGCACATGAAAAGATACTCATCATCATTGGCCATAAGGGAAGTACAAATTAAACTCACAATGAGATATCACTATACACTTGTCACAATGGCTAAAATAAACAATAGTGGCAATACCAAGTCCTGTCAAGGATGTGGAGAAATGGATCACTTACACACTGCTGGTGGGCATGTAAAATGGTGCAACCAGTCTGAAAAACAGTTTGGCAGTTTCTTACAAAAGTAGACCTGCAATTATCATATGCTATGGTCTGAATGTCCTCCCAAAATTCATATGTTGACACCCAATTAGGCCTTTGGGAGATTATTGAGGTTCTGAGGGTGGAGCCCCGTGAATGGGATTCATGCCCCTAAAAAAGAAGCCCCAGGAAAGAACCTTGCCCTTCCGCTATGTAAGCAAGAATGTGTGGCCTATTTAGGAAGTAGGCCCTCACCAAACACTGAATCTGCTGATGCCTTGATCCTGGGCTTCCTGGGCCTCTAGAACCATGAGAAATAAATTTCAGTTGTTTATAAGCAACCTAGCCCATGGTATTCTGTTATAACAGCCTAGACGTACTAAGATGACATATGACCTAACAATAGCATTCTTGGACATTTATTCCAGGGAAATGTAAACTGTGTTCATACAAAAACCTGTACATGAGTGTTCATAGCGTATTTATTCCTAGTAACCCAAAACTTGAAACAGCTGAGATGTCTTTTAACAGATAAATGGTTAAACAAAATGTGGCATATCCATTCCATGGAATACAACTCAGCAATGAAAAGGAATGAGCTATGGATACATGCAGCAACCTGGGTGAATCTCTAGAGAATTATTCAGAGTGAAAAAAACCAGTCCCAAAAGGTTACTGACTATGATTCTATTTGGATAACATTCTTGAAATGACAAAATGATGGAAATATAGAACAGATTAATTTGGGAGGCTAAGGCAGGAGGATAACATCAGCCCAGGAGTTTGAGGCCAGCCTGGGCAACATAGTGAGAGCCTATCTCTAAAACAAACAAACAAACAAACAAACAAAAACATCCTCAAAACAAACCGGGCAACCAGGCATGATAGTGTTGCGTGTCTGTAGACCCAGCCACTTGGCAGGCTGAGGTGGGAGGATTGCTTGATCATTGGAGGTTGAGGCTGCAGTGATCCAGATTGTACCACTGCATTCCAGTTTGGGCCACAGAGCAACACTCTGTCTCAAACAAAACAATAGCAGCAATAAAACAGAAACAAACAAAAAGAAAAACAGATTAGTGGTTGCCAAGGGTCAGGGGCCAGGTAGGAGGTGGAGGGAGAGAGGAGGTATAGGTGTAGTTACTAAAGGGCAACAAGAGAGATCCTTGTGGGGATGCAACACTTCTGTATCTTGATTGGTGTGGTGGGTATACACACTCACATAAAGTGATAACACTGCATAGAACTAAACACACAATGAATACAAGTAAAACTGGAGAAGTAAGAATAGCACGAGTGGATTGTATCTGGGTCAGTAACCTGGTTGTGATATTGTACTGTGGTTTTCTAAGAAGTTAATTGTTGAAGGAAATTGCATAAAGATTACATAGGATCTCTCTGTATCTTTCTTTCCCTCTTTTTTTTTTTTCTTTTTCCTTTTTGTGGAGAGTGAGGTCTCACTGTGTTGCCCAGGCTGGTCTCAAACTCCTGAGCTCAAACTGTGCCCCACCTCTGCCTCCCTATGTGCTGGGATTACAGGCATGAGTCACCATGCCTGACTGTGTATTATTTCTTAAAACTGCCTGTGAATCTGTAGTTGTCTCAAAATGAGAGGCTTAATTAAAAAAAGAACTAAAATTTTAATGACTATTTTATTCATCCGTGTATCTACTCTGTGGAACAAGGTTGGGTAAATGGTAGGTCCTCAATAAATATTTATTTACTGAATGAGTGAAGAAAGAGTGTGTCAGTGAGTGAAACCGTGATCTGCCTGTATACAGTGAACTCTCATTTGGATCTCAAAAGGAGGATCCAGTCATTACTTACAGCTTAACTAGACTATTTGGGAAACTAAGCCTAGAATAACTCTTACCCTACAAACCCTACCTAATCATATGCTTGCTTTTGCAGTTGCTTGGGACTTAGCTTGGGTCTCTCATGTTATACCCTGCTGAATCCTAGAAGTGGGGGATAAACTACAGTGGATTTATGATAAATATGATAACAGTTTCAAATATATATAGCCTCATAGATGAGTTCAGAGACTTCATTCACACAAATAGCTAAAAATAAGGAGGAAAAAGTTAGCAGTTCATCCAAGATTCAGTTACTTCTTATTTTCTTATTTCTTACTTACACTATCTATTGCTAACCCAGTTTTTTCCAGTGCTCCATTATTTGCTTTGATGCATCTTTCCAGTTGCATTTTACACACAGGTATGTTAAAGTGTTGTGAGAGATTGTGATTTAAAGAGCCATCAGGAAAAATAGATTTGAAAAGACAATGGAGCTTACAGAGAAAGAATGAGGAGTTAATATTTATTTATTTAGAATCGGAGTCTCACTGTGTCACTTAGGCTGGAGTGCAATGGCGCCATCTTGGCTCACTGCAACCTCCGCCTCCCGGGTTCAAGCAGTTCTCCTGCCTCAGCCGCCCAAGTAGCTGGGATTACAGATGCCCAACACCACGCCCAGCTAATTTTTGTATTTTTAGTAGAGACGGGTCTTCACCATGTTGTCCAGGCTGGTCTCTTTGGCCAGGCTGATCTCGAACTTCTGACCTCGTGATCTGCCTGCCTCAGCCTCCCAAATTGCTGAGATTACAGGTGTGAGCCACCGTGCCTGGGCTGGAGTTAATATTTATTAAATGTTTATGTACTCAGCTCTTCATATGCATTTCGCATTTAATCCACCTTCATTCTTTGGGAGAAGTGCTTTTATTCTTATTTTAATGATGAGAAAACTGAGGCTTAGAGAGGTTAAATAATTCCAGCTAGCAAACTGCAAATGGCAGAGCCAGAGTTAGCGCCCGATTGAGCTGACTCAAAATCTCCAAATCCTATGTTCTTTTTTTCAAATTAGGTTTATAGATTTAGGGGGTACAAGTGCAGTTTTGTTACATGGGTATATTGCATAGTGGTGAAGTCTGGGCTTTTAGCATAACTGTCACCTGAATAGCGAACATTGTACAGATAATTTTCCCACTCATCCCCTTCCACCTTCCCTGCTTTTGGAGTCTCCAGTATCTATTATTCCCTTCTGTATGTCCATGTGTACCCATTGTTTAACTCCCACTTATGAGTGAGAATGTGAGCCTATGTTCTGAACCATAATGCTAAACTGAAAATTAAAATTCTGGGTCAGATAAAAAGAGAGAATCACATTCCTATGCCAGTCCTCAGCAGCATGCAGCAATGCAATATACCTTTGTAACAAAACTGCACATGTACACTCAGAACCTGCAATAAAAGTTGGAAAAAAAGAGATAGAATCAAAGTGGAATCTTGTGTTCTTAAAGAATGATGGCAGATAGGAAACAATGAGTAATTATTTTTTCCAATGTTAAATTCTAGAATAATTTTTACTTTTTATTTTTATTTTTATTTTTTTGACACAGAGTCTCTCGCTGTGTCGTCCAGGCTGGATCTCCTGCCTCATCCTCCCAAGTATCTGGGATTACAGGCACGTGCTGTCACACTCGGCTAATTTTTGTATTTTTAGTAAAGATGGGGTTTCACCATGTTGGCCAGGCTATTCTCAAACTCCTGACCACAGGTGATCCGCCCGCCTCAGCCTCCCAAAGTGCTGTGATTACAGGTGTGAGCCACTGAACCCATTCTACTTTTTATGTTTATATTTGCTATATACAAAAAGAAGCACACATATACATCATTTTGTATATCATATTGACTTAATATGGTATAATAAAATGACCCCTTAGGAACTCCCCACAGATCTTAACTTACAAATTACCCATGCTGTTGGAGTAATGTATGTGTTTTCCTCAAATCTCAGCCCCATGCTTCCTCATTCACACACTCCTATCCCCCCAGGATAACCACTTTCTTGAGTTTCATAATAAGCATCCTGTTGCTGCTTCTTTTGTTTAAATGTCTTTATTGAGATATGTTTGATATATAGTCAACTGTACATGTGTAAACTGTACAGTTCAGTAAGTTTATACGCAAGTATGCACCAGTGAAAACATCACCACAGTCAAGATTATTCACCGCCCTCCACATTTCCTCATGCGCCTTTGTAATCTCCATCCTCACACCCACCCAGAGCAACTGCTAATCTGCTTTCAGTCACTATAGACTAGTATTTAGAATTTTTCTAGGATTTATATAAATGGAGCGTACAGTGTATACTCCTTCTCCTCCTCCTCCTCTTTTGTCTGGGTTCTTTAACTCAGTCTAATTAACATAATGCTGCATATATCAGTAGTTGATTTCATTTTATTGCTAATTGCATTCTATTGTTTGGCTGTGTCACAGTTTATCCATTTATCTGTTTTTGAAATATTTCAGTTTCCTGTTGGTGGCTATAACAAGTTGCTATGCACATTTATGTACAAGTCTTTATGTTGACATATGCTTTCAGTTTCTCTATGAGTAGAATGGCTGTGTCATATGTTAGGTGTATGTTTAAGAAACTGTCAGACTGTTTTCCACCATTTTACATTCTCACTAGCAGTGTCTAAGAGGTCTAGTTGCTTCATATCCTGACCAACACTCGGTATGGTTAATTTTTATATAGCACATCTATTATGTGTGCAGTGGTATTTCATTATGGTTTTTAGTTTGCATTTCCATTATTGAATTTTGAGAGTTCCTTATGTATTCTAGATACAAGTCCTTTATCAGACACATTATTTGCAAATATATTCTCCCATTCTATGGCTTGCCTTTTCGTTTTCATAAAAGTGTAAGTGTGTATATATATGTGTGTGTATATATGTGTGTGTGTATATACTTTTCATAAAATATATATATTTTTTGAGACAGGATTTCATTCTGTAACCCAGGCTGGAGTGGTGTGATCACAACTCACTGTAACTTCAACCTCCTGGGCTCAGGTGATTCTCGTGCCTTAGCCTCCTGGTAATTGGGACAACAGGCATGCACCACCACACCTGGCTAATTTGTTTGTTTGTTTGTTTGTTTTGAGACAATCTGGCTCGGTTGTCCAGGCTAGAATGCAGTGGCATGATCTCGGCTTGCTGCAACCTCCACCTCCCTGGTTCAAGCGATTCTTCTGCCTCAGCCACCTGAGTAGCTGGGATTACAGGCGCATGCCACCACACCTGGCTAATTTTTGTGTTTTTAGTAGAGATGGGGTTTCACCATGTTGGCCGGACTGGCCTTGAACTCCTAACCTCAGATGATCCACCCACTTTAGCCTCCCAAAGTGCTGGGATTACAGGCATGAGCCACCGTACCCGTCTGCCTGGTTAATTTTTAAATTTTGTGTAGAGACAGGGTCTCCCTGTGTTGCTCAGGCAGGTCCTGGCTGAGATCCTTCTGCCTCAGACTCCCAAAGTGCTGGGATTACAGGTGTGAGCCACCGTGGCTGGCCAAGAAGTGTCTTTCAAAGAGCAGAGGGTCTTAATTTTGATGAAGTTTCATTTATCTTTTATACAATATTCATTGCATATTCTTCCAGTAAATATTTTTTTGTTGTTTCTGTTAATGGATTATGTTCCTTGGGGTTATAGCTAAGAAATCTCAACCTGAGTTCGTAAAGATTTTCCCCTGTTTTCTTCCAGAAGTTTCGTAGTTTTAAGTGTTACATTTAGGTTTATGATCATTTATTTTATTTGACTTTTTTGACACAGAGTCTCACTCCCTATCCAGGCTGGAGTGCAGTGGTGCAATCTTGGCTCACTACAACCTCTGCCTTCTGAGTTCAAGCAATTCTCCTGCCTCAGCCTCTCAAGTAGTGGAAATTACAGGTTTGTGCCACCACACCCAGCTAATTTTTGTGTTTTTAGTAGAGACAGGATTTCACCATGTTGGCCAGGCTGGTCTTGAACTCCTGGCCTTGAGTGATCCACCTGCCTCAGCCTCCCAAAGTGCTGGGATTACAGGTGTGAGCCACTGTGGCCGGCCTAGGTGTATGATCATTTGAGTTAATTTTTGTTTGTGATACGAGTTATGGATCAAAGTTCTTTTCTTTTCTTGCACACAGCCTCCACACAGTCGTTCCAGGGCGATTTGTGTTTTCAAGTATTTGTATTATACTTGTACAATATTGACATGGGTTCATGCTTCTTTTGGATAAATACCTAGGAGTAGCATGGCAGCATCATGTTATGGTTCTAGAGCAGGACACCATATTCTGTTCTGTGAATCTGTGTGTCTTGATGCCAATACTGTACTGTTGATTACTGTAGCTTTGTAAGTCTTGAAGATTTGTAGTCTGAGTGTTCCAACTTTGTTCTTTTTTGAAGTTGTTTTGGCTATTTTAGGTTCTTTGCATATAAAGTAGATTTTAGAAATACCATAGCAGCTTCCACACAAAAATCTCCTGAGATTTTGATTGGGATTGCACTGGATTTATAGATCAATTTGGGGAGAGTTCACATTGTAACAATGCTGAGTCTTCTAAATCATGGACATGGTATATCTCTATTTATGCTTTAATATCTCTTAATGTTTTAGAGTTTCAGTCTGTAGATCTTACAAACCTTTTGTCAGATTTATCCCTAAATATTTCATATTTTTAATGTAATTATAAATGGTATTTTAAAAAGCTTTAAATTTCTAGTTGCTTATTGCTAGTATATGGAAATGCTTTTTTTTTTGGTGCACTGTATTACTACTTTTATTAACATTCCATTTACTAGAATTCAATCATATGGCCACCCCTACTGCAAGTTTGGAGTTTGGCTGGGCAATGTTACCACCTAGTTACCTTTTCACCTTTGTATCAGGCTAATTATTGTGGCACAGTAGATAGACTCACTGGTGGAAGATAATAAAAAATGTAATAGAAGCAAGACTATTCAAGTATTTGCAATTCAATAAAGGTGACCTTTTCAAAATGCTGGGATTAACTTGGAGTTGTAATTTAAAACAAAATCTTAGTAGCTATGCAGGCATGTTAAGTGTAAGATACCTATCAGGTTGGGGAGAGGCTTGGGCTAGAAATACAAATTTGGGAGTCATTTGCATATAGTCGGTGTTTAATGTAGTAAATGGAGTGAAATCTCCAAAAGACAGAGTACAGCTAGAGAAGTCCATAGACTGAGCCCTGGGTGCCTCCAGGTTCAGAAACTTAGCAGATGAAAACAAAGGAGCCTGAGACAAAGTCGCCTGTGAGTTGGAAGAAAAATCAGTGTGAGAAGTCAAGTGAGAAAATTCTTCAAGAAGGAAGAAGTGACCCCTGTGCCAATAAAGTGCACATAAGATGAGGACTGAGAATTGATCATTCAGTTTAAAATGTGGAAGTCATGGGTGACCCTGACAAGAGCAGTTTCTGGGAGTTAGATGGATAAAAACCTGATTTAAAGGGATTTCAGAGAAATGGAAGGAAAAGAATTGGAAACAGCAAGTACAGATAACTTTTAAGGAGTTTTGCTCCAAAGAGAAGCAGACAAACGAGGTGGTAGCTGGAGAGGGTTGTGTGTGATCAAAAGAGGATTTTGGCCAGGTGCGGTGGCTCACACCTGTAATCCCACCACTTTCGGAAGCTGAGGCAGGAGGATCACTTGAGCACATGAGCTCAAGACCAGCCTGAGCAACACAGTGAGACCTTGTCTCTACAAAAAAAAAAAAATTAGCGTGGTGACATTCACCTGTAGTCCCACCTACCTGGGAGGGTGAGGCGTGAGTTATCTCCTGAGTCCCCGTGATCCAGTCTGCAATGAACCACGATCATGCCACTGCATTCCAGCCCAGGCCACAGAGCAAGACCCTGTCTCAAAAAAAAAAAAAAAAGATTTTGTTAAGGTTAAAGAGATTACAAAATACGTGTATGCAAATGGGAATGCTATATATAGTAAAGAGAGAATGATGCAAAAGAGAGAGGGGAGAATTGTTGGACCTGTATCTTTGAATAGTAAGAGGGGAGGATCTCGTCTCAACTGCTGGCGCCTTGGGAGAATGGACAGCTCATCCGTCATAGCAGAAGGGAAGGCAGGGGAACATGGGCACGGTTGCAGGGTGGTGGGGTGATCATGGCAGGCGATTCAGGTCTCATTGTATTGCTTCTGTTTTCTGAGTGTAATAGAAAGCAGGACCATCTGCTGCAGGTGAGGGTGGGAAAAAGGGATGAAATAGTCAGCTAGGATGAATGACCAGAGAGAAATGTGTCACTATTGACAGACAACACTAAAGGCTCTCTTGAGGCTGGTAGTCATGAACTTAGAGTGAAATAGCTTAGTTTTTGTTTTTCTCCACCCATATTCACCTGCATAAGTGCAGCAGGCCCGGAGTAGGCTGTGTTGATTTATCCAGGGTTAGGTTTTGTCAGGCAACTTGGAGGAAGTGGGAGAGGGTAAAGGAGTGAATTGAAGCTAGCTTAAGAGGAAAGTGAGAACATGGGGTGATGAGGGACAGGGAAAAGGTGGTAGGGTCAGCTCCAGATTGAAGAATTTTAAGGACTGGGAAATGAGAGGGAGTGAACTAAATAGTGAACTAATAATAGGTGGTGGTTCTAGCAGGGATTCTTGATTTGGGCTTGTAAGGGGGTTTCAGTCATGCCCAAGTGAAAGCAGAGTAGAGGAGAGGAGGTCAAAGAACAAGAAGGCCAGGATATCAGAAGGATTATCTATGTGGATGTTGAATTCGTGCTCAGAACCTGAAGACCTTTTCTATTATTTTCTAATGTCCTTTGTTGCTGTTGGACTATCTGATAAGGTTTAGGTTTCTTTCTTGGTCGGAGTTTTGTATCTCTTCTTTCATGCTTTCTGTTTCTTAATCCATAGTGCTCTTTAAAATTTCTTTGGTATTATCTTTCATTCTTTCTATTGCATTTCTAATTTTAGCAATTATATTTCTATTTTCTGAGAGTTCTTTCTTCTGACTAATTTTGTATAGCATGATTTTCTAGAAAAAAATTCTAGGTTTTGATAATTGCATGCTTTGTTATAATAATATAATAAATTTTAGTGTTTGATAATTGCATGCTTTGTGTAATTTATGCATCCAAAAATGGTTCATATCAGTGCTTAGGTATTAACATGTTTACATAGAATTTTTTTTAGGTGGGGAAGTTTATTGTGTTATGTAATTAACTTTTACATATCTTTTCACTTTAGGTCTCAAAAAATAAAGATGGAAAAGAACAAAGTGAAACTGTATCACTGTCCGAAGATGAAACATTCTCCTGGCCAGGTCCCAAAACAGTTATGTTGAAAAGAACATCTCAAGGCTTTGGGTTTACATTAAGACATTTTATTGTTTATCCCCCAGAGTCTGCAATTCAATTTTCATATAAGGTAAGAGAAATAGTTACAGCAACTTGAGAAAAACCACAAGGCCATTCCTATCCCCTTCTAGTCTTCCTCTTCCTTCCCTCTGGCCTTTTTTCTGTCTTAAAAGAATTAAGCATTACATTTGAATTTTTATTATATTGTTTTTCTCCTTTTAGGTATTTTCCCACCTTCAAGAACAAAACAAAACTTTAGTCTTCTCTGAAAGATCATTTTGATTCTAAACTCCAAATCTGTATTTTTCAAGGACTTCTAATTCCAGACTTCATTCTACTTTTTCTAATATGTAACTGTTTGTTATCTAAAAAAGTAGTGAGGTTTCTGGGCAGACTATTCAGAGGAAATGGTTCACTAAAATATTCCAGCAGTTATAGAAAATTAGTAGAATTAGAACAATACTTAACTTTCAGATATGTAATATGATGGCATGTTAGAATTTAGAAACACAGCTTCTCATCAGAATGAATTACGTTGACAGGCTTCAGTGGACAGTAACACAGCCTGAAAAGGACAGCCTGAGATAATTATAAGTGCAGTTGACACACTGAGTACTTGCCCTGTGTTCCTTACCATTTGTTATAAGCGTTATCTTACTTTATCCACACCAGAATCCTGTGGAGCAGGTGGTATTACTGGCCCCATATAACAGATGTGGAAACTGATCTGGGTCATAAAACAGATAAGTAGTTGATCTGGGATTTGAATTTGACCAATATGCATGCTTGATGCTGAACTGTTACACAGTAGCATAATGGAAATAATGATATTCAGAAGAGTTATGAGACCCTGGCCAGACCACTTCTTTTGACCTCTAGATTTCCGTTTTCATTTGTAGGAATTGAACTAGGGTATGAGAAAGTCTTTTCTAATTCTAAGTATCTATGACTGCTAAACTGCCTTTTAAAAAGTAGCGTCTATATGTGTGTCTAGAGACCACAGTTTTAAATTATTTTTTTGTTAAATATGTCTTTCTAGTAATGTCCTGCAGGATATGCTTTTTTGAAATACGGAATAGCTTATTTTTTCTTTTCTTTTTTTCAATTAATTTTTTTATATTTGGTTACTTTAACACTGAGATAACAGGAAACAACTGAGTATCTTTTAAGGATTGTATATAATTGCTACCTTTGGAGTGAAATTTATCTGTTTGGGTTTTCTCAAATGTGTATAAAACAACTGGACTAGATCTGTTAAGAATCTAGTTGATATTAAAAAGTCTCAGATAGTGTTACTTATGCGTTAGGTCACATATGAGAGCCCTTGATAATTACGTTAGGATTGTGTATTTTTTTGTCTTTGTTTTGTTTTTGTTTTGAATAAGAACTTTGGGTCATGATGAACATATAGGTAGTACAATGTTTTATAAGATAATTTTACCAAACTTATATAAACATGTATTATTATTATTGGAAAATATTTCTAGAAATTTTAGTAGCATACTACAATAAATCCTCACTTAACATTGTCAGTTGATTTTTGGAAACTACAACTTTAAGTGAAATGTGTTTAAGTGATAACTGATCTTATGTTGGCTAGAGTTTACTTGGCATATTTCTGATAAAAAAAAAATCACCAAACTTGTAAATAAAGACGAAAACATTTCCAGTATTAAACATTGAAGTAAATGTGAGGTGTTCATACACTTTAGAAAGAGTTATAAAAACAAGTCCAGATTTGAGGGTGGCTAGAGCCTATCCCGGCAGTTCATGCAGCTCAGAGCACGAGTTGGGACCTAACCCTGGACAGGATGCTGTCCATCCTATTGCAGAGCACACACACAGCTGCACTCATTCAGACAGGGACAATGTGGGCACACCTGTGAATCGAACAGGCACAGTTTTGGCATGTGGGAGGGAACCACAGTACGTAGAGAAAACCCACACAGTGGGGAGAATGTGGAAACTTCACACATACAGAACCCCAGTGGGGAATTAATTTTTCTCGTGAACGTTACAACAAAACAACTTTGCATGAAATGATGGTATTCCAGGACATGCTTACACTTGTTAACAGCATGGTCATTGGCGTCAAAAGAGCCTGGGTTTGAATTCCATTTCTGCCTCCTGTTAGATCTGTGACCTTGGATAAGCCAACTAACAGACAATAGTAGTACCTTCTTTACAGGCTGTGTAATGATTAAATGATACAGTACTTGTAACACACTTAACATAGAAATTGACACTGTTACTGCTCAATAAATTTTAGCTATTAATGCTATTATTAAATACAGATGTTCTTGCAAATAGGGCTCTGTCTTGTAAATTTTACATGGAAAATAGGTATTGGAATCTTTTCCATTTTAATTATGAAATTTTATCAATTCACTTCAAATGAATTAAAAATTTTAATATTGTATAGCTTTTAGAAAATGTGTAATTAATATAACAGTGTTGTTATTTTGTCACTTAGCTGGCAACCTCAGTCTCAGACCAGATCTTATAATCAGAAGAAGGAAAAAAAAAAACATTGGGCAGCCTAAATAAAGGTCAAAAAATTATGTCATAAATTATCAGCCCTTCACCCAATGTCTGTTTTTCTTTCTGAGGTACATGGTAGCTCCAGTATGGTAGAGGCTCAGCAAATATTTGAAAAAGTGTATTTTTAGACTAGTTTTTAAAGGTTCCTTTTCTAGTTTTCCAGCTAGAGGTAGATAACATGGCAGCAAGACAGCTCGGTAGCAATGAAAGAGACAAAGTAGATAAACTACAAAATTGAATACAATAATTTAAATATGTAGCAATTTGGGACCAGTCCATTTATATAGACAGCTCTGGGTCCTGTAATATCCCCTAAAGGCACATTTAAGTGTGGTACAGTAAGCGATGACCTGGCCTTTCCTTCTATCCAACTGCCTACTTGACAAGTTCACTCCATTAGAAAGCTCACCCTCAAATGCCAAAAACTGAACTGATGTCCTATCCCTAAGCTGGCTTCACCCACCGCCTTGTTATCTCTCTCTGTGAAAACTCTTACCTTTCCAGGAAAAGGTACTTCCTATACTATTATTGAAGATGGGCTGTACATTTGCTTTTGAGCTTGCAGTGGCTGTAGAAGAGAATATGATCAATTAAGAATATTGTAGGTGAGATCGTAATTGGCACAATTTGGGGAGGTCAATTTGAATTAAAATGAGCCTTGTTGTGATTAACAAGAGTTTATAAATGTATACTCATGTATGTATATATATATTTTTATTTGTAGGATGAAGAAAATGGAAACAGAGGAGGTATGCCATAAACCTTTTAATTTGTCTCTGAATGTGTTTCTACCCATTTCTTTGTGTTAAGTGATACTAAATGAGATGATATAATTTTTAGTGTTCAAATGTATAATAATTCTTAGGTGTGAGAGTCATAGAATTAAATTTTTTTTTTTACTGTGGACTTCAAAGTTTTATGAATTCCATTGTCTCAATTTGAACGTGTAATGCTTTTATTGTTAATTGTATGTGTTTTTGTAGAGGAATATATCATTATAATTCCAAGGAGAGTACTTAAGATTTTTATTTCAATTAGTAATCTTTCTAAATGAGGTGATTATTTTAGGTAAGGAATGCTATGTGTTTTATCAATTAGGTTTATTGAGTCAAATATTGAAAAGAAGAGGGTTTGGGTTATTCTTGTAGTTAATGTTATTGTTGATTTAAACATTAATGAATGTGAAAGGACAGTCAGGCTGGAGATAAAATTATTTCTTAATAACTGATTTTAAATCAACTTGAACGAGTTAAAATTCACACTCAACAAAATGCACCCAGTAAAAACTTTTATTTCTAGATAATTTTCAACAACAAAGTTGCAAAAATAGTACAGAGAATTTTCATGTATTCTTTATTTTACTTTCTCTAGTGTTAAAAACTTACAATACCATGGGGGGCCGGGCGCAGTGGCTCACACCTGTAATCCCAGCACTTTGGGAGGCTGAGGTGGGCGGATCATGAGGTCAGGAGATCCAGACCATCCTGGCTAACAGGGTGAAAATCCTATCTCTACTAAAAATACTAAAATCTAGCTGGGTGTGGTGGCTGGTGCCTGTAGTCCCAGCTACTCGGGAGGCTGAGGCAGGAGAATGGCGTGAACTCGGGAGGCGGAGCTTGCAGTGAACCGAGATCACACCACTGCACTCCAGCCTGGGTGACAGAGCGAGACTCTATCTCAAAAAAAAAAAAAAACAAAAAAAATTTATAATACTGTGGTACAATCAACAAAACTAAGCAATTAGCATTGATACGGGACTACTATATAAACTACAGACTTTATTTGGATGTCACCAGTTTTTCTGCTAGTATCCTTGTTCTCTTCCAGAATCCCACGTTGTATTCACTTATCATGTCCCTTTAGTCTTTCCTTGTATTTTATTACTGGTACTGATCAGTTATTTTATAGAATGTCCTTCATTTTCAGTTTATCTGATGTTTTCTCATTAGTTCAAGGTCATACATGTTTAGCAAGAATACCACATTTGCATCTATTGTAAGTGTACAGTTTGGTAAGTTTTGATGAATATATAACCATGAAATCACTACCCCGATTAAGATGTGATATCAAAAACAACCTTTCTATTATTCCATAAAGTTCTCTTGTGCTCCTTTTTATTCTGCTGTCTTCAGACGATCACTGATCTGATTTTTATCACTATATAGGTTAATTTTTGCCTCTTCTAGATTTTTTTTTTAAATAAATGAAATAATACAGCATGTACTCTTTTGTCAGGCACAATATTTTTTACCTTCACTGTATTATGTGTATGGGTACTGATAGTACTACTTTTTTTTCATTTGCATGAATATACCACAAATTGTCTAACCACTCAACCTGTTGATGGACCTTTGTAACAACCGTTTGAGGTCTTGAAAAGGTTATGAGTTAAAATGAGAAGGAAATGGCTTTTTTTTTTTTTTTTTTGCATTATCAAAAGTAATCTGAGGGTGTAGGGCCAGGCAGGACTCTTCATAGTTGTCACTGGTACAAGATGAGCCACTCTGGCATCGCCATCTGTCATGTACCAGGGTTTAGGATGAATTCCAAATGCTACTTGGCATGGGTTAGAAGTAAGCCTTAGTGGGGAAAGGGAAAACTCACAAAGCTGGCATCAGCAAGAGAAAAGAGGATATAGGTACTCCATCTTCCCATCATCCTAAAGGCTGATGTGCTGATGCCTGGACAACCTACTGGACACACAGCGTCTAGAACTCATGCCTCTTATGAGGGGAATATACTTCGAATAAATGTAGAAAGACATTGTTATAAAACTTCGTGCAGATCATCATGTGTCTGACATAGCTCACTGAAGTGAATGGATTTAGTCTGTGCTTTGGCTAGGGAGAATAAACTTGAATATTTATAAGGGAAAACTAGAAGATCTATTGTAGATTCAGCAGAAGGTGATTTGAAGAGGAATAATAGAGCCTGAAGGGTATGGTCTGCTGGAGAAGATAACAGTTTGCCTATTTTAATTATTAATATATGCTTAATTTCACTCAGAAAAAGGGTTTATGGCCACATGAAGAAATACCTTATTTATAGCAAGATAAAATATAAGGTCAAGAGTTTACAGTAAAAAATGAATTAAATTCACATTCAGAAGATTTAGTACATGTAAGTTCATGCTTTAGGTCCTAGACTGTTATTGTTGTTATTATTATTTTTTGAGACAGAGTCTCACTCTGTCGCCAGGCTGGAGTGCAGTGGCATGATCTCAGCCCAATGCAACCTCCTCCTTCTGGGTTCAAGTGATTCTCCTGCCTCACTGCCCCCCCGCCGCCACCCCCCCGAGTAGCTGGGACTAAAAGTGCGCGCCACCACTCCCACTTTGTATTTTTAGTAGAAGCGAGGTTTCACCATGTTGGCCTGGATGGTCTCTATCTCTTGACCTCGTGATCTGCCAGCCTCGGCCTCCCAAAGTGCCGGGGTTACAGGCGTGAGCCACTGCACCCGGCTGGTCCTATACTGTTATTAAAGATGGGCTGTAAGTTTGCTTTTGAGCTTGCCAGTGGCCATAGAAAAGATGAGAATATGATCAGTTAAGGATACACATTATTCCTAAGAAAAAACATTCTGTTTGCACTGAGGTCTGAGACAGGTTTCTCCCTTGGAAAACAAACAGTGATACAGTAGATGATATTTTCAACACCATTTCTTCTTACGGCTGTTTTTAAAGTGGTTCCTCAGTGTAAGCTGACTGCAAACCCCAAGGTCTCATTCAGCTTAAAGCGCTTCTCAGCTAGGGATGATATTGCTCCCTGGAGGGCATATGGTAATGTACCCTCTTTATACGCATCTTTATCACAATTGGAAGAAGGGGAGTGTGTATTGGCATCTGGTGGATAGAGGCCAGAGGTGCTGTTGAAACAGTGCACAGGGCAGCCCCCCACAACAAAGAATTATCTGGGTCAGGCACAGTGGCTCACGCCTGTAACCCCAGCACTTTCAAAGGCTGAGGTGGGCGGATCACTGGAGGTCAGGAGTTTGAGACAAGCCTGGCCAACATGGTGAAACCTCTTCTCTACTAAAAATACAAAAAATTATCCAGGGGTGGGAGTGCACGCTTCTAATCCCAGCTACTCACGAGGCTGAGGCAGGAGAATCGCTTAAACCTGGGAGGCGGAGGTTGCAGTGAGCCAAGATCACACCGCTGCACTCTAATGTGGATGACAGAGCAAGAGTCTGTCTCAAAATAATAATAATAGTTATTACTATTACCTGGTCCCAAATATTAATAGTGCAAGGGCAAGAAACCCTGGTTTAAAGTGATGGGCACCAAAGCATTGTGGTCCAAGTGTATAGGTCCCCATGAGTCTGGCTTGATACAGTGACAACATTCAAAGCGTTTAGAAGAATGGATATTCAAGGCTGCATATCCAGTGATCTTTTATGATTATTATCCCTTACAGCTGAACTTGAGTTCTGAATTGAGTTACTGCTATAGTCTGAGGTTAAATTATCTGGTTGCTTTACTGACATTGTATGATGTTGATTAAGGGATAATCCTAAGTAAGAAAAGTTACGTCGTAAGAAAATATAGAGTTAATATAATAACTAGAAGATAAAATGGCTAAAAGAAAAAGTCCATGAAGAATGTAAATAGAGTCATCCCTTGTACCCAGGGGATTGCTTCCAGGACCACCCACATGTGTACTGATCTGCACACACTCATGTCCTGTAATAGACCCTGTGGAACCCATGTATTGGAAACACAGCTTTTGCATCCTTATGTTACTGTGAATACCATATTTTTACTGAAAAAAAAAAAATCTGCAGATCTGCAGAGTTCAGTGAAACCCATTGTTCACGTGACAACTGTAATTGAAATGTAGTAAAAGTTTACCATCAGAGGTCTAACAGATTGAGGGAGAAAATAATGATAAGTGAGGTTAACAAAAAGGTAAATCAATTAGCTAGTTAAAAGACTAATAAGATAATTTTAAAAATCACAAAACTAAGGCTTTAAAATGGGAGAAATAGAAATTCAAGTACCTTACCTCTTCTGAAGCAAAGTTCAACAAAGTTGGATATTTATTAAGTCCAGATCTGTAGTTTTCTTCCTAAGCAAAGAAGAATATGAAAAGGTATGAGAGTATTGGGAGAAAGCGATTTATAATATAATTGTAATATATTTGGAAGAACTGCTTGATTTTGGGGAGTGGATTGGGAAAGTGGTGGAAATTAGCACATGACTGAGAACTTAATCTGTTTCAGGCATCATAATATATATTTTTATCGTCTTTAATCCTCAGTCTAACCCTGTAAGATGTGAGATATTCCTATATCCCTCACTCTCACCCTGTAAGGTGTGAGATTTCCTGTATTCCTACAAAATAATATTTCTATTTTGTAGATGAGGGAACTGAGGCTGAGAAATAACTTGCCTACAATCACGTAGCTAGAAAGTGATAGTAACTGGATTTCCAAATCAGTTGTGTCTAACTCTTAGGTCCATCTTATAATTCTGCCATTTTACTTCTGTTAACATCTTTTTAAGTCCCCTTCCTCATTTCTTTAATTTTATTTTAAAAATAATTCTAGTCTTAAAAAAGGGTGTGACTTATGTAGTGTTAAGAATTAGAAGATAAATATAGTGTATATTTAGTATGTTATGAAATTAATTCTGTGAATCCTGCATAGAAAAAGGTCAAGGAGATCCCAAGTTTAGAGGCTGTGAACACTTTGCAGGAGCAACCATCACTTGTTACTCAGTTTCAGTGCTTGGCTAGCCGTGGACCTGCAAAGCTTAATGAGGTTATGGAGTCCTAGTGCTCCACCTACCTTGATTGCACCTTTGCTTTCCAAGTGTGAGTTTGATCTTGGCATCCCAATTGATAGTTGGGGTCACAGGCTATTTCACAAAGGCCTGTTTAGCCCTAAGTATAATAGTCATGATATCATTGCAAATAACCTGATCAACAGTTATACCATATTGTATGTGAAAAAAATTTCTTCTAACTTCTAGACAATTATTTACAAGTCAGTTTTTAGAATGCAGTCTATTCAGAGACAAACTATATATAATTTAGTATTTTAATTCAACAGAATGTTATGATTTTTATCTTACTGTCTGATTTCTTTTGAAAATTTATTTTCAAGCATATTGAGATCATGAAATCCTTTTATGTAGAATTTTGTGTTAGTTTAGTTGAATCGGAGCCTCCAGTGTAATGATCACAGTCAAAGCCTAGAATCACTGGAGAGAAAATAATTGCCAGGATTTTATTCAAACTCCTAAGAGATGCTGTTATAATGCCAAAATTCTGTTAAACAGTTGAACGATTTTGTTTTGGTCTTCTTCCCTTTTGGCAATTTAGTGAAATCTCTTTTGCCACTTAATTTTCTTATTTCTTTCTTATCAACCAAGAAATACTGAGCCATTTAATTTTCTGATTATTTTACTTACCCAGTGTTTGCGTTTTGTTATGTTTCTCATATCCTTTATGTGTGCACTCATATTATTTTAAAGGTATTTTTTCTTCTTCTTGGTTAGTTTTCTGTACTATGATGCAGATGTTTTATAAGAAAAAGGTTAAGTAAAAGAATATTTTTTGGTGGTAGTAGTTGCTTGTGGATAATTAATGTCTTGCTGACATCCTGTATTCCCTTAAATCTCTGGAGAATATAAATAATAATCTATAATATAATATAACAATATAGTATAACATTATGTTCTAATATAATATAATTGTAACAAATAATATTTTACAGAATTTATGAATATTAATAGTGGGATGGTGGCAGCCAGCTTCTGTGAGTCTTTCGGCAGCTCGAACCGGTCAGATGGCCTTGAGAGAAGGGTGGTCTCGGGATGCCATCCAAAGTTGATGACAGTGGTCAGAGCCCTGGCTCCAGCACGGGGGCCTGAGCAGAACATCAGATATTTAGTTTACTGTGGTATACTGATGAGCAGAGCTCTTCCGCTACATACGTCAATTTTGATTAAGGAGATATGTGCAGTAACTTTCTTCAAAATCGCTGCACCGTTGATAAACAAAAGAAAATATTCAGAGAGGAGGATTTTAGGCTATTTAATGCAGAAAATGTACGATGTTGTATTGGGAATGGAGGATTATAAGCATTTCATTCCTTGGTGCAAAAAATCAGATATAATATCAGAGAGATCTGGATATTATAAAACACTATTAGAAACTGAGTTTCCACCAGTGTTGGATTGATATTCAGCAATAACCTTGGCAAAACCTCATTTGGTAAAGGTATCCTGTACTGATGGGAGACTTTTCAAGCATGGTCCATGATCTAAGGCTTTGGGTGGGGTATCAGAGGCATGTTTAGAATTGCTTTCAAAATGTGTAGCGGCATTAAATGGATCTCTTCTGAAGGCTTTGGGAAGGAGCATTCACTGAACCCTCTAGCAATTTTTTTTTTTTTTTTTTTTTTTTAGCGAGTAAGAGGGTGTTGCTCTGTGCCCAGGCTGGAGTGTAGTGGCATGATGATAGCTCACTGCAGCCTCAAATTCATGAGCTCAAGCCGTCTTCCTGCCTCAGCTTCCTAAGTAGCCGGGACTATAGGTGTGCTCCACTGCCTCCCAGAGTCATTTTTAACATATATTGGCCATTCAAGCTAAGTTTCTCTGGCAGTTAGGTAAACATACTAATTAGGTATGTTCTTTATGAACTTTTAATGCTAGTCATTAGAACAATCACAGGTGTCTTAAATATTCTTGAGGATATTTTAGGAAGTAGGAAGAATAATGATGATGATGATAACAATAATGATGATGGTAGTGGTGGTGGTGGAGGCTAATTTAACAGCATACTTGCTGCATTCCAAGACTTTGCATGGATTAACTCATTTAACCCTCTCAACAGCTTTCTAAGGTGGATGTTATTATCACCGCCATATTTCAGATGATGAAACTAAGATGCAGAGTATTTAAGTTACTAGCAGATGGCAGAGCTGGACTACAACTCAGGAAGTCTCTAAGTTTCTACCACAGCTTCTCAATAAAGTTCTTTACTCTTGGCTGGGTATAGTGGCTCAGGCCTGTAATCCCAGCATTTTGGGAGGCCAAGGCCAGGAGGTTGAGAACAGCCTGGGCAACATAGCAAGATCTCTGTATCTACAACACAAAAAAAGAAAGTTCTTTACTCTCGCATAATTCATTCTTGAAAATGTGTAAGAACGAGTATTCTGGGCTGGGCACGGTGGCTCATGACTATAATCCCAGCACTTTGGGAGGCCGAGGTGGGCAGATCACCTGAGGTTGGGAGTTTGAAACCAGCCTGACTAACATGGAGAAACCCCATCTCTACTAAAAATACAAAATTAGCCGGGTGTAGTGGCGCATGCCTATAATCCCAGCTACTCAGGAGGCTGAGGCAGGAGAATCACTTGAACCCAGGAGGCGGAGGTTGCAGTGAGCCAAGATCACGCCATCACACTCCAGCCTGGGTAACAAGAGTGAAATTCCGTCTCAAAAAAAAAATAAAGAAAGGATTCTGTTCACTTGAAAGGTAGATAATAATAAAAGATCCATTTGTATATCTTCTTTGGACAATAGTGCTGATGTGAACATGCATGTACAAGTGTTTGTCTGAATTCTTGTTTTCAATTTTTGGGGGTTATACCTAGGAGTAGAGTTGCTGGGTCACATGGTAATCCTATGTGTCATATTTTGAGGAACTGCCAAACCTTTTCCATAGTGGCTACACCATTTCTATATCTCTACCAGCCATGAATGAGGGTCCTAATTTCTGTACATCCTCACCAACATGTGTTATTTTCCATTTTTTGTATTATAGCCAACCCAGTGGGTGTGAAGTGGTATCTCATTGTAGTTTTGATTCGTATTTCCTTAATGCCTAATGATTTTGAGCATCTTTTTGTGTGCTTGTCACCATTTGTGTATCTTATGTGGAGAAATGTCTGTTAAAATCCATTGCCCATTTTTAAATGGGGTTGTCTTTTTGTTGTTGAGCTATAAGTATTCTTTATATATTCTGGTTACCAGGTCCTTATCAGATATATGATTTGCATATATTTTCCTCCATTATGTAGGTCGTCTTTTCACCTTTTTTTTCACTTTCTTAATATCCTTTGCTGCACAACAGTTTTTAATTTTGATAAAATATAATTTGTCTACTTTTTATTATTTTGCTCATGTTCTTGTTGTTAAAAACATTTTGATGAGTGGAAGAAACCAAGCACAAAAGAGTAGTACCTGGTTCCATTTATATAAAATCCTAGGAAAGAGTAATCTAAACAGGTTTGTGAGTTGGCATGGTGGTTTTGCACCTGTAGACCTAGTTACTGGGAAGGCTGAGGACGGAAAGATTGCCCAGGAATTCAAGGCCATCTTGGGCAGCATAGCAAATAGCGAGACCTTGTCTCTTTTTTTTTTTAATTTTGTTTTTTGAGACAGTCTAGCTGTGTCGCCCAGGCTGGAGTATAGTGGCGTGATCTTGGCTCACTGCAAGCTCCACCTCCCAGGTTCACACCATTCTGCTGTCTCAGCCTCCTGAGTAGCTAGGACTACAGGCGCTCCCCACCACACCCGACTAATTTTTTTGTATTTTTAGTAGAGATGAGGTTTCACTGTGTTAGCCAGGATGGCCTTGATCTGCTGACCTCGTGATCTGCCTGCTTTGACCCCCCACAGTGCTGGGATTACAGGCATGAGCCACCATGCCCGGCCAACACCTTGTCTCTTAAACAAAACAAAACAAAAGCCTCTTCTAAACAGTTCTGTGGTCACCTGAATTGACTGGTAAAGGGTACCAGGGAACTTGTTAGCATAATAGAAATGTTCCATATCATGTTTATGGTAGTGGTTACATGGGTGTTTGCAGTTGTCTAAACTTATTGAACCCTGCACTTAAAATGGGTGTTTTTTATCTTGTGTATGTTATACTTCAATAAAGCTGATTTTTTAAAAAAAGAATATGTACAACTTATCCAATCTACTGTTAATTGACATTGAATTTTTTTCAGTGTTTAGCTACTTCAAACAATGCAGCTATGAGTATTCTCATATGTGTACTTTTGTACACACATGTACTCATTTCTAGAGGGTATGTATATGTAGGCATTGCTGGGTCGTGGGTATGCATATGGTTACATTTAGTAGATGCTGCTAAACAGTTTTCTGAGGGGACCGTACCCATTTACACACTCAGCAACAGTGTATGAGAGTTCTACTTGCTCTGGATCCTCACTGACACTTGCTATTGTCAGTCTTTGTAATTTTAGTCATTCTAGTGGTTGTACAGTGGTGTGGACTATGGCTTTAATTTAGATTTCCTGAAGACTAAGGAGGTTGATTACCTTTTATTTGGATTTTACCTGTCAGTTCTTTTTTATTATTAACTTGTAGGCATTCTTTAAATATTGTGGATGAGGACTTTGTTAGTGAGGTACGATTGGCAGGTGATTCAACCTGTGACTTGCCTTTCAGTTTCTTATTAGTAATTTTTATAAAGGGAAGTTTGTAATTTTAATGTCATGTGAATTTTCAGTCTTTTGTGATTAATAGTTCATGAGTTCTAATTAAGAATTTTTTTCTACTCCGTGGTCGTGAAGATGTCCTCCTGTGTTATCTTCAAGATGTGTTGTTCACAATTAAGCCTACAATTCACCTAAAATTGATTATTTTTGCATATGGTGTGAGGTCAGGATGAATTTTTTTCCTGTGTAGATATTGATTTGATCCCACACGATTTTGTGGAAAGTCCATACTTCCTCTCGAGCTCTGTAATACCACCTTGATCATAAAGTGTATGTGTGTAGGTCTGTTTCTAGACTTGCTTCTATTCCAGGGATTGACGCATGGGTCATTTTTGTACAGCTTCCAAGCTAAGAATAGATCTGTATTTTTATAGGGTTGTTAAAAAAAGAAGAATATGCGACAGAGATTGTATGTGTCCCAGAAAGCCTAAAATATTTACTGTCTGGCTCTTTACAGAAAAAGTTTGCCAACCTTTGTTCTATTCCATTGATCACTTTCTTTGCACCAAGACAACACTATCTTAATTAATGTGGCTTTGTGATAAGTGTTGCTATTGGGTAGAATAAGTCTTCTTAGAATTGAATTTTCAGTTTCTATACCCACAAGAAAAAATTCTGTTGGAATTTTGATTGATTTTATATTGTTTATAATACTGGAATATTTGAAATATTGAATGTTTTGATCCATGAATGTGGTATATCTCTCTCATGAATCCTTTGATTTTTCTTCCTTAATCACTTAATGTAGTAGATCATGTTGATACAGTTTTCAAATGTGAAACCAGCCCCGCATTACTGGACTAAACCAAACTTGTTCACAATGTGTGACGCTTTTTATGTATCACCAGATTTGGTTTTCTGTTTTATTTAGAATTTTTGCATCTCTGCTCAAGGATTGCCTTCACCTAAAGGCGGGCCTTGGTCTGATAATTGATATTTAGTAGCAGACATCAAGATGGAAGCAGATGCTAAACCAGGATGAGATATGCAGAAGACTTATTGGGGGCCATGCCTATAAAGGGTAAAGAAGAAAGCAAGAGAGGACAGGAGAAAACTTCAGACCATGAGACAGGCCTGACCTCTGTGAAAGAAGAGAGGAAAGGAAAGAATTGGAAGGAAGGGCCCCAGACTGCAGCACAGATCTAAGAACTCCTCTGCTAGGCCAGTGGAGAGTCCCCAGGCAAACACTTGTCTTTTAGAAGAATCCTGCTTTGGGCAGGAATGGAGAAATGTGGCCTCTACATGAACATGGTGATGGATCCGAAGGGCGGCAGCTGGGGCTGTCAGTCACAATCTTCCCTGCGGCAGGTTCTTTGGAAGGAAGGCGGAAGAGCACACCTCCATGCTTGACATGGTTGGGCTTTTTCTTTTCATCCCTGCTCACAAGTTGTATTCTTTTGGGGACCCCAACCGAAAACATGGTGTTTTCTAGAGCTCTTTTCCTTGGCTGGCCCCGAAGTTCCTTTTTTTTTTTTTTGTCTCCTCAGCCTTTTGAGATTGATGGACGTTCTGTGTGGCTGGTCAGTCTCTCAGCCATTACTTTGGAAACAGGAAACGCCTCAAGGTGAACAGTTGTACAAAGCACTGGACTCACCTCTCTGGATTTCCATGTATTTGGAAGCTTGTCCCATTAGGCCATCTCTGCCTTGGTAGCTTTCTGGTGCCTTCACACAAATGTGATTATACATCATCTAGCTTTTCTGGCTGTTGTTCATGGGGGCAAGAGTCGATTCTGTAACCAGCTAGTTCACCGTAGGTAGATTTAGAAATTGTCACCTATGTATTTAATGTAATTAATTATGTATTTATTGTTTAATCTTCACTTTTATTTTGAACTTCCTTTTGGTTCATTCTTACATTTTTCTCTTTTCTGAGATTAGAAAATAATTTCTCTTTTATACTTTCTACTTGAAAGGCTAGATAACATTATTACCCTTCTTTTAGTGGTTATCCTAGAAACAATATGCAAACTCATCAAAGTCTAACGCTACTTGATTCTGTTCTACTCTTATACAATATAAGGACCTTAGAACATTTTAACTCCACTGTCTCCTTCCTATCTACATGTTGCTTTTTTTTTTTTTTTAAAGAGATGTGGTCTCACTGTGTTTCCCATGCTGATCTTGAACTCCTGGCCTCAGGCAGTCCCCACTTAGGGACTACTCAGAGCCTCAGCCTCCTGAGCAGTTGGGATTGTAGGCATGAGCCACTGCGCCTGGCTCCAACATGTTACTTACATGTAATTCTCTCTTCTTTTTTCCCTGAAATATCTGTGTTCTCCCCTCATTTTTGGAAGGTATTTTTGCTGGGTACACAATTATTCAGTAATATTGAAGATATTATTTCATTCTTACTCCATCTCCCATGACTACTAAATTCTCTAGTTTCTCTTTTTCTTCTTCTTTTTTGTCTTTCTGGTCTGCATTCTGGATAATTTCTTCCAATATATGTTCAGTAAATTTCTTTTTAGTTAAGTTTTAAAGTTTGATTATGAAAAGTTTTTTAGGGTACTACAGCAAATATGCTTGATCACTTCTTATAGTTTCTTCACCTGGACTACTTTTAGGTTTATCTTTTTATTTCTTCAGACATGGTAAGCGGAATTTTTTTTATAATCCATGCCTGGTGATTCCTTTATCAGAAGTCTTTGTGAGTCTGTTTCTCTTGTTTGTTTTCTCTGGTAGCTTTAGCTTAGAATATTGTTGTTTTCCATGGTGGGTTTTTTGTTTTTTGTTTTTAAACTGCTTTGTGTTTCTTGACCTTCAAAAATTATTACTTGGGGATTCTTTGATATCTAAGATGAAAAATCTCTTCTCCAAGTTGACTGGTGTTTGCTTTTGACAAGGAACAGGCTGTTACCTGAGTTAGCCTACAAATCCATGTCCGTGTGCAGTTTAGCCCATGGCCACTTCTTAGAGCTATCTTTTTCCTTCCTTTTTTTTTCTTTTTCCTACTTTGTAGCCCCAAAGTAGCCTCTGGGTTGGTGGGAAATTATATGTAGTTACCCTTCCTCTTAAGTGTGGGTGAGCCTCCAGATAGATTCCTAACTGGACTTGGGGCTTTTTCTTCTATTTGCTGGGTAGAAAAGTCCTTAAAATGGATGCTCATGTTCAGTGGCCTGGGCATGTATTGCTTCACTGGTATCAATAGTATTTTGGGTTGTAATTTTTTAACAGCTAGGCTTTACATGTATATATACTATGGTTCAGATATAAATTACCCATCTCTCTATATTAGCCCAATTAGCTAGTACATTGAT
Source organism: Colobus angolensis palliatus (assembly GCF_000951035.1). NCBI lineage: Eukaryota > Metazoa > Chordata > Mammalia > Primates > Cercopithecidae > Colobus > Colobus angolensis. The sequence continues at coordinate 1,940,300 of NW_012119932.1, forward strand.
AAGTCATTAGATAATTTGCTGCCCATGTATTTGTCCTATTAAGATGTAGTTATAATAAAATTACCAAGTTATTTGTAGTTTGCTATTATGGGTAGTATTTCCTAATGTAAAATGTATAAACTCACTTATGTTCATATATGGACACATACACATATGCATACATAAACACACACAAAGGTAATAAGTGATTCTATATGTTGCTAGTAACAAGTTAATTTCAAAATATTTATTTGTTCTTCTCTAGTGGACAGGTGGGAATATATGGGAAAGGAGGTCTCCAGGGTTGTCTTCTGACTAACTAGGACATGATTAAAACACTTGGGAGCCTCAGATATAAAGGGGCTGTGATGGTAAGAATACATATACATTTTGACCCTATGATGATTTTTTTTTTTTTTTTTTGGAGACAGAGTTTCACTCTTGTTGAGCAGGCTGGAGTGCAATGGTGCAATCTCGACTCACTGCACTCTCCGCCTCCGTGTTCAAGCAGTTCTCCTGTCTCAGCTTCCCAAGTAGCTGGGATTACAAGCACCTACCACCACACCTGGCTAATTTTTGTATTTTTAGTTGAGACAGGGTTTCACCATGTTGGCCGAGCTGTCTCAAACTCCTGACCTCAAGGTGATCCACCTACCTCGGCCTCCCAAAGTGCTGGGATTACAGGCATGAGCCACTGCACCCGACTGACCTATGATATGTATTTTTAAAAAGAAGATGGAGAAAACTTGAAACTTTGCTTGAAAGAGAATTGCTTAGAGAGAATGTGATAGCTGCTTTCAGATGTTTGAAGGGATAAATGGAGTAAATTGATGTTTCACAATTTTTAAAAGCTATAGATGGACCTTTCCCCTAATTCTCTACCGGAAAATTCCTGCTTATGTTTTGGAGACAGTCTGAGTGATCGTTCATGCTATGTGGCAAACAAGTAGGGAATTTCTTCCTCTTGACCTACCTGTTCTAGGGAGGTGGTGGCAGCAGCACGAACCTAATGAAGGCAAATAGAGAAATGAGAGGCAAAGGCTGGGTATTAGAATATGCAGGCTGGGCACTGTGGCTCATGCCTGTAATCCTAGCACTTTGGGAGGTGGGTGGATCACCGGAGGTCAGGAGTTGAGACCAGTCTGGCCAACACGGTGAAACCCTCGTCTCTACTAAAAATAGAAAAATTAGCTGGGTGTGGTGGCACATGCCTGTAATCCCAGCTACTTGGGAGGCTGAGGCAGGAGAATTGGTTGAACCCAAGAGGCAGAGATTACAGTGAGCCAAGATCATGTCACTGCCCTGCAGCCTGGGGAACAGAGTGAGACTCTGTCTGAAAAAAAAAAAAAAAAAAGCAAAGTAAACTTTTCTTACATACTTTGACTTTTCAGTATTTTTATGGACAAGAATTTTTTTTATGTGTTACTTTCAGAGCAAATATCATTAAGAATAGAAATTGTCTTTTATTGCTGAATTTTCAGTGCCTAGTAAGTACCTGGTACCTATATATAGTAGGAGCTCAGATGTTTGCTGAGTAAATGTGTTGAATACAGGGAGGTGCACTGGGGTATTTCGAATGATGACTACCATCTTGAATTGGCACAAGCTTCTAAAATGACTGTTCCCAAAGCTGCAAAATTTAGTATGTTAGTGTCTAACCTCTGCTGTTGAAGAAGAAAAGCAGATTTGCGACCGCCCTCCTACTTTTCTTTTATCTTTTCCCATCAACCTCTCTAATACAGAGTGCCAGTGACACTCTTTTGATTTAGAAATCAGTTTCACATAGCTGCTATGTGTGTAAGCTAGAACAGTAATAACAAAAGTATGGTAATCCTGGATTTACATAACAACTTGGACTTCTTCTTTGTAAAATAAACTGGTAAAATAAGGTGGTCAAGTTAGATGAAAGGTTAAAAAAAATGTATTTTACTTCAAGTCCCAGGAAACCTTGTTTATAGTGATCTAAAATGTAAGGAATTCAATTGGATTAAAGTAGCATTGTCAGAAAATTCCATTTCTAGGAGTAGATTTTAAGAGTTTGAAAAACAGTGCATGAAGTTAATTTGGCAGCGAAGAAAATAAATGAAATTTTAAAAATCTCTTTAAGGGTTCTAAAACACTTCACATGGAATTTAGGATTTCAGAGAACTAATTGGAGACACTGAACAGATAGGGCGATATAGGTAAAAAAGAAGAAAATGCATGGCAGAGTATTAATGTTCTCCAGGATGTTAATTTCTCCTCTGGAAATAACTTCTTTATAGAAATGTTATTTTAGAGGTAACTCTGTAATTAGGTAGTTTTGAGCTTTTTTTTAAAATTAATTTTTAAATTTGTAATTGACAAATAATTGTACATATTTATGAGATACAGTGTGATATTTTAATGCATGTATACATTATATAATGATCAAATCATTGTATAATGGTTTCTTTTTATTATTATTATTATTATTTATTTATTTATTTTGTTGTTGTTGTTGAGACAGAGTCTCGCTCTGTCGCCCAGGCTGGAGTGCAGTGGCCGGATCTCAGCTCACTGCAAGCTCCGCCTCCTGGGTTTATGCCATTCTCCTGCCTCAGCCTCCCTAGTAGCTGGGACTACAGGCGCCCGCCACCTCGCCTGGCTTGTTTTTTGTATTTTTTTTTTTTAGTAGAGATGGGGTTTCACCGTGTTCGCCAGGATAGTCTCGATCTCCTGACCTTGTGATCCACCCGTCTTGGCCTCCCAAAGTGCTGGGATTACAGGCTTGAGCCACTGTGCCCGGCCTCTTTTTATTATTAAAGTTTTTTTAGAGACAGGTTCTCACTATGTTGCTCAGGCTGGTCTTGAACTCCTGAACTCAAGTGATCCTCCCACCTTGGCCTCCCAAAGTGCTAGGATTACAGGACCAAGCTACCATGCTGAGCCATTTTTTTTTTCCCCCTTAAATTCAGGGTCTCATTCTGTCTCCCAGGCTGGAATGCAGTGGCACAATCTCAGCTCACTGCAACCTCCACCTCAGCCTCTGGAATAGCTGGGACCACAGGCTTGCACCACCGTGCTTGACTAATTTTTCTGTTTTTTGTAGTGACAGGGTTTTGCCATGTTCCCTAGGCTGGTCTTGAATTCCTAGGCTCCTGGCTCTGCCTCCCAAAGTGCTAGAATTACAGGTATGAGCCACCACACCTGGCCAAGTTGATTTCATAGAAGTTGAGCTGTCTTTTTTTTCAGCTGCTCTGTAACTTAAGACCTTAATCATAGACACCCCCTTGTTGGGTAGTCCCATTTTCCTTCCTGATTGTTGTCCAGCTAGTTAGCCTGCATTGAAAGTACTTGATTCATAAATCCATTTAGTAAAGATTTAATTATAAGAGTTATAGTTCCTGTTTTGATATTTAACAGATAGTTTTTCATCTTTGCTATAAAAACACAACAGAAATATTTACATGTAAATGCCAAATACATTAAATCAAGAAATATAATTTTTGTTTGTTTATTCCCTTAGCAAACATCTGTTGAGTCAGTCCTGTGAGCCACTCACTAAACTAATTACTGGGAAGGAAGTGATATGGCCTCTAACCTCACTTCCTTCAGATAGCTGTGCACATGTCACCTGTAGGCCTTCCCTGACTACTTCAGAGAAACAGCCCTGCCTTTCCCTCTTCCTTTCCTTCTCACTCTGCTTATTGTTCTTCACAGCAGTTATTACCATTTCTCATATTACTTATTTCTTCCTGAGCATTTTTCTCTCTCAGTTGGAATGTAGAGCAGATACTTTATTTTCTTACTTTATTTTTTAAAGCCCAGAACATTTCCTGGCATGTATATATCTAATGAATATATATAGAATACAGACTCTGATTCCTTGGGCCATGATCCTGCAACAATTGCATATACCTTTATTTTTGCACTTATGTAATTATTTTATATCCTCCACCAAACTAGAAACTACTTTTTTCCTTTTTTTCCCTGAGACAGAGCCTCGCTCTATGGCTCAGTCTGGAGTGTAGCAGCACGATCTTGGCTCACTGGAGCCTATACCCTCTGAGTTCAAGCGATTATCCTGCGTTAGCCTCCCTAGTAGCTGGGACTACAGGCACTCACCACCACATCTTGCTAATTTTTGTATTTTTTAAGTAGAGATGGAGTTTCACCATGTTGGCCAGGCTGGTCTTGATCTTCTGACTGCAGGTGATCCACCCACCTCAGCCTCCCAAAGTGCTGGGAATACAGGTGTGAGCCACCACACCTGGCCGGAACTTCTTGAAGCCAGAGGGATCTCAGGTGGGGTGTCCATTGGGTTGTTAACAGATGAATAAGAGTTTATCAGGAGGAAGGAAAAATGGCATTCCAGAACAAATTTGGAGACATTTAGAAGTTACATTTGCCCAGATTTGGTGGAAGGATTTGAGGATGGAGTGTATGTCTCCAGTTAAAGATGCCTTTTGGAGCATTATGCTTTTCTGGCTTGAGTGACTGGATAGATGGGGGTGTCATTAAATTAAGGATCGAACGATATTGAATTGAAATATATCTCTCCTTCCTCTGGAGAAATGAGTTTAGTTTGGGATAAGTTGCATTTCTGATGCCTGTAGAGAGTTCAGTATCTAGCTGAAGATTTGTTTCTGGAGTTCTCAAGAGAGAGGTTAGGGGTTGAAAATAGATTTAAGTCATTTTGTATGTTATTATTAAGTCTTACGCATACGTGAAACCATACACAGAGAGGATAAAGACACGTAGAATAAAGGCAGGACTGTAAGAGATGGTCAGAGAAAGAAGAATCAGAAAGGAAATTTGAGAGTAAGTAGTGGAAAGCTCTTAGGACAACCAGGAGGAGTTGGTAATTTGCTTATTGGAGGTGATAATTTTAAGGGAGGTAGGGGGAGTGGAAAATTTGTCCTTTGTCATAGAGAATTCATTAGGATTTGGACTAAAGAGTTGGACTAGACCTGACAAATGGCAGTTTGGTAAAGTTACTGAGAACAGTTTCAGTGCAGTGGACGGAAGGGAGGAGGAAGACAAATAGGAGTGGGCTGGAACATAAAAATTAGAGTAGCAAACTGTGACAAAGTCAGGGTGGGGTAATTGGCAGTTTTGCCACCCAGGAGATACTTGTTAATTTCTGAGAAACCCTGAATTAGAAGTAACTGAAGGTAAGTGATATATACACTACATTTTTAAGAAGTGTGAAAAACGATGGGATAGAGAGCATAGCTATATGGAAAGATGGAGAGAACTTTTGTTGTTTTAAGTTTGGGAAGCTTTTGTATATCCATGAGATTTGGAGAGAAGACCAGGGATTTTATCACATGAAGTTTTACATGTGAGAAGAGATAATTATGGGGGCAAGGTCCTGAAGAGGGCTGATGACTAAATCCCACCTGAAATAAGACAAAGAACATGAGGACAGGCAAAGAAAAAAAAGTTGAGGATATAGCAATTGAGTGAACTGGGAGACAAGGTTATCGAACTAGCGTGAGGAAATCAGCATGGAACAGCAAGTTAAAGAGGGTTATTATGGCCGGCTGTGGTGACTCATGCCTGTAATCCCAGCACTTAGGCCGAGGCAGGAGGATCACTTGAAGTCAGTTCAAGATCAGCCTGGTCAACATAGCAAGACCTTAGCTCTATAAAAATAAATTTAAAAAAAAAGAAGGTTACTAGAAGTTTGAAACAGCAACCTTGAGGGGGCAGGAATTAAAATGCAAGCAAGAGACTTTTCTGAGCAGTGTCAAGAACTTAGCTGAACTGGGAAATTGTAAATCAGTGGTTGTTATGCAGTCTTATTCAGCTGTAGTAGCAGGCCAAGAAGAACAGAGCAGGCGTATTTTGGAATTCTCCATAGTCAGAGTTGGCAAATCAAATGCTTTGAAAGGTTAAGGGGAAAGGAAGTTGAGGGTGCTGGTGAATTTTGTTGAAATACTGATCCATGGGTAATCTTAGTAAGAAAGAAAGTAACTTCTGTTCCAATGTTAGTATATGTGTTGCCAAAGTGAGCATGAAAATAATTTCTGGAGGGAGACTGATAGTTTAGAAGAATGGAGAAGACTAAAGGGAATGGAAGGTCTTGATAAAGTCAAGCAAGTTTAATTGGTTGAAGGACTGAGAGTGATAAAGTCAGATAGAAAGGTAGTTGGTTAGAGCACCATAACGAGTTTTTCTGAGTTTGCAGAGAAATTAAATTCTAGCATAACAGAAATAATAGGGTTATGAATCTAGATATGATAATACCGTTTGTGAAATGTGTGAAATGTTAGGGGAAAAAAACCCAATGCCCCAATGCTACATGAACTTCAAATACTTCAGAAAGCAGATGCCAGGATTCTTTGTTCATTGTAGGATAATCAATGCCTGGCACATTTGTAAGAGCTTGGTAAATATTTGTTGAATGAATAACACCCATCTACAGGCTTTCTTGCCTAGATACTTCATAATGCCAGAGAATTTTGATTCACATCTGACATCTAGTGGTATTGTACTTAAACTGCTGTTGAGTGGCAGCATTTTCCTTACACTATTTGAGGGAAATAGTACAGATTAGTTGTAGCACAATTGCTTTGTTCCTAAACAACTCTCCAAGTTGGTTTTGGGAATTTTTACTATTGACATTTTCCAGGGCTCTAATTTTAATTAGTCAGCAAACCTTTATTGAGCATCTACTATGTGCCAGGCACTGTTCTGTGTGCTGGAGATTTTCAGGTACTATATATTCTCGTGCATATATGAACTCAATGAACTTGAATACACAGGTAGAGCAGTAGCGTTGGGAATGGGCTACTTGTTAAGACACTTAACTTAGGATTCTATTATGATTTTTACATGTGAAGCCTTTCTAAATTTATTTCATAGCCTTTGGGGCTATTTTTTCTGTCATGACATACTGCTTTTTATTAATGTTAAGTAGGTATTTAGGAAGATGAAAATAGAGTGGGTTTGTTTGTCAGCTTACAGTAGAAATCACATAGTGCAGAAAGCTACATACTGTAAAGAACTATTGAAGGGTTTTGTTGTCTTGCCTTTAAGAAAATGTAAAGTTCTTATCTGTTAGTGGTGTATATGGATATATTTAAAGTATCTATGAATGACATCATATCTGGGATTTGCATTAAAATGTTTTAAAGTGGGTAGGTTTCAATGAAGCAAGACAAGATTGACAGATTTTTTAATAATGATTTAAGCTGCATTCGTGGGGCTTTGTTGTCCTTTCTACTTTTGTGTATGCTGGACATTTCCACAGTAAAACTGTTTTTTGTTTGTTTGTTTGTTTGTTTTTTTTGGAGACAGGAGTGCAGTGGCGTAGTCTTGGCTCACTGCAACCTCCGCCTCCCATGTTTAAGCAATTAGCTGCCTCAGCCTGCCAGGTAGCTGGGATTACAAGCATGTGCCACAATGCCTGGCTAATTTTTTTGTATTTTTAGTAGATACAAGCTTTCACCATCTTGGCCAGGCTGGTCTTGAACTCCCGACCTCGTGATCCACCTGCCTCTGCCTCCCAAAGTGCTAGGATTACAGGCGTGAGCCACCGTGCCTGGCCAGCAAAACCTTTTAAAAACTAGAGAGGTGTGAGTTGAAAGAAAGGTTAGCATGATTCAGTTAGAACATGGTTTGCTTTTTTATATCGAACAGATTTTCTTATTTTGTTCTGTTTGTTATTACTTGAAGATCAGGTTAAGTAGAAAGATAGTATGTTTTTACTAATAATAGATATAATGTGATTGAGACCTGACAGGTGACATTCTACTGACAGTATCCACAGATTATTGGAATTTGGGCTTGGGAGCTCATGGTAATTGCTGGATCTATAGATTGGAAACTTGGAGATATAAGTTCAAAGTACTAGCTCTCACTCTGCAAGTGAGAGCATTTTGAGTGAGAATTTGGAGAACACCTAGATTTAATAAGTTGGCACATCTTTCTTAGTACTTCTCTCCTTACCAAAAAACAAACAAATACACTAAGAAAGGACTAATAATCTGCCATAGCAGTCTTCTTCTTAAATCGGATTCTGCTTCATGACTTATATAGGATGTATTTATCATATGATACATACGGATTTTTAATGTTGGACATTGTGTCTTAAGATAACTGTGTGATACCAGTAAACCGTATCCCCATAATAAAAGTTAGAAGCCTGTTGTCAACATTAAGAAATAATAGTTATAAAATATTTTAGGCAAACAAAGTATAGGAAAAAATGTTACTTCTAAATACTTGCCACCCATCTTTGTCATCTTAACATTTCAGCTTCACCTCCACCCCTCATAACCTTTCCTTTTCCTCCTTTCTCTCTCCCGAGGACATAAATGACTGCAAATATAATAGGGCCACTCCTTTCCTATTCCCTTCCTCCAGAGGTAATTACTAGCCTGAATTTGGTGTATATTACTCCTTATTTTTGTTTTTTTCCTTAATAGATCCACAGTTCCTATCACTCAATAAATTCTTCTACATCCTGTTTTCTTCTGTGGCAGTCTGTTCTCCATCAAAGAGAAATAAGGATCCCTTTTCATCACTCAGACGTAACTTTTCTATGTATTTCAGTCTGTGTTGGGGTTTCAGTTATTTTTTTATCTGAAAAATAGATATTAATTTCAGTATGCTATTTATTTCCCTTAAATAACTGATGCTTGGTGCCTTCATATTCCATTATGTGATAAACCTCTTTAGCTTTCTACCTTTGTGGAGGGTATACTTCTTCCCAGGCTTATCTAACTTTCAGATTGGAGCACAGTCTTATTTCAACGGCCTTTTGTTGTATAGAGATAGACATTTTTCTTTGGCAACGAAGAAGCCAATGGAAAAAAATACCATTTTTTGAAATAAGTCTCATAAAAGCAGAGATTTGGTTCAACTAAAAAAAATTCTCCAAGTGTGAGAACTTTGAGAGGGAAGAAACAAAAGCTCAATCTCAGTGATAACCATTATTTTCTTTCTTTTATATTTTATTATTTTTTAAAGCCTATGGCACCTGGTATTCCCAGGCAGTCTCTCACCCAAGTATTAACCAGCCCCAGTCCTGCTAAACTTATGACATCAGACAAAATTGGGCACGTTTAAGGTGGTATGGCCATAGACAAGAGCCATTATTTTCTATTGCTTTACTCTTGATTAAAATGTAGGATAGTTTCTCTTTGTATAAACTATATATTTTTCCAGTCTGTTAAGAAATATGTTTCTCTTGTCCTCAGAACTGTAGGATTTTCTTACTATCATGATCTCTTTCTCTGTGATCTTCATTGTAGAGTCCTTTTTGTAACTGGCATAGTTCAAATTTTGTTGCTTCTTAAAAGTAATCTATTAGCTTAGTCTGTTTTTTTTTTTTTGTATAGTTAATATTTAAAAATTTAAATAATTTAGATGTTGCAAGTGATTTTTGTCTTAGGCATTCTCCAAAGAAGGAGGTCAGTAGCAATTTAACTCATCCTTTTTGACTGACAAAGCCTCCGGACCTACAGATGTAGCACTTCGGTTTTAGACACGATCTCTTTGAAGACAAGTCTATAGTTTGTGTCAGAGTTATTGGAAATTTTTTTAGTATAATCTCTTCTTACCTTTTCACTTTCTTGTCTTTCATGTTTCCCGTCCCATCCCCTCCCCCGGCACTATTCCTTGACTTCCCTATAATATGACAGTTGAGTTTTATGGGTGTCCTTTCAACCAGTATTTATTGCTCACTTGCGATGTGACAGGCTCTGTGCACCCAAGATCGTCTCTGATCTGTTTGTAAACCTCGAAAGTTTATAATCAGGACTGTCATAATAATAAGTAATTTAAATACCTGTGTGCACTAAATATTATATAAATGCTTTACTGGATTATCTTTTTTAATCCTCACAACAACCTTGCGAGGTAGGAATAATTATTATCATCCCCACTTTTCAGATCAGTAAACTGGGGGCACATACAAATCATTCATCTAAAATCACTTGGATATAGGGTTGTCCACATGAAATACAAAATGCCTAATTAAACTTGAATTTCAGATAGACTACTACTATTTTTTAGTTTAAATATATATCAAATATTGCACAATCTGATGACCCCACTTGGAAAATGAATGACAGAGGTGGGATTTTAAACCATGTAATATGGTTATAGGGCCCAAGGTCTTAACTGTTGCAGTCTAATGAATAGAGAGAATAGGAATCACATCCATCTGAACATTCAGTATTTAGATGGCAGCTACTACCTATGTATAATTAATTTTTTTACTCAAGTTATTTTTCCCCCAACTGATCACATTTACTTCATTGTAGACGTATGTGTATTCTTTCTGATTTCAAGTGTACTGTTCAAGTTCAGGTAAATTTACATGTGCTTTTTATGTCTTTTTAAGTCAGTACTAATTACGTATTATAACATAAAATGGTACTTTTTCTGAACCTGGTTACTTTAGCCATTCTCATCCATGTAAGATAATTGTCTTTTTACCTTCTTTTCTGCAAATATAGGAAGATTTCACTGCATGTATGTGCCAAAAAGACATACTCTCTTTTGATAAGGTTAGGAAATGATATTTGAATAAGGTATTTAACAGTTCTTTGAAACATGTCCCATGTGTTCTAAAAAAATTGAGAAGTTATAAAATACAGATGTGGAATTGAAAGATGCTTTTACTAAGAATTGCCAGGGAAGCCATCTGGGTCTGCTAAGTAATCATACAGCGAAGTAAGGAGTCATTTTTCCTGGTGAATTACCACAGTTCGGGATCAGGCTTTTAGTTCTGCGTATCTAGAAATTTACTTATAAAAGCTATAGACCTGAGAGAGCTTGTGAATGACACACATGTTAAATGTGATACTTTTGATTTCCAGTTCTGGCAAAATTGCGGAGCACATATCTTAAAAAGAAGACACTCTTAAAATTCATGAGTCAAGTGTTTAACTCAGGACATAGAGCCAGGGTGTATAGAAATTGAAGAAAAGTATATTTCTTAGTGAAATCTGCTTATCATTAAGGGCTACTTACGGGAAATATTTTTCTCTCTCTGGGAGGAATTGGATGATATCTAGGTAACAAGTCAGATTTTTGGAGAAAGTTCAGAAAGGAAAGTGAGCAAGAGGCCAGGCACGGTGGCTCACACCTGTAATCCCAGCACTTTGGGAAGCCGAGGAGGGCGGATCACAGGGTCAGGAAATCGAGACCAGCCTGGCCAACATAGTGAAACCCCGTCTCTACTAAAAATACAAAAAAATTAGCCAGGCATGGTGGCGGGCACCTGTAATCCCAGCTACTCGGGAGGCTGAGGCAGGAGAATCACTTGAACCTGGGAGGCGGAGGTTACAGTGAGCCAAGATCATGCCACACTCCAGCCTGGGCAACAGTGCGAGACTCTGTCTCAAAAAAAAAAAAAAAAAGTGAGCAAGAATTAAAAGTGCAACTCTCAGCAGATGTAACAGTGCTTGCTTATAGGATTGGACTCTATTTTAATCTGTTCCATCTTCATATGTTTTCAGGCATAGTGTATTGAAAGATTTGTCAATGACAAAGTGTATCTGACTTTACAACGGCAGTTATTTCAAAATTAGTAATTCTTTTATAGAATTAACACCACATTATTTTGGAACACCTCTATTATGTGTAAGTGAAATTTTCTATCAGAATTTTCTGAAGTCACCGCATTGCTACCCAACCAACTTTTTATTATTTTGTAGAATTCATTAATGGTCATTTACATTTTGTATTTTTAAGTATGATATAATCACCTTTGAGACACAGTGGACTAGAAGACATTAATAGGAAAAATGTCTCTTCTCTTTTATTATATAAATCTTTCCATGAAAGCAGTGACTTGATGCAACAAAACTTACTAAGCCTTTAGATCTCTAGCCAAGAATATAGATGTTTTTTCTTTAATGCCAACTATTATAAATATTGGATTGACCACAGAGTGACCTAACCCCATCACCAACTTGATCGGAATTCAGCGTTTGCATTTTAAGTGACTTGAATTGATAAGAAAGCATTTTTTTCTTTTAAATTAATTGCAGATGGACTGTCTACTTGAATACAGTAGAGCTTGAGAAATGAATCACTTTCAGTTACTTTTGAGGCGGCATGGAATTGCCGCACTTGAATTCAGACCTGGGTTCAAATCCCTACGCTGCCTCTTAGCAACTTACTGAGTCTCTTTTTCCTCTTCACTCAAATGGCAATTTTAGGATCATAATGCCCATCTTAAGGGCTTGTGTGAATTTAAACTAAATAATACATGTATTAATTCATTGAATAATTATTTATTGAATGCCTGCTCTGTGCTATGGATATTAGTGAGCATTGCAAAAATTCCTGCTCTTTATGTTAGAGAGATATACAACAAACATGTAAGCAAATAAAAATGTAATTTTAGGTAGTGAGTTGTAAGTTTTATGAAGAAAAAGTACAGCACACACAGAAAATTTCAAGTGGCAAAGGAAGGGATTTGGACTGATGTCTACTGGCTTCTAAAACAAGCAATTTCTACTATGCCCCATTGCCTTTGAAATTTAGCCATTCATTGCTTTAGAGGGCATCTTTCAGAATAAATAGCTAAGTATTTAAGGGGAGCTAGTGATAGATATTCCTTTATTAAGTAACTTCTTTTGAGCCATCTTGGTGCATACACTATGGTAACAATTCAGTTTTATATGGCAATAATTGTGAACTCTTTATATTTGACACTCAATCATTTTTTGCTCAGTATTGCTGTTTAACAGGTAGTATCATGTTACTCAACACATGTATATGCCTTATTTTCTCTATTACATTCTTCTTTAAGGGTCAGGACTGTGTCTTCTACTTCAGTGATTCTCAAACTTAAGTGCATTGCAATCACCTCAGAGTTTCTGATTCAGGAGATCTAGGGCGGGGTCCACAAATTTGCATTTCTAACATATTCCCAGGTGATACTGATGCTGCTGGTCCTGGGACCACACTTTGAGAACTACCATGTACCTCCTTCTTCCCCCACAATACTTAGGCGAAAAATCACTTAACTTAAATGTCCTCTCATCTGCAAATTTGTCCTTGACTTCTATTTCACTGAAACAACTAGTTGTTCTCAAAATTTAATGTGTATTAGGATCACCTGGGAAACTTGTTGACAAAGCAGATTTCTGATCAGACTCCAAAACATCCATTTTTAGGAAGCACCTTAGATGTTAATGCCAATGATCCATGGAAAACAGCTTGTGAAATTCCAACTTACAGGGTTGATCATGCTCTCCTCATTGCCATGACTGTATTTTGTATTTGTCTCTGATTGTTTTTTGTATTACACTGTTATTTGTTTGTATGTCTTTCTCCTACCAGACTCCCTGAAGGGAAAGGAATATGTCTTATTCATTGTTGCATTTTAAGGCTTACTAGTATAATGCAGTATTAAAAAGCAGTAGAGGCCAAGCGCAGTGGCTCACACCTGTAATTCCAGCACTTTGGGAGGCCGAGGCAGGCGAATCATAGGGTCAGGAGTTTGAGACCAGCGTGGCCAATATGGTGAAACCCCATCTCTACTAAAACGTACAAAAATTAGCCAGGCATGGTGGTGTGCACCTGTAGTCCCAGCTACTCAGGAGGCTGAGGCAGGAGAATCACTTGAACCCGGGATGTGGAGGTTGCAGTGAGCCAAGATTGCGCCACTGCACTCCAGCCTGGGCAACAGAGTGAGACTCCATCTCAAAAACAAACAAACAAAACAAAAAACAAAAGCAGTAGAGTGAGTACTGCCTGTGTAATCAGCTTTGGCACTTGTTAGCTATGTGACCTTGGAGACTTTATTTATTCCCTCTAAGGTTCAGTTTCCTCTTTTATGAATGGTAGTAGTAGCACTTACTTGCTATGGAAATTAGCTCTGAGGTATGTACAGTATTTAGTGTGGCAACTGACATACGGAATGTAGCAAGTAAATGGAAAGCATTGCAGTGTTGTGGCTGTCATTATATTATGGAAGAAGCAAAATAAATGTTTGAATTAATGAAAACCCCTGCATTATAATTTTAGCATCCAAATTCAGGATATATATTTAATACTTTATTAAAAATGTTTTCTTAATTGTCTCAAATACTATTTTATATTTTGGTATTTTAGTAAAGTGTTGTGAAGTAAAATCATGCTTTGGGCTTCTCTGAAACAGGAAAACAAAGAAACCGCTTGGAACCAATGGATACCATATTTGTTAAACAAGTTAAACAAGGAGGACCTGCTTTTGAAGCTGGATTATGTACAGGTGCTGATACTCTTCTTCAAACAATACCTTTTAATTTCTTTTTCACTTTATTCCTTATTTCAGGTTCGGTATTTTTTCCTTTTGTATCTTTTTGTATGCTTTTTCCTTTTCCTTCACATCTGTTGTTACTAATTTTGAGAACTAATTATGTTTCTTGATGCCCATATGGATGGGTTTGAACAGAAATAACAATATAAATTGATACACTGTGAGCACTTTTAATTACCACACAGATAATAGACTCTTAGAAGCTCTTTTAAGGAACATATTTTTCATGCGTTGAATTTTGACAAAGGATTACAAAGTAGCAAAATGATGAAAGTATTTATCTGATATATGTGAAATGATCTTGGATTTTTAAAGTCTAGAAGTGCCTGATCTGCCAGAGTTGAGTTAATTAATTTGCAGCACAAAGAGTGGCTTAAGTCTCCAATGCAATGTAAGCCTGGCTTCATCTGAAGGTGTCAGTATATGTGGCCTAATTGGCTGGATATAGTAGCTGTTTGTTCTAAAATGTTTTGTGATTTGTGATTTTAATAAAACCTAAGTAGAGATTTCATTTATATTAGTGCACACTCTAAAATAGTTACTTTCTTTTGTTTTTTAAATATCAAACAATTTAAAATGGGAATTATTGAAAAACTGTATTTCACTGCCTTTCAAATAAAATGCTATATTTTCACCTACAAATATTAGAAAGTAGTGGACATCATTGCTAAGATTTGTAAGGATGTACTGTTAATGTATTACCCACCTTAGTTATTTTTTTATTACACTTAAAGTAAGCCTGATTTAAATATCATTAATATGTATAATATGCATATTAGTGTGCATATGGGATTTCTTTAGAATGTATCATCTGTCATATTTTAAGCCCCACATGATTGGGAAGATGAAGTGGAGATATGCTGTGATAAGCACACAGAAAGTGCATTTTTGTCTGTTTTCTTTGTTCTTTCTGTCCTCTGTTCTTTGTTTCTGTCTTTTCCTTTCTACTCTTCTCAGAGTAGAAAGAGAATCACTTGAACCCGGGAGGCAGAGGTTGCGCCACTGCACTCCAGCCTGGGCGACAAGAGTGAGACTCTGTCTCAAAAAAAAAAAAAAAAGACAGGGTAAGTGGAGAGAGAATTAGTTCTGCAACTCAGGAAACAGCTGATAGGAGCATAAGTAGTATAGCACCGGTCCCCTGGTGACTAGACCTTTTGAAATTTCTAAATTCAGTAATGACTGGAACTCTTACTTAGAACATGGCTAGTTTCACAAAAAGCTGGATATATTAAATGTATTTAAAAGATACTTTAAAAGTAATAAGATACTTTAAAAGTAATAAGCTAGGATATTCATATAATTATTTTGTAATATAATTATGCTAATAATTTTCTCACAATTCTGTATTTTTTTATTTTAATATATACCACATTAAAAATAAGGACATTATTCAAGAAATATTTCAAAAGTGACTTTCTGCAGGATTTCTCATGTGTTTTTTAACTTCTCTTTGAAGGTGACCGAATTATAAAAGTCAATGGAGAAAGTGTTATTGGCAAAACCTATTCCCAAGTAATTGCTTTAATTCAAAACAGGTAAGACTCTTAAAACGTTAATTTTGGCCAAAGGTGGGTTTTACAATCAATAGAGCACATAGATTTAATACAATCTTCTGTTCTTATAAGGAACTGTGGTGACAAGGAGATGTGGAACTTTGCCTTAGATATAATGCATTTGAGAGTTGCCAAGGACCAGCTATCTGAGGATAGCTTAGTTGGTGGCTTTGGTTTGACAGATGTATCAGATCTATGATTAAAATCCCGTAGAGGCTGAGAGGCACACATTTTAGATTTACTGTGTTTACCCCTTTTATTTGAAGTGACAAATGTATAATTTGTTTAGAATATATAAATAAATGCATACATAATTTATTTTAAAACCTCTTACTGGGGTATGTTACTTTTAAGTATCCTTTTGAATAATCTTCCTAAATTAATTCATTTGTTCTAACCAAGACAACAAGACATTCCCTTTTAATCCATTTGTCTGCCTGCATTTTACAGAATAATAGGATTTTGAGCTCTGAAGTTAGATACGTATTTATAGAGTGACTGTCTATGAGACCTTGAAGATCATTTAGTCCTACTGTCTTTCACCCACACAACCAGAAAATTTTTCCAAATTACAAATAAATAGGTTAGAAACCAAAGAGGTTATTACCATATTGAATTTCTGTCAAGGTTAGGCCATGGATCTGAGCCCAGTCAGATCGTCACTCTGTTGTAAGAGGTTCTTCTCAGATTCAAATACAGGAACTTTTGGATTATTTAATGCTTTCTGTTGGCCAAACTCACCTGTCTGTAATTGAAGTGCAGTTCTTCATTTTCTGAAGATTTTTATCAAGCTCTCCTAACCATATCTAGAGTGGCTCATGCTGCAATCTAAATTATTTACAATGCCCTAATACATTGCCGTTTCTTACAATTAAATGACATCGTCGTGATTAATTGATCTCAGAGTATTTTCTTTAATGTTTTAATATTTAATGGGATTTTAACAGAAAACAACTCTTGATTATTGCCTCTAATGTTGATAATGAATTTAAAGCCTCTCCAAGAGATAACAGATTTTGCCAAAATTTTTTTCCTCAAAATAATTTAGATCATCACAAATACAACGATATGTTTTGTCAGCCCATAACTTAAAAGATTTTTAGTGTATTTGTTAATATCTCTTCTTTAAAAACCAACTTAATCATTGTTTTCTTCAAAATCTACATTAATTCTTCTATTCCTGGTGCAGTTCATTTTTCGGAATAATAACACTTCAACCACTAAAATCAATTTGAATATTAGAGAAATATTTTTTCATAATTTTATTTCCATTAAAAAAGTTGTGTTTCTTCTATCTGCAGTTGGTAGCAAATGGGTAATGCAGCACAAAGCCCTAGAGATTCTGCAGTGTATTAATGAAACATGTGTCCCTGCAGGCTGGGTGCAGTGGCTCATGCCTGTAATCCCAGAACTTTGGGAATCTGAGGTGGGCCGATCACTTGAGCCCAGGAATTTGATACCAGCCTGGGCAACATGGTGAAACCCTGTCTCTCTAAAAAATACAAAAAATTAGCTGGGCATGGTGGTGTGTGTCTGTTGTCCCAGCTACTTGGGAGGCTGAGGTGGGAGGATCACCTGAGTCCAGGAGGTCAATCACGTGAGCCTTGATAGAGCCACTGCATTCTAGCCTGGGTGACAGAGTGAGACCCTGTCTCAGAACAAAAACAAACAGATGTGTCCTTGTGCAGGAGTTTATCGAAACATCAGTTTCTACCAATGCTAAATATTGAAATAAAAGTACCTACATATTTTACTAGTTAAATTTATTTGAACCTGTGGTTCTCATGGGTTTAGCATAATCTGAGCATTTATGAAACGAAACATAATGATTCAAATCTGTCAGGAAGAGACACCAATAGGTTATTTTGTTTTTTTGTTGTTATTTGATTGTTTTTTAATCTCTTGACTGTATTGGGGGAAAATCTATCTGATACTGTTAGTTTAGCTGTTGAAGCATTTGGTGGAGGTAGTAGCACTGCCTTTGCCATAACTTTTTATTTTATTTTATTTTATTTCATTATTTTTTTGAGAGGGAGTTTCATTCTTGTTGCCCAGGCTGGAATGCAATGGCGCGATCTCAGCTCATTGCAGTGTCCACCCCCCAGGTTCAAGCAATTCTCCTGCCTCAGCCTCCTGAGTAGCACCTGCCACCACGCCCAGCTAATTTTTGTATTTTTAGTAGAGACGAGGTTTCGCTATGTTGGCCAGGCTGGTCTCGAACTCCTGACCTCAAGTGATCCGCCCACCTCAGCCTGGGATTACAGGTGTGAGCCACTTTGCCCGGTGCCTTTGCCATATCTGTATGTAACTCCAGATCACAGGATTCAGTTGTGTTTACCCCTTTGAACTTTCGAAACCTAAGGAAATTTCTCTATCACTTTCAACAGGAAATTTACCGAACCAAAATAAAATTAGACTTTGAGCTATCCCTGCAAAGGCACTAAAAGTAAATCATAGGCAAGAAAGTAAATAGTTGAAATGTTATACAGTTATTAAAATGAGTCATCTCAGTCGTTGTGATGGTAAAGCGATTTCCTTCACTTCCGAGGCCAGGAGGGAATATTGCACAATTAAGATGTTTAATATTAGTTGGCTGGGCACAGTGGCTCACGCCTGTAATCCCAGCACTTTGGGAGGCCAAAGTGGGCAGGTCCCTTGAGGTCAGGAATTTGAGATCAGCCTGGCCAATGTTGTGAGCCTTCCTCTCTACTGAAAAATAGAAAAATTAGTTGGGTGTGGTGGCGCGTGCCTGTAGTCCCAGCTACTCGGGAAGCTGAGGCATGAGAATTGCTTGAACCCAGGAGACAGAGGTTGCAGTGAGCCAAGATTGCACCACTGCACTCCTGCCTGGGTGACAGAGAGAGACTCAGTCTCAAAAAAAAAAAAAAAAGAAAAGAAATTACTTAAAATATTAAATTTGAGGGTTCTTTGATGTTAATGAATTTTAACTTGATGAACAGAATATATGACAGTCTATAATTTGTTTTGTGACTTGAGTAAAACAAATAATTGTATACTGATATTGTTAAGAGTTTTGTCTTGGGACTATTTAATATAAGCAACATACTTTATATTTCTAAGTTAGAAACATGTTATGAAGAAGACTTTGCTGATGATGAATAGCACAGACATGCCAGGGGTCCGTCCCTCTTTTCTATATAGTTAACTTATATATACAAAGGTGACTTCTTTTCATTCTAATGATTTGATTTTAAAAATAAAGATATAAGAATACCAAAAACAAACTCTTCAACAATTTAAAAAATACTTCTGAGTTAACTGTTTTTCCGTTAAGTCTTTTGATACACTTCTACCTCTCCTAAAATAGTATATATATTCAATTTCAGTGATACAACATTGGAACTTAGTGTTATGCCAAAAGATGAAGACATTCTCCAAGTGGTAAGTTTTATTTATTCATATATGAGTTGTTTTACAGTCATGAATGTTAGGAAAATATTTTTGGGATAGAAGTATTAAAGATTGAATTAAAAAAAAAATTCTAGAATTTGAAAACCCTCTAGTTCCTTTTACAGAATCTGGAATTCTCTGCATTTTACAAAAATCAGACCAAAAATACCATTGTCAAGTTTTTGCAATTAAGTGACATGGAAATGTTAAGTTGATTCTACAGTGAACTCTTACTGCCGTCATTTAGAACGAGATTCCTAAAGCGTTTGTCCTAGTGTTGCCTTCTAGTTCATCCTTGGACCAAAGGAAGAGTTCAGAGTGCAAGTGCATATCCCCAGGAATTAGAATCTTTTTTTCCCCCCTTCTCACTAAGTAAAGAGAAAAAAAAATTAGAATCTTCTTTTTTTATATGAGGACACATTTTATGATTGCCATTTTCTGATTTTCCAGTAGATATTACTGTTTGTAAATTCACCAAGCAGTATTGTAAGTAGTATCAATTCATTCCTAAAATGTTCACAATGGACAGAGTCTGCACCTTAAGGGGAAAATATGTTACAGTCTTGAAATGAAACTTGAAAACTTTAGTATTTTGTCTAAAATAGTTTTCTGATGTTTATAAAGAAATGAATTAAATGGAATACTTCTTTATTAAGCTTAAATATTGCTGAAAGTAAGAAGATGATAAAAATATAAATTTCGACTGGGCGTGGTGGCTCACACTTGTAATCCCAGCACTTTGGGAGGCCGAGGTGGGCGGATCATGAGGTCAGGAGTTCAAGGTTAGCCTGGCCAACATGGTGCAACCCCATCTCTACTAAAAATACAAAAATTAGCTGGGCTTTGTGGTGGGCACCTGTAATCCCAGCTACTTGGGAGGCTGAGGCAGGAGAATTGCTTGAAACCGGAAGGCAGAGGTTGCAGTGAGCCGAAATCGTGCCACTGCACTCCAGCATGGACTAACGAGTGAAACTTCATCTCAAAAAAAAAAAAAATCTATCTATATATATGTATATATACACACACATACATATATAAACATATATATACACATATATATTTCATTCAATAAAATACTTTCCTTCCATTGATTTTATTCAGTAGAATAAAACAGAAAAACTCTTTAAGTAACATACTGACAACTAACAGTTAGATCTAGGAAGTGGCGGTGGCCACTGAAGTATTTATTTTTAATTCTTTTTGGTGAATAATTGGATTTTTTTCTTATTACCTATAGCTAAAATCAAGAAAAGCAGGGAGCTTATCCATTCTTTGTCATGGTAATAGAAATGGTATAGTAATATTCTTCATTTGTAAGGCAGTAGTTTGAACTTAGCTCATCAAAGGCCCTAAATAATCTGTAAACATGTTTTACAAAAAAAATCACTAAAGCTGATCCTAAAGAGTCATTCACTGACATGTAAACTATAATGAAGTAAAACTCATGGGGATTAACCCTATGTTTTCAAGGCATGTAGATTTTATTTAGGAATGGCTTAGTACTGAAAACAATTACTCTTCTGAAGTACACAGTTCAGTTGGAGTTAGGAGGCTCAGGAAGGCAGGTACAGTTAGCTGCAATAATTTTCCTGGGCATGCAAAAGTGGTTGTAGAGTTCCTACCCTGACAATTCAGCATAGCGGTCATGTAGCAGACATAACCACAGACACCAATGGCTGTGAAAATCACTAGACTAGAAATAAACAGGGAATTCTTCTCTAGTGCTCTTCTTTTTTTTTTTTTTTTTTTTTTGAGACGGAGTCTCGCTCTGTCGCCCAGGCTGGAGTGCAGTGGCCGGATCTCAGCTCACTGCAAGCTCCGCCTCCCGGGTTTACGCCATTCTCCTGCCTCAGCCTCCTGAGTGGCTGGGACTACAGGCGCCCGCCACCTCGCCCGGCTAGTTTTTTGTATTTTTTAGTAGAGATGGGGTTTCACCATGTTAGCCAGGATGGTCTCGATCTCCTGACCTCGTGATCCGCCCGTCTCGGCCTCCCAAAGTGCTGGGATTACAGGCTTGAGCCACCGCGCCCGGCCTCTAGTGCTCTTCTTATAAAGAAGATGATGTATAATGGTAGCGAAGGATTTACCTGGCTTCCTCTTTGCAATCTGAAGGCTTGAAGACAGAATCAGCTTCCGAAACTGAACTGTTTTCTGATCTTCAGTAGACCCTTTCCTTGCCAAGGTGAAGGCACTGGTTGGATGGCTCTTGGAACAGTGCTCATTTCACATAATGGCTGGCAAGGAAGCAATTAAATGCAGAATCGCCATGAAATCCTGCAGTGTGATTGATGAAGGGCAGCAAACCACTTCATGCAATGGAAGGAATAATTTTGTAATGATATGATTAATTGAAAAATAGGTTACTTAAAGAAAAATTAGGTTTTTTCTGTTACTTATTCATGTTCTAGAATAATCTGTCTTGTTATATTTTATTTAAGTAAATCTAAAGTAAAAGTAAAATATAAAGTATCCCAGAAACAGAGAAAAACCAGTTTAGTAAATAACATGAGCATACAGATCTTCAAGGCTCAGCAGTCGAGTTCTGGTATACTGTAACATAAAATGTATTTTAAAACATGGTATTTGAATTACTTTAATCATTAAGAAATAAAAGCACACACCTTTAATCATAAAAGAAAACCCTACTTTTAAACCTATCCTTAATTCATTCACATTTGAATGTAGTGTAATTCATTAAGAAATCAAAGGAGTATATAATTCTCTGTCTCTGACATACATTCCAGAGTTAAAATGTTCTTTAAGCGGCCTTCAGAAGTACTTATGCAGATCTTAAATTTGTTATTCAAAACATATGCTTTTAAAGATGTATTTTTTCCCATGAGGTTGAAAATTTATCGTAAAGAAAAGCAATGGGTAATGTGAACATTTTTACAGCCACCGTAAAAATAATTTGCCCACGGAAACACTTGTGGTTGTATGTGTTTGCCTGGGCAACAGGATTGGGTATTGCATGGAGGTTTTTTTTCTTTTCCTGAAGTGATACACAGACCAAATTATTTTAGAAGCGTTCTGCTTGCCTGTGAAAGGTGGCCTAGAAAATTTAATTTGGCTTAAAACTTGACTCATGTAAGGACAGGTATATGATTATAGGTTTCATAATTCGTGGATGACAATGACAGAATGTTGAAAACCATGAAGTAAAATTAAGAATAATTCATTTCTGTTTTTAAACTACTGCTAGTAATAGTAATCCTGTGCTTGGCAACCTCATTTTCTAAACCAGCATATATTTTCTAGCTTAACCATATGAATAGTATTACATTCATTTTAATCATTTTGACAGTATTTTGTTGTAATATATTAGACTCCGGTATCTTAGGCAGGTTCGTATTTATTGCAAAATAAAAAGGTTTTTTATTTTATTTTCAAAAACCAAAATGGTTTTGTTTCCCCATTAAATGTTACCTATACATGAATGAAATAGCCACACCAATCCAGTCGCTTAAACAGTGATCCTGACTCTCAGTCTATTTGGGCTGCTGCTGTAACAAAATACCTTAGACTGGATGGATTATAAACAAAGAAACTTATTTCTCACATTCTGAAGGCTGGGAAACCCAAGGTCAAGGCTCAGGTAGACTTGGTGTCTGATGAGGGCCCATTTTCTCATAGATAGAACCTTTTCACTGTGTCTTCACTTGGTGGAAGGGCTGACACAGCTCTCTGTGGTCTCTTTTAGGAGGTGACTAATTTCATACATGAGGTCTACCCTCATGACCTAATCATCTCCCGGAGGCCCCATCTCCTAACTCATTCACATTGGTGATTAGGTGTCAACATACGAATTGGGGGAGGGGAACACACAAACATTCAGACCACAGCACTGACCAAAGAGAATACTTCCCTGAGTGAAATAGTGGTAGGAGAACTAGATCAGGGCATTCCTCTTGGTTCATCACCCAAGACATTTTGTTAAGCATTTGACTCCATTGACTCAAAAATTAAATTTTAAGTTAATCGGTTTTTGTAACTCTGGAGATTCTTGGGTATGTCTAATATTTGGCCAGGACATTTTAAACCTACTTTATGCTGTTCTATGTTAAACACAGCAAAGTTAAACAGCGTGTCTGGTATAATAAGGAAAAAAGCAAATGGTATAAGGATTTGAACTTGGGCAGGTCTGAGACGAAAGTCTGTACTCTAAACCACAGTCCTATACTGCTATTGAGTAGAGATGAATTGTTTAGGTGGCTTTACCATAAATCACCCTGCCAGTTGGTATTGGAACTGTTATTCTAACGTGAACCTTGAGGCTCTGAGTCCAGTTTTCTTTTTTGCTGCTCTATGGATATGTGGCATAAGTTGAAAAATGTAATTTAAACTAAGTATTTCTTGAGGTTTATTAGAATTACTTTTAAAATAAGCATTTCATGTGTTTTATAATCAGTATAATATCCTATTTAATATTAAGTAGCCATTTGTCAAGTGTACATCTAGGTGGTCCGGCCTAGTAGTAAGGGAAGCAAGAGTGTGATTCTGGAGGGTTCTTTCATATTTTGCAAGTTAGCAGCAGTTTACTTTGTAATTTTTTAAAATCTATTTTTAAATAATTACAAGAATAGCATGTGCTGGTTGAAGATATTTGAAATAACGCAGAAAGGTATAATGAAAAGAAGTCCTTCTCCATCTACACCATCCCCTTCTCCCATTCCCTACGCTGGCATGGTTGGCATCTACCAATAAACATGAAGTTATTCTTGCTTTTATCATAGGTAATGGCATTAAATTAATAACTGTTAAAGATGAACTGAAAGGCAGGAATTTTAATCTCACCACCATTTTTATTCTTCAGGGTTTTTTTTTTTTTTTTTGGCTCTATTTTGTTTACCATTTAATACACAGTATCACAGGTATGGTCATGGTGATTTTGATGTGACTGTATAAAAAATGAACTAGAAGATTATTTTAGGATTATTTAGTTACTATTAGGCACTATACATATAATCAAGATCCAGGCTGTTAGTATTAAGTTGTATTTAACATACCCTTTAGAGTTCTAATTCCAAAGGAAGAATTCTTTGGGTCATCTTTCTTATTTCCTTCCTCTTCCTCCTCCCCCCTTTTTTAGAGCTTTTTGTATCTAGTAGGCAAAACAGGGCTGCCACTATTCTATTTTCATTAGAGAAGGCTTCAGTTTTAAAATACAAGCTATTAAACTCCTATAAGGTGTAATACTTAAGTACAAGGGTAGAGAAAGCTCAAGAAGGAATGTGAAGTGATATACAAAAAAGCTGAATGGAAAAAATGGCTAAAAATGTTTTGTCATATTCTGTTGAATTCACAAGAGCTGGTCAGTTGGGAAAAAATTAAATGTCTATTTCTATCAAAACACCTACATATGTTGTAAAGTATCCATTTGGGCTTAAAACCTAACTAAAATTCAAAATTGTTAAACTGAATATGTAATTCTTAGGACATTGGTTTAAAAAATAATACTCCTCCTCAAATTTGAATAAAGGACATATCTTTAAAACATTAATTCTACCCGGGCATGGTGGCTCACACCTGTAATCCTGGCACCTGTGGGAGTCCGAGGCAGGTGGATCACTTGAGGTCAGGAGTTTGAGACCAACCTGGCCAACATGGTGAAACCCCACCTCCACTAAAAATACAAAACTTAGCTGGGCATAGTGGCTTATGCCTGTAATCCCAGCTACTTGGGAGGCTGAGGCAGGAGAATCGCTTGAACCCGGGAGGCACAGGTTGCAGTGAGCCAAGATTGTGCCACTGCACTCCAGCCTGGACAACAGAGTGAAACTCAGTCTCAAAAAAAAAAAAAGTTTTAGAACAGCATTTCTCAGGCAGATATTCTAATTATTTTTCCTCTGGGGAAAAAAATAGGTTCCCTAGTGAATAAGTTCGTACTTTGAAGTTTCACAATGTACATTTTGTGAAAAATGTTCTTGAATGAATCCATATTTTATTATCTCAACCATATTGCTTACATTAGATAATAGTACTGCATGTGTGAGATGTTCACGGTTAATGCATGCATGTGTATGGATTTCAGGACCCCTTGCGATAACTCAGAAGCAGGGACCTGTGACTGTATTGCACACTATTTAGCATTTAGAATTGCCATACAGAAATATTAGAGATGTCTGAAGTATGTAAAATATTCCCAAGTTTTAATAGTTCCAGCCGTATACTTCTATTACTAAACAATATTTCTTCCCAAATTTGATTAAAGGAGTTATTTTTAAAATACTAGTTCTAGAATAGCATTACACAAGTAGATATTCTAGTTTTGTTAAAACCTCTGGAAAAAGATGGCCTCCATAGTGAATAAGTTTATGTTTTTCCTTCGATTTTCACAACGTACGTTAATGTTGTAGTGGTTTTGAGAAATCAAAAAGCTTGCCAAGTGACTCTACATCATTGACCGTGGGGACCTCCTCTCCCCCATCCTCCTTTTCAGGTGGTATATAATAAAATGACACAAGGACACTGTGGGAAGTGCTGTACCAGATAGCACAGTATTCTCTCATCCAGACACAATTTTCCTATTGCAGAAAAGTATTGGTATAGATTCTAATCAGCATGGAAAAGATAGACTTGGTGTGTCAATGCACATACCCAAACTGCATGTTTGGATTAACTGTATTCATGCCATAAAAATATTATGTAGACATGTTTTCTTTTATATGCCTAGCTTTAATTTCTCACTGCATTCTAGTCTGTGTTCTATAATATTTATTATAGGTTAACAAGAATTATTCTGGAAGTAATATTTTTATGTGTATCCAATAGTTACTTTTGCAAACTAATACAATAGTACAAAAGGCACAGTGTTGAAAGATCTTAATTTTTGAGTGAAACTTACTTAATAAAAGTCATTTTCCCCCTGAATCTTAGTGTAAAGGCAGCTGCAGTCTGCTGACAGCTTGTGGTTATGCTCTGATTTACTGGGGAAGGAGGAGGTTGTACTATTTTAAATGCATAATAGAGCATTCGTTTCGTCATCTGGAAGCAGAGATGGAAGAAGCTCGGGGGAAATGAGAGACATCACTGTTGCTCTCGTGGAGGGAAGCTTTGTAGCATGTTATCAGACAGCAGTGCATATTGAAGAAAATATTTGTTAGGAATGCATGTCACGAGATGTATTTTGCTTTCAAGAATGGTAGACACATCAAACAAGAATCAGATAAAAGCTTGAGGAAAAAGATGTTCAGAAGAATACTGGAGTTATTCTTTATGCTTCACTGCCCTTTACCTCTCTTGGTACCTTCCAGAGAAACAAGTATAGATGTATTTTTAGCTTGCCGTTTCCAGCATCAATATGACAACATGATTTTGTCTTTATATCAGTAAGCAGCTTCTACTATGTTTTCCTATTTTCTGCTAGCTACAATTTACAAAGGATGTCACAGCACTGGTAAGAAATGCACAGTAGCCATTTCTTTGCTTTTTAAGTCATGTTTTGTAGAGATTTGTAATAAGCCAATCTATTAAAAACTGTTCAGTTTGCTTAGAGAAGTCCCTCTATCATGTTAATCTTACTAATTTGCAGAATGTGTTTGTGATAGATGGTTTTCCATCTTTATTTTTTATTTTTATGTTTGGTTTTTTCTTTGTATCCTGTATATAACTGATGCTACAGCGTAATATTTACCTGCATCAGTGTATGTGTGTGTGAAATACGTAATATATATATATATATATATATATCTTTTTTTTTAAGTATCTCACCCTCTTCCTGTCCCTACTACTTTGCTGTTATATTTGTGGCTGCACTTGAGCTTTGCAAGCTGTCGAATGCAAAGACAGGATATGCTGATAGTCTTGAGTTAAGCTTGTTTTGATTAGGGGAAGATGTGTTACCACACCTGTCTCAGATGCTGAACATAGCCCCTGTGTTGCACTGATGAGCTCTGTTTTGTAAAGTCTCTATAGTTAATTTCTGTTATTCTTAAGGCTTTAAAAATATTGCTGAATAATTTTACAAATAGTTGATAAAAAACGATTTGACCTGCATGCCTGCCTGTTAGTAATAGAGAAATGTCTCCTCCTAATAAGTAAAAGAGACCAAATAAATTTGTATGATATACTTTTGCATTAGCTTAAAATAGAAGTATAAATTATATACAGAATGATGAGTTACCTTTTTTCATATTTTTGTGCCTTTATTGTGTGTGCTTTATTTCTTAAACTTGCATATTCTCTTACTTTAAATATTAAAATACTTAGCATGGCTGCTGATGGGCTTAGTTTATCAAAATGGATTATTCTCAGGGACTCTGAAATGGTTAATTGACAAGATGCTTCAAATAAATTAGATTTAATTTATGATAGTAGTAGTACTTAAAATGCATTTAAGATTTTTAGTATTTTCACCTTTTCTCTGGCAAAATACATGAATCTTCCTTTGCTGGGATTTATTTGGCAGCCATTTAACCTGTCGACTGCTGAAAAATCAGAAGGCTTGAATGGGGAGAATTTTAGAAGCAATATGGGTGCATCTAATTGGTTGGGTAGAAATTTATGAGTTTCACATGTTTTGAGCAAAGAGGTGATTGTAATTTGTATGTGTTGCAGATTCTACAATGTATTTGATTTCTGAGAGCTCTTTCTAGATTTGTAGAGTACCCTTATGTTGTGTTTGCATGCATGCTATAGTGAATGTCACTCAGGAACGAGGTAGGGCATAGTCAGATACAATAGTGAACTGTAAAAATCGAAATTATTATTCTTGTTGTGAATTTCCAGTGACACCTTTCTCTCATTTCTATACAGGCATATTCTCAAGATGCCTACCTGAAAGGCAACGAAGCTTATAGTGGCAATGCCCGCAATATACCCGAACCTCCACCAATCTGCTATCCCTGGCTGCCATCTGCCCCATCAGCCATGGCACAGCCAGTTGAAATATCTCCTCCTGACTCATCATTGAGCAAACAGCAAACCAGTACACCAGTACTGACACAACCTGGCAGGGCCTATAGAATGGAAATACAAGTGCCTCCATCACCAACAGATGTTGCAAAATCAAACACAGCAGTGTGTGTTTGCAATGAAAGTGTAAGGACTGTCATTGTGCCTTCTGAGAAGGTTGTAGATTTGTTACCCAATAGAAACAACCATGCAGGTCCTTCACATAGAACTGAAGAAGTGAGGTATGGTGTGAATGAGCAGACCTCTTTAAAAACAGTGTCAAGAGCCACATCACCACCATTATCAATTCCCACCACTCATCTAATTCATCAGACTGCAGGCTCCAGATCATTGGAACCTTCTGGAATTTTACTTAAATCTGGAAATTACAGTGGACATTCTGAAGGAATCTCAAGCAGCAGATCTCAAGCTGTGGAGGCTCCTTCTGTATCTGTTAATCACTATTCGCCAAATTCCCATCAGCACATAGACTGGAAAAACTATAAAACTTACAAAGAGTATATTGATAACAGACGATTGCACATAGGTTGTCGGACAATACAAGAAAGATTAGATAGTTTAAGAGCAGCATCTCAAAGCACGACGGATTATAACCAGGTCATCCCCAACCGCACTACTTTGCAGGGACGACGTCGAAGCACCTCTCATGATCGAGTGCCCCAGTCTGTCCAGATACGGCAACGCAGTGTGTCCCAAGAAAGACTGGAAGATTCTGTGCTAATGAAGTATTGTCCAAGAAGTGCATCTCAAGGAGCACTGACGTCTCCAGCTGTTAGTTTTAGTAATCATAGAACTCGTTCATGGGATTATATTGAGGGACAGGATGAAACCTTAGAAAATGTCAGTTCTGGAACTCCAATACCTGATTCCAATGGAGAGAAAAAACAGACTTACAAGTGGAGTGGGTTTACTGAACAGGATGATAGACGAGGTATTTATGAAAGACCTAGGCAGCAAGAAATTCATAAATCTTTTCGAGGTTCCAATTTTACTGTGGCTCCAAGCATTGTTAATTCTGATAACAGGCGATTGAGTGGTAGAGGAGTGGGATCTGTGTCACAGTTTAAAAAAATTCCACCAGATCTAAAAGCACTGCAGTCAAACAGAAATTTTCAGACTACTTGTGGAATGTCACTGCCTCGGGGTATTTCACCAGACAGGTCACCTCTTGTGAAAGTCCGAAGTAATTCTCTGAAAGCTCCTTCGACGCATGTCACAAAACCATCATTTAGCCAGAAATCATTTGTTTCTATCAAAGACCAAAGACCAGTAAATCACTTGCATCAGAATAGTCTGTTGAATCAGCAGACATGGGTAAGGACTGACAGCACCCCTGATCAGCAAGTGGAGACTGGGAAATCCCCCTCTTTATCTGGAGCCTCTGCTAAGCCTGCCCCTCAGTTGAGTGAAAACGCCGGTACTTCAGATTTAGAACTACCCGTCAGTCAAAGGAATCAAGATTTAAGTTTACAAGAGGCTGAAATTGAGCAATCAGATACTTTAGATAATAAAGAAGCTGTCATCCTAAGGGAAAAACCTCCATCTGGACGCCAGACACCACAGCCTTTAAGGCATAAGTCTTACATCTTGGCAGTAAATGACCAGGAGACTGGGTCAGACACTACCTGCTGGCTGCCCAATGATGCACGTCGAGAGGTCCACATAAAAAGAATGGAGGAAAGAAAAGCTTCAAGTACCAGTCCACCTGGCGATTCCTTGGCTTCCATCCCATTTATAGGTGAGCTTATTTAGAGTCATTGGCTAATATGCCAAATGTAGAAGAAATCTTTCCAGAAAAGTGTTATTTCTAGTTCAATAGGCATAGAAATCTTAACAGTGTGATTTTAAAATGTTGGTGGGGAATCTCATAAACTGTGCTTCAACTAGAGCTTTTATCCTCTTTAAAGATTGTTTCTAGTACCAATTTTCCTTTTTTTAAAAAAAAAAATTTCATGTACCTAGTATACATTTCAAGTTTTTATTTTGATGAAACGAATTCCTGAGATTAAGGAAATCAGCAAAGCAAATTGTACCTAATTGTTGATTCATGTGAATCAAAAACCAAGTGGAACAGTTTTGATAATTAGTTACCAACCTTTCATTTAAACAGTGCTTTTACTTTCTAAAGCATATTTCTTTGTAAATTTAACGTGTATTGAGAGAAAAGACCTCTTCATTATCAAGTTAGTTTGCCATACTATAAATCTTGGAATAGATTTGGAGAAGTTACTTAAATTATAAGCGTGTGCCACAGTTGCTGGCACCCGTCCTGTTGAGTCTTCTGTCTCCTCCCTCCCACCCCAGATCTGTTCTCCATACAGCAGCCAGTGTGATGTTTTTATAAATGTCAATTAGATCACACCACTCCTCTGTGCAGAACCCTCTGTTTTCTTCCCATCCATCTCACCCAAAATAGCATGCAAAATCCTGTGGTCTGAAAGGCCCTCCTCCATGGTGTGCCTCACAGCTCCCTCTCTGATGGGGTCAGAGAGGTCCTGCCTCGTGGTCTCTTATCACAGTCTTCCATGTGCATCCCATCTACAGCCTCGCCAGCCTCCTTGCTGTCAGGTGTGCCTTGCTACAGGGACAGGTACAGCTGGTTTCCAACCCTGGAACACATTCCACAGATAGTCACAAGCCTCTGACTTCCTCATAACATTTGGGTCTCTGCTCAAAGATCTTATCCAAGCAGCCTTTGTGACTCACCTGTCTAAAACAGGTATCCCACGCACAGACACAGAAACTGACATTCTCTTGAGCTTTTTTATTTATCTTTGTATTACTGTTTCCACTTGACATGTTTTGTTTTTGTTTTTTTGTTCCATGTTTCTCAGTAGAACTAAAACATAAACTACATGAGAGCAGAAATTTTAAATCTTTGGTTCACTTTTGTGTCCCTAATGCCTAGAACACTGTGTGGCATAAAGAATGCACTCAGTAAGTATTTGTTGAGATAATGGCTGAAAGAATTTTGAAATGCTGGTTAAATGTATAGCAAAACAACAAGACAGTTATCATAATGACTGTGCAGCTCTAAAACATCTGCTAACAGGTGATGACTTACGTCCTTAATATTATCTTCATTTTATAAGTGAGAAATTTAAGGAATAGAGAGGCTAAATAACTTCTTTAAAATCGCACAGTAAGTAATAGAGACAGGGTATCTAGGTTTGCCTCATTCAGCCTCATCCCAGAGCACAGCTCCAGGGAGGGTGCTGTTTATATAGAATGCCTGTGAAGAGTGCCCCCTGGAGGTGTGCGATGCAGGGGCTTTTTTCCTTCTCTTTTTGCCACCAGCCAAGGCCCGTACTTCTATTCCCCTGGTGCCCAGTGGGTTTATGAAAAGAGTTCTCTATCATTTTACAGTATAATATGCTTTTCTTTGAGTACCAGTTGAGTTTTTCTTTTCTATGGGAACATTTTTAAAGCTGTTGAGAACTGTTGTTTCTTTTCTATGGAAACATTTTTAAAGCTATCAATTGTAAAGCTATTGATAGCTTTAAAAATATTTCTTAAGAAAACACTTAATTGAATAGGTGACACTAAAAGCTTTTTTAAAAAGTTCCACACAGCTTATGTTTCTTTAATAAATAGGATATATTCAAGTTGTCAATGTTGTAGGGAATCTCAACCTAAATTGTACCCATATTCGTATGTATACCCCTAAGGCCAAACTCAGCAAATAGTAGACTCCTGTCATAGATGGAATCTTATACATCATCTAGAATAGATATTTTATAGAAAGCAACTGATGGCGAATGATTGTTCTATGAGGTTTTAAAATGTAAAAAATCCTACAACCTGTAGCTGTGTTTCACTGGCCTGTGCGATCTTTTTTTTTTTTTTTTTTTGAGACGGAGTCTCCCTCTGTC
>NW_012119932.1:1972589-1973643 GCF_000951035.1 Colobus angolensis palliatus
GCCTGTGCGATCTTATCAGAACAGTGGCATTATATTTTCTTCCTACATAATAACAACAATATAATTAGATTACATTGGAGTAGTAAAAAAAAGTGCTGGATAGATCTGTTAATATTTCTTCCTAGTTATGAAGTATAGAAATAAAGAGTTAATTATGTTATTAAAGAGGGGACTTTGGCTAAAATAGAAAATAAAGATCTGTATAATTCTGTATACATATAGATTGATTAAAATAAATCATTTTATTTACTAAGAATAAAAGTACTCTCTAGTTCCTATCTTATTTGACTTTAGTCTCCCTCCCGCAACTGCTCACCTCCTGTACGGCCCAGTTACTAATGGGCCATGGACCAGTACCAGTCTGCAGTGCAGGAGTTGGGGACCCCTCCTATATACTAAGGTTCTAGGAGGCATACAGGCATACAAAACAAAATGAATACATTTTGTTTTTAAATTTGGAATATTACTCATTAACAGTATTTTGTTTACTGTTCCCACCTCCCCCCCCCACTTTATACAGCTACATAGTAAGTCCTGAAAATAAATTTCAACTTCTTTTATAAGTAAACACAAACCGCAACAATGTGAGCTGTTCATGAGTAATCTCATGGTGAGTAGCAGATATTGCAATGTGTTCTAAAATCCTGACTTCCTACACTTCTCTAATTTATACTCCTCATTACTAGTAATAAAAAATACTGTGACTGTTACCCACACCCAGGGTTTCATCTTAACTTTCTTTCTCCATGCTTTTGTCGTATCTCTAAGACTCCTCCGTCTTACCCCAACGTTGGCTGTGTGTGTGCTCAGTGAGGGTTAGCCTAGGTTAAATTGAATTTGATGGTCACAGCCTTATTGGCACTGCCATATCAAGATGATTTAGAAGTGTTAAGTTGGTTAACAAAAATGCTCCACCAGTAAATAATTTTATATGCTCTTTTATCTTTTCTTTGGTAGTACCATTAGTTTTTTGTTTGTTGGTTTTTGAGATGGAATTTCACTTTCATTGCCTGAACTGGAGTACAATGACACGCTCTCGGCTCACTGCAACCTC
>NW_012119932.1:1973993-1984560 GCF_000951035.1 Colobus angolensis palliatus
TGGAGTGCAGTGGCATGATCTTGGCTCACTGCAACCTCTGCCTTCCACATTCAAGCAATTCCCCCACCTCAGTCTCCCAAGTAGATGGGATTACAGGCGTGTGCCACCACACCCGGCTAATTTTTGTATTTTTAGTGGAAACGGGGTTTCACTGTGTTGACCAGGCGGGTGTCGAACTCCTGATGTCAGGTGATCTGCCTGCCTCAGCCTCCCAAAGTGCTGGGATTACAGGCATGAGCCACTGTGCCCTCCCAAAACCTAGCTCTTACAAACTGTAAAATTGTTTCACTAAAATAGACTTTGGAGCCTTTTCACCTAGTTCCTTTAATGTTGAAAATAGACCCAAATCTCAGAAGCCCTCTAACAAATGCCTGGTTTATAAAAACCTAAAAATATTTTATATGTTTACATAAATTAAATAGGTAATTCTACCCGTTTAGTGGATTTGTAACTGTTGGCCATTTGAA
Organism: Colobus angolensis palliatus; assembly: GCF_000951035.1. Taxonomy (NCBI): domain Eukaryota; kingdom Metazoa; phylum Chordata; class Mammalia; order Primates; family Cercopithecidae; genus Colobus; species Colobus angolensis. Next base: position 1,974,461 of record NW_012119932.1, read on the forward strand.
CTAGAATTGGCCCTTCTCACCATCCAAGTCCAACTTCTTTGCTTTATAGGTGGTAAATGTAATATCCAAAAAAGTTAAGTGGCTTTTACAAAGTCAAACACACCCGGTCTCTTGACTTCCCTACTCAGTCATCCACATCTTTACTCTGTTGCTGCTTTTCTGTGTACTAGAATTGAGAATGATTTTCAAGATAGATTAGTGAAATTGGTGACGTGATAGTTATTAAATTTCTAAGTAAATGTTGAATTTGTTGAAATTGTTGCAGCATGTCAGCTGTCAAGCTGGATCATTTTTCATACACACACGCTTGTGCATGGGCCCATGGACACACACCCTCACCCCCAGATCTTAAAGGTTTAGTTATCTTTGGTCTATGGGACTGCAAAACTTCAGCCAAGTAATTGTAACCTGTTAACCGTGGCAAATCTAGATGTGATCCTTCCACTTGCCCTTTGTAAATTTAGAGCCGTTGCTCTGCTGACTGGTGCATGCTTTCTTGTAGATGAGCTGACCATGATATCACACACATCCCTGCTTTTGCTCTGATTTTGTCACCACCCTTTCAAATACCTACTTCACAGTAGTTCCTCTTGGATTTATAACTCCACTCCCTCATCGTCAGCACTGACTGCCGTCTTGCTATGGCAAACATGAATAGGGAATTTATTCAAAATACTCCCCTTCCTAACCACTGTAAAATCATTTCTATCTAATAGGGAGATATGGCATTGACCTTTTGGTTATTAAGATAGCTAAATCTCCAAATGACTTTCAAAAAGCCAAATGTTAATTTAAATCCATGTTCACAGAACTGACCGTTAAAGAAACTTAGTCTTAATTATAAAACTGAATTCCAGTTATGATAATGAGCTTAATTATTGTAAAAATTGGGAATATTTGAACTAGGTGATGGGCACCCCTCACCAGTTCATATAAAACAGGACTTATTGCTTCAAAAATTTTATTTATAATTAGTGAAAAATGTTTAGTGAGCCTACTCGAGGTCTGTTGCTGGATCAAAGATGAGAAGGCCATGTGAATATATTAGCATCATTTTTAAACATTCTTTCTCCAGGCCTTTTAAATGTAATGTAAATGGAGTTCCAGCTCCAGCATGCCATTTTTATCAGCTCTTTTACCTGATGTTCAGTAATTGGTATTAATGGGGCTAATTTAAATTTGCCTAAGGAGTTCGATTTTTTAGAATGTCTTTATTTCATTGGGCTTAACTCTGATTTTTAAAAAAAATACGAAAACAGTGGCATTACCAAAGATTAATACGTTGTTACTTGAAAGAAGGAGCTTATGCTTGACTGTTAATAAGATCATTTAACTTTAGCCATTCACCTCCTTTGATTTAAATTGAGTGTTTATCTCAGAAGGCAAGTAAAAAGAAAGGATATTTGTCACATCTGAATTTATGTATGTATGTATGTATGTATGTATGTATTTATTTATTTTTGAAACGGAGTCTCGTTCTGTTGCCCAGGCTGGAGTGCAGCAGTGTGATCTCGGCTCACTGCAAGCTCCACCTCCCGGGTTCACGCCATTCTCCTACCTCAGCCTCCTGAGTAGCTGGGACTACAGGCGCCTGCCACCACGCCTGGCTAATTTTTTGCATTTTTAGTAGAGATGGGGTTTCACCGTGTTAGCCAGGGTGGTCCCGATCTCCTGACCTTGTGATCTGCCCGCCTCGGCCTCCCAAAGTGCTGGGATTACAGGCCTGAGCCACTGCACCCGGCCTGAATTTATTTTTAAGACACAGGATCCATTAGCTGTATTTCCTTTCCTTTTCCCTAAGGATGAGGAAAAATCAAGATTTTAAGTGTATTTTGCTTGAGGTATGTCCCTTCTGGTAAGAGTTGGAACAGAAACAGTTTATTCAATTTCCATATTTTAGTAAAAAAGATATATACATGCTGTTGCTATTTTGGAACCGCATATATAATTTTAGGTTAGTTGCCATTTCTTTCAACTTACACAAATTTACCCCTCTCTTTGTAATATACAGTTTACTCTGTCATTGAAATAAGTAATAGTGTTAATATTCCTTAAATTATTATGCTGTAATTTGGGGAGAGGGTAGGAATACTACTTCGTAGCAGAGGTGAAATAAAATAGCAGAATTATGTCAGGGAACTGATTATTCTGCCATGGTCTATGCTGAAAATTCTGATAATTTCACTGAGTTACATAAAACTATTGTCAACTATAATTATAAAATATAAAGTACATTGGTTATATGCTTCTTTGTAATTATGATAAGCTGTGAGAAACATTCCTCATGGCTCATCTTAGAAGGGACTTTTTTTTTGCTCTGTGCCCTAACCTGTAACAGTGGACACTGGGTGTTCTGAGAAGACATGCACATTTGTCAGGGTGGTAGAAACGCATTGCCCTCCACATTTATGTTCATCATAATTCTCTTGGTTCCAGGGACAGGGCAATTATTTCAAATTAGCTCATGCCAAGAAGTAATGTTAGCTCACAGAGAAGAACTTCTGTGGTAGACCTGGTTCCATGCATGGCTGGATCTAAATACTCAAGTGATGACATCAAGAGTGAGGTTTTTTTTCCTTTTCTTTTTTTCTTTTTTGACATGGAGTCTCGCTCTGTTGCCCAGGTTGGAGTGCAGTGGCATAATCTCGGTTCATGCAGCCTCCACCTTCCAGGTTCAAGCGATTCTCTTGCGTCAGCCTCCTGAGTAGCTGGGATTACCAGCGTGCGCCACCATGCCTGGCTAATTTTTGTATTTTTAGTAGAGATGGAGCTTCACCATGTTGGCCATGCTGGTCTCAAACTCCTGACCTCAAGTGATCCTCCTGTCTTGGCCTCCCACAATGCTGGGATTACAGGCATAAGCAACCACTGTGAGTCTTTTTTTGTTTTGCTTTCTTCTTTCTCAGATAATTTTTCTCCACATAGTAGAAAAGGTGGCCATTGGTGACAACTCAACAGTTCACTGATTTCTACAGTTGTTGTTCTTCAAGGAAAAGAAGAGAAAGTCCATAGTTTTCTCACTGTCCATGTATTGAATCCTGGAGATACTATTAATATCAGGGGCTCTGACTGCGTGGTTCTCACCCCTTGGCCAGTCTCTGTGGATTGAGAGGGACAGGCCTAGATCATGCCCACCCACAGGAGGGCCAGCCACTCCTGTGAAATCCTGTTGAATCTCTGGGATAGACAGGCATAGACACACTCTCTGTAGTTATGTTGCAGAATACGAAGAGGATCAAGTAGGATGAGAACATCTTAAAGTGAAAATACCTGTCAGTTTATGAGATGAGAAAACAGTTATAAATCACTGTTTCATCTTGCTTTTATTTGATCATTTCAGTAATAGGTTTTTACAAGTATTTTTTGCATTTTTATTAGGCTTTTTATTTCTTCCATGAGTTGTCTTTTCATGTGTTTTGCTCTTTCCACTGTGATTTTAGTGGTTCTTACTTATAAGAGCTCTTCACATAGGAGGGCTTCCCTTCTTTCATGCTTTGATATCTGAAAAATAATTATGTAACAGTTATGCATGAAGTTTCACAATATGAAATCTTTAAGATGTTTTTTCTAAAATATTGATAAGCAGTAAACTGAAAATTTCCTATTCAGATATGAATATTATCAATAGAAACATAATTTGAAATATTTTCCATTTGGAAAAAATCCAGATTGAATAATGGAGAAGATATTATCTGTGAGGATTATTTACTTTTGGAAAACATTGTTTTCCAAAGCAAAGTTTTGGGATATATAGGCCTGTATTTTTTTACATGTTAAGAAACAGTAACCACATTGGATTTTGATGTGTAGCAACTTACGTATTCTTCACCGTTCTTTTTATTAAAAAGAGCTCTGGGTCTTTTGGTGAAGAAAGTAAATGAAGACTTCATTTTATTTATTTATTTATTTTTTTCTTTTTTTGAGACAGAGTCCTGCTCTGTCGTCCAGGCTGGAGTGCAGTAGCATGATCTCAGCTCACTGCAACTCCGCCTCCCGGGTTCAAGTGATTCTCCTGCCTCAGCTTCCCAAGTAGCTGGGACTACAGGCGCACACCACCATGTCCGGCTAATTTTTGTATTTTTAGTAGAGACAGGGTTTTGCCATGTTGGCCAGGCTGCTCTGGAACTCCTGACCTCAGGTGATCCGCCCGTCTTGGCCTCCCAAAGGGCTGAGATTATAGGCGTGAGCCACCGCATCCGGCCAAGACTTCATTTCTTAAGTCAGTTCTTTGATTATGTAATTTAGTTTAACATGAATGTTTATGCCACTTAATAACAAATCTGTAACCCCAGTAGTTCATAAATACGTTTTGAATGCATTAATGTCTTAATGTAGTATGTGATATGCCTAGGATAAAGATGATTGGTTTTTATCTAACAGAAAATTTTAGTTGAAAATTTAGAAGTCGTTTGAAAGTGTGACATCATGATGCTTTTGAATATATTTGTATATGAAATGAAAAATTTTCATTTTCCCTTTGGTCAACTAATGTCTATTTTTCTACATTGGAAAATAAGATAAATTGGAATTGTTTTTACATAATCTGCATATTGGTAATAATTAAACTGTATGTGAAAATTAGAGTTTTTGAATTTGGATTATTCCTAACACAGTATTTTTAAACCGGTAGAAAAATTTTTATATTTTTCAAAGGGAATAAAGAATGGGATTAGTATACTCTGTAAATGTGAGGTAATATAATTGTGTTTACTTTAAAAATATGTTTAGCTTTTCCTTTTCTCCTTTTAACATACCAGTAAAAGGCATTTATTATAAAGAATGCAACAATACTGAAATGAGTAAGCCCAATGTTAGTCTCTTCTCCCACGCCTTCTCCATTCAGTCCAACTTTAGAACAGGTGAGTATCTATCCTGCCACCTATTTTTGCAGACATATCTAAAACTGATTATTTTAATCCAGTGTGTTTCAGAAATTTTCTCCAAAATATAGTAAGTCAGAAGGGATTGAATGAATACCATCAGGAAATCCAGGGACACAAAATTTGAAAATCGTATTTAATGCTTTGCAATAATGCTTAATCCATGTACAATTTGAATTTCATGTTCGTTACTTTTGCAAGGCATAAAATCATTCTCCTCCAAGATTTATCCCAGTATAAAGATGTATTAATACTGCATGAGTCAGATACTTTTTGAAGAATACAGTATATTCCTGTTCACATCAGTATTCATTAATCTATAACAGAATTATGCATCAGCAGACTCTATAAAACTAGCCTGCTTTATATCATGTATCGTTTAAAGAAACTTTGTTACATGTGCTAATTTAAATATCAAAATCAGTTTTAAATACTACAAGTTTTAGTGAAATTAAATTGTTATCCTCATTGGATTTTTAAAACTTCAGTTATCTTCTTGCTTTTGGAAAAAGAATTACTGTATTCTTACTGACATGATAGTAAACTGTCATTTACTTAGTGAAAAGTGGTGCATAGAGAAATTTCCAAAATGTCTTCTCTTGCTAAAATGTAAAGAGCTGCTTTTAAAGAAAGTTGTAAAAATAGAAAATAAGCTAAACATAGTTAGAATTTACTGATTTTGGCCATAAGATGGAAATGTTATATTTTTGTGACATTATTGGTCTTTTTGACTAAAATCCTGATAATATGGTACAGCATTCTTAGAATTTAGTCAAAATTGACATAGCTGGACCTTTTAAATCAAGGCATCAAAACCCTGGTTTATCATTGTAGTACATTCTTTAACAGGTTTTATTCTGGGGCATTTAATTTTAAGGATTATAGTTCCAGCATCCTATTGAATTACATTTCTTGGCCTCAAGTATTAGAATTTAAATCATTGATGTTTTTATAAGAGTAAGAATTTTGTACAAATGTCTCTGGAAACTTATTTTGGAAGCTAGAGACTGGACTTTGTCTTTCTACAGAAATTGAGATACACTTGTGTGGGGATGAGGGGGTAGATACGGTTTTAGGAATTAATGCTTTGAAAACTGAGCCTCAACCAATCACCTTGCTTAATTTCCTGAAGTGATAATCTGTGATACATTTAAAATTTGAAAAGTAATTCTTTCGGGTGATATATGATTATTGCTCTGGTTTGATAGGTTTAGGTTTGAGGTACCTATAAACTTGAGTACCTTGACAATTAGTGAAGGCATTAATTGGTTGGCAGAGCAGCTCATTTAATTTCTTATACCATATTCTCAGAATTATGTAGAATTACCAGAGTAATAATTGTAAATCAATTTTTAGCAGACTGAATAGGTCATTTAGTGATGTGCTTTGGTGGTGAAGTGTTAAAATCTTTGTCTGACCCCCTGAATAATGATTATTGACTATGAGTTTTATTAATAACAATTAGGTCATTGAACATTCTGATTTTCCTTTTTTCTTACAGATGAACCAACTAGCCCTAGCATTGATCATGATATTGCACATATTCCTGCTTCTGCTGTTATATCAGCCTCTACCTCTCAGGTCCCCTCCATAGCAACAGTTCCTCCCAGCCTCACAACTTCAGCTCCCATAATTCGCCGTCAGCTCTCACATGACCACGGTACGTCTAAAGGGTGGTTTTGTAAACCATATGTCATGCTCTGTTTTCCACTTAGAACAGTATGATAAACTGATCTTTCCACCATTAAAAGAATCTGGGAACCACTTGTGAATGTCTAAATACTGAATTTTAATTAATTACAGAATCTGTTGGCCCTCCTAGCCTGGATGCTCAGCCCAACTCAAAGACAGAAAGATCAAAATCATATGATGAGGGTCTGGATGATTACAGAGAAGATGCAAAATTGTAAGTCTCAGGTGTATTATTTTAAATATTTGTATGTGGATGGGTATTCAGCATGACCTTGACACATAAGTTCAGAATTTAATGGTGGTCTTATGTTTTCTAACTTTGACATTAGAAATGCAAATAAAGTTGTTAATGGTAACATTAAATTGAATTTTAAAAATCAATAACACACAAACGTGGTAGAAAAATATGTTAAATACTCTCACCCTAAGAACTGCAGCCATTCAGTACTATTCAGACATAATACGTTACTGTTTTCTTTCGTGTAATTCTAGAGCTATTCTGTACATAAAATCATATGTACACTACCTAAATATGCATATATGTGTATTGTATTCTAATTATTTTTACAAACAAATGACACATGGTATAGACACTGATCTTAGAGATCATTAAATGCATATAGTCCTGGCTCATGCTGTTTCATGATTTTTTAATTTTCCATTGAATAGTTTATACCATGATATACTTAACCAATACTCGGTATTAATAGACATTTATAGTGATCAAATCTTACGCTATCACAAATACTTTATTGACTATATTTGTTCATAGTGCAGTTAGCACATGTGTGAATAAATATAATTGAAAACAGGATTCTTACATCAAAGGTGTATTTTTATTTATTTTAAAAGTTTATTTATTTTTGAGACAGTTTTGCTCTTGTTGCCCAGGCTGGAGTGCAATGGCGTGATCTCGGCTCACTGCAACCTCCACCTCCCGGGCTCAAGCGATTCTCCTGCGTCAGCTTCCTAAGTAGCTGGGATTACAGACATGCACCACCACGCCCAGCTAAGTTTGTGTCTTTAGTAGAGACAGGGTTTCACCATGTTGGTCAGGCTGGTCTTGAACTCCTGATCTCAGGTGATCCACCCACCTCGGCCTCCCACAGTACTGGGATTACAGGCATGAGCCACCGTGCCCGGCCATATTTTTAATTTTAATATCTATTGTTAATAGCTCTCCATAAAAATTATACCGAACCACATTCCCACCAGCAATATACAAAAGCCTCTGCTGTTATATTCTAACACAGTGTATTGTTTAGACTTTGATACCTATCTTTTGAATTATCATAATAGCATTTTGCAGTTTTAATTTGACGCTTTCTTACCAGTTCAACACCATTTCATGTATTTAAGATATTTATATTTTTCTGTGAACTGATTTTTTATATTTTTTGACTATTTTCTATGGATTCTTCTGACTTCTGCATCCTTTTTATATAAAGGAAGCTAACATTTTTCTGTGATGTGTTGCAAGTCTTTCCTAATTCAATATTTGTCATTTTTTTTTAAACCATGCAAAAATATTGAAAATTTTTTCTGTGACTAAATTTAGGAAATATTTTTGTGGCCTTTGAATGTTGAGTCATATCGTATCGAAAAATTCTGTCTCTACCCCAGAATTATAACAAAAGTTATGTTTACTTTTTTTTTTTGTAAACTTACAAGTTTGACTCACCTGGAATTAATTTATTCTAATTAGTGAGATAAACAGACAACTTTACATTTTCTACTATCTCTGTTGTCCCAAAGGCACCTGTTGAATGTCATCCTTTTCCCACCAATACATTATCTTTATTGTATACTAAGTCATATGTATTTAATTTTATTTTGGGGCTCTATTCTGTTCAGTTGATTTATCTGTATATTAATGTATAACAGGTTCTATTAATTATGGTAGTTTTATGTCTTTCTTATCTGGTAAGACTATTATCCATCATTATTTTATGTTTTTTCAGAATTCTCCTATTTTTATTTTAGTATTTGAACCTTAATCAGATTTTCTAGTTCTTGAATTCTTATGTACATTTTCATTGATACAATGATTAATTTATAAATTAACTTGGGGAATACAGACATCTATGATATTGAACCTTGTGTTAAAGAGCTATTTGCTTTTTTATTTTTGCGTACAGTCCTCTGAGGGTTCCATTTGGTTATTCTTTATATTCCTTTATATAAAAGAATATGTATGAAGAATCTATATATTCTTTATATAAAATTAGTTCTTTCTGGACGAGCTACTTGAGGGAGGTTTGTGTGTGGCTAGCAGGGCTTGCTTCCAGGCTAGCAGGAATTTTCCTAAAGATACAGGGTTGGATTTGTGAGCTATTTTAGCTTTTATTTCTTCCTCATTATAAGATATCAAAAACTGCCATTATTTCAGAGTCTACCGCACCCTACACCAGCTACACACTGTTTCCTGCAGTGATGGCAGGACTGTATGTTTCCTCATTCTTCTCTGATACTCCGTGGTAACAAACGAGGCTCCCGTCGCCAGCTTCAGCACGCTATTTTCCGTTGTTCCAAACAATGGATGGTTGGTTTCAACCTCTCAGAAATCAGTGTACTGCAGTTTTCAGATCTGCAAGTAATGGTGCCCTCTTCTTTCTTCCTGTATCCATTGTTTACTTCACTGCAGTTGGCCACCTTTCTTTGTTTGTATAGCTTAGTTCAGAGTTACAGTGTCTTCTGATATGGTTGAAGATTGAGTTTGCATATCTGTTTCTGATTACGTTGTTGTTTGTGGAGTGGTGGGGGCGTTTCTGAGAGGAGAGAACAGTGACACCTTTAGTAACATCTTTAAGAAACTCTTAAGTTTCTTAAATGAATGTTGAGTTTAAAAAAGTTTATTGTCCCTTAATAAAAGTTAAATTATTTTCGATTACTTTAACATGAACCTATCTCCTGAAGCACTAAGCCTTTTCAGTGGCAACAGTTGTCCTCCTTTTTGAAAGCAGTCAGAATGTGATTGGAGTAGAAGAGTGAAGGGCCGGGACTGTCCCTAACTGCACCTTCCCTGCCACATTTCCAGTTCAGGGTGTCCACCAGCAAGATGAGTGGAGATGATAGGAAGCATCTCCCTGAAGATGGCTGCTGATGGCAACTGCTTACTGATCAGAATTAACATCATGGAAATCCTTAATATAGCATTGCAGCTATGGTTAACTAATAACATAAAACCCAGTGTTCAGCCTGAGTAGCTTTTTCTTTGATTTAAAAAAAAAAAAATAGAAAATCCCACACTTTAAGCAGAAACAATTTTAATTTACCAGATCAATTAAGAAAGTTTTAATTACTGAGTGGGAAGTTTTTTATAAAATTAGCTTTTTTTTCACTTCCACTGAATAGGGGACATTTAACGTATTAATGATGAAATCTCAGATTATTATTGAAAGATTAATGGTAATAAAATTATTCTTACATCTTTGGAATACTATGCAGCCATAAAAAAGGATGAGTTTGCGTCCTTTGTAGGGACATGGATGCAGCTGGAAACCATCATTCTTAGCAAACTATCACAAG
>NW_012119932.1:1984731-2016853 GCF_000951035.1 Colobus angolensis palliatus
AGAGAAGTACTTCTTTTACCCAGTAGACATTTAAAAAAAAATGTCTCTAAAAAAAAAAAAAAAAAAAGATTTTTTTTGCACTTATTGAAAATATTTATGTATTTTTTTCCCAACAGGTCCTTTAAGCACGTATCTAGTCTGAAGGGAATCAAGGTTAGTATTAGAGTTTCTCCTTACCTTAGTTTCTCTCTTCATAGAGAAGTACTTCTTTTACCCAGTAGACATTTAATATTTAAATATTGTAATCGTTTATTCTGTAAGTATTGAGTACATTTGGAAAATATTATGTATAAAATGTTCTCTTCTAATTTCTATACATATTCAAGTATGTAATACTTGATGCACGTTGTGCTGATTTTTCTGACTTTATCAGTTCAAGGCCAGAAATCTAACTGCCCAGCAGTCCTTTTTGTATTTTGTTGTACGTTTTTCTATCCTGGAAATTATTTCGTGCCTTCCCCTAACACCCCCTACTCCACCCCTGTTCTCTCTCTTCTCCCTCCCCTCGTACTTCCATGAAAACATAGAAACTATTAGACAGGAATTTCCTTATTTACCATCTCCAAAAATATCAGTTTCCTGCCTTTCTCAACCTCCACTTCCCGGGTTCAAGCCATTCTCCTGCCTCAGCTTCCCAAGTAGCTGAGATTACAGGCGCCTGCCACGCCTGGCTAATTTTTGTATTTTTAGTAGAGATGGGGTTTTGCCATGTTGATAGGCTCAAACTCCTGACCTCAGGTGATCCGTCCACCTTGGCCTCCCAAAGTGCTGGGATTACAGGTGTGAGCCACCATCCCCAGCCAGTCCCCTGCCTTTATACCCACACTTGCTGCCTTCCTTATTCTTACCATAAATATTGCTGTGCTTGTACCATTATCCTATTAAAAACCAACCCCCACACTTCTTTGGATTCTCTTGCCTCTAAGCTTCTCAGTCCCCTTCTGCACAGTCACCATTTTTCCAGTGACTTGTTCACTGTTATATGCACCCATGTTCTATATCCTACATTAAAATAGAAACCTTCCTGGAATCCACATCCCGCTTTATTTGTTACTCCTTTTCACAGCAGAACCCCTTGAAAAAACTATAGTTTCTACTACGTCTCAGCACACATCAGAATAACACTGACATTCAGATTCCAAAACTAATGGTTTACGTCGGTTTTTTAACTTGAACCCTTGCTGGTATTGAATGCAATTTCCGGCTCCCTTCCTGAAACACTTTCTTCTGCTGGCTTCCATCTTGCCACACTTTCCTGTTCTTCGTTCTAACTGAAAGGCTGCTTCTCCATCCCCTCTGCTCCACCTAATATCTAAATGTTGAAATGCCCAGAGTTGTTCTGACCCTTCTTTATCTACCCTGATTTCCTCAGTGATCTTATGCAGAGGTTTCCCAAAGTTTACATGGCTATCCTTGACCTCCTTCCTGAACTGCAGCTCATGTCAGCTGCTGTCATTTGGATGTTTAATCAGCAACTCAAGGTTTACATGATGATTAGACCCGTTACCCCTTAAGTTTTCCCCATCTCAGCAAGTTCACTTCCATTCACCTTCTTGATGAAGCCAAATATCTCAGAACTAGCCATGTTTCTTCTTTTTCACTCTCCCCCATATCAATTCCAGACTACCCTGAATCTTCCTGTCTTCACCTATGCTACTTAAATGCAAGCTGACATCATCTCTCACCTGGATTCCTATAGTCACAGCTCTTTTCATGCTTGTCCCTTTAGAATCCACTCTCAACAGAGTACTCAGAGTGAGCTTTGAACTGGGTGTTCAGTTACTCTACTCCCCTGATTCGTCACTTAATGCTTCTTTCACACTTCCTACCATGGCCTAAAAGACCCTTAATGATCTAGAATTAGCTGTTTGTTGATCACATTAATCAGTGAACATTTTAAGTGATAATGATGATATACAGTCATTAGCTATACATTCTCACCAAACTTCTCTTCCCGCTGACCTTTTATGGCTGGCTCCTTATTTTTCCTTCAGATTTCAACAAAATATTATTTCTTCAGAGAAGCCCTGCCATAGCATCACCAATTTCTAGCTACTTCTCCACCATTCGTTATTGCATCTTGCTGTTTTCATTCTTCAAATGACATAAATCACAAAACGATCATTTTCTCATTTTTCACTAAAATGTGAACTGATGAGAACAGGAAAATTATACCATTTGTTATTTTTAATGGTTAAAAAATGATGGTCAATTCACATTTTTTAAATGAGACTAGAAATTTTTTAAAATATAAAGTTAGGATTTTTCAAAAATAGCCCTTCACTTGAAACATTAAATAAGAGTTTTCCACAAAGCAGTTTCAATGTGCAAATATTTATAAAGGAAAATGCTGTTTTCCCTTGCTTTCTTGGTCCTTTCTATAGATCGCAGACAGCCAAAAGTCATCGGAAGACTCTGGGTCCAGAAAAGATTCTTCTTCAGAGGTCTTCAGTGATGCTGCCAAGGAAGGGTGGCTCCATTTCCGACCCCTTGTCACCGATAAGGGCAAGGTAGTGTGTTTTCTAAGCCACCCTGAATGTCAGAAATGCAGACCCTGACAAATAAACCATAAAACCTGTATACATTAAATGGCATGATACCCAGATTAAAGAGTGAAAAAAAAAATGTATAAATGTATTTTTCTACATTAAAAAAGTATTCCTTAAAAAAATTCTAATTATTGCTTTAATTTAGTACTTTTTGTCCTGTGTGTCAGCTGCATGTAGAATATATTGTCTTACGTTTTGGCAATGTAAAAAAGAAATCAAAGTATTTAAGAAGGAACTCTGCTTTTCTTATTAGTTTATTAGCAATGGGTTATTTCCATTGTCCTTTAGGAAGTGGCAATTCAGTTTTAAATTTTTATATCTCTTTTCTCAGTTTATTGTAAGTTACCTTTATAAGTTTCATTTTTATTTTAAAAATTAAACAAGCATAAAAATATCAATATATGCATCTAGTAGATTTCAATAGAAAAAAAGTTTGCCGCAAAAATGTTCTATAATATTTGGACAGCTTACATGTAAGAATATTTTAATGCTGTCAGAAGAGTTTAACATTTTTAAGTATACAATTGAGAACTTCTGCAGTTTCTGTCATTTGTGTGCTCTAAGTCGTAAGTCTTTCACTCAAAAGGTTTTTTGGACTGATTTTTAAATTTTCTCTTCCATTACTGTTTTTGATATATTTTGCTACATTTGTTTTCTTTGATTTGCTTTGTTCATTTTGCCTTCCCAACTGAAGTTGGGATTTCACTGTCCTTGACTTTGATATGAATACACTGCATAACTCAGTTACAGTCCACAATTTTTATCTTCCTCTCCTCACAAATAGGTACTGAGCTAAATCAGTCACCTGCTACACTAGTTATGTGTAAGCGCAGAGGAAGGATGTTGCTTAATGTGCTTATCCTGTCACAAAGATTTAGCCAAATACTGACTGTTCATGCACTGTCGCATGTTTTCTAGCGAGTTGGTGGAAGTATTCGGCCATGGAAACAGATGTACGTTGTCCTTCGGGGTCATTCACTTTACCTGTACAAAGATAAAAGAGAGCAGACGACTCCGTCTGAGGAAGAGCAGCCCATCAGTGTTAATGCTTGCTTGATAGACATCTCTTACAGTGAGACCAAGAGGAAAAATGTGTTTCGACTCACCACATCTGACTGCGAATGCCTGTTTCAGGCTGAAGACAGAGATGATATGTTAGCTTGGATCAAGACGATCCAGGACAGCAGCAACCTAAACGAAGAGGTGGGTGGGTGTTCAAAAGAATACTGGAGAAATCTGACCCTTTCACAACACTTTCTTACAAAGATCTAAGGAATATGATACATCATTTTTATAAAAAATTATAATACGCTATTTTTTTTTTCATGTAAAACAGTTGATGGAAAACTCAAACATACCTGTTTTATACTATTGTCACATATTGGAAAATCACCATCACTGAACTAGAAACATAGGTTATTTATATATTCTGCATACCTTCTTAGAAGCAGTGAACTACATTCCTAGTCCTGGTCGTTTGTGACCAAGTTATTCCAGATCCATTTCCATCTTTCAAAGACAGGATTGTTACAGTGCTTAAGTTACAGTAAACATACTTACCAGTATAAATAACCATATAAATGCAGAGTGATACTGATGATTTTTGTTAATAGAATTATATAGTCAAGAATATGATATAGCCTACTGTCATACAATAGTTTCTAAGAAAGCTTGCATTTTCAAACATCGTAAGTCAGCTTTCTTTTTTTTTTTCCTTTTTGTTTTTTTGAGACGGAGTCTTCCTCTCTTGCCCAGGCTGGAGTGAGGTGGCGCGATCTCAGCTCACTGCAAGCCCCGCCTCCCGGGTTCAGGCCATTCACCTGCCTCAGCTTCCCGAATAGCTTGGACGACAGGCGCCCACCACCACGCCCGGCTAATTTTTTGTATTTTTAGTAGTGATGGGGTTTCACCATGTTAGCCAAGATGGTCTCTATCTCCTAACCTCATCATCTGCCCACCTCGGCCTCCCAAAGTGCTGAGATTACAGGTGTGAGCCACCGCGCCCAGCCCAGCTTTTCTTTTTCATGTAGAACAGTGTTTAGGGATTTGAGAATTATGATCATCAAGATATTTTTGCAGTAGGAATTTCAACAGGAAAGATAGTTTTTAAAGTACGTATAACTATAAACTTTATCAAGCAAATTTAGCAATGATTAAGTCAGCATTTGCTCAAGTATTTTCTTATCAGTAACAGTTTTTTCTTCACTGTGTTTTCACTTTTCATGCCCATTTATTATAACCAAAAAAGGGTCACAGAGTTCTCTTATAGTACTCAGGAATGCCCACATTAAATGTAAACTTATGCAGATTATGTTCTAATTTAGTCATTTCCATTATATCCAATTCAAAGTATTAAAACATATACCATAGGAAAAGTGTGCTTTTTTCCTTTGGTAGTTTACACTCTGCCTTGTTTGTGGTTAAAAAGTTAACACCAGATCTTTATCAGTGCAACCTATACAACTACCCGCTCTACAGATAGCATCAGACCTGAATTTTTGCAAAATAAACAGGGAGAATGAGAACTTAGATGTGGATTTCAGCTTTAAGTAATAGTTCAGAGGAGTTCTGTGTAACAGGCACCTGCTATGTGTCAGGCATTCTCTCGGGCAGTAGACTGTCATTGTTAAAACTCCTTCAGATGACTTGTTCTGTGACACATAGTAGCCGTTTGGATGATTGAATGAGGGGATGCATATGAAGAATGCCTGCCGGGTAATAAACATTTACCCTGTGTGAGCTATTATCACCACCATCTAATCTTAACACACAGGTACACAAGTATTTTCCCCAGTTTCACAGATGAGAAAACAGTAATTCACTGAGCACATAGCATATGGCAGATACTATTTTAAACATTTTACATGCATTAATCTCAGCAACCATATGAATGTGTCCTATTATCATCACCATTCTACAAATAAGGAAACTGCGGCAAGGAGAGGCTGAATCGTTTCCCTAAGGTCACACAGCGACTTAAGCATCAGGGGTGGGATTTAAATCCAGACAGTCTTATTCTAGATCTTAATCATATGATCTCTCAGCTGATAAGTTGGAATGGTCTATTTAAATTCAAGATAACTTACTCCTGTATTTAAAGACTATATTCTTTGTAAACTGTATCAATCAAAACGAGGCAAGTTAAAAACAAAATTGAGAACCCCACTCAATATCAATGTGTAATTGGAATGAATAGGAAAAAAAGGATCACATTATGGTCAACTCTGGGTTTACCATATAGCATTTTATACAAGTTAACTCACAGAGGTTAAAAAAAGAAAAATCAAGCCAACTTTAAGCTTTTCTCTTTTTTTCTTTTCTGGTAATATAACTGCCACTTTTGATACTAGTTGATCCTTGGTTTCACTCTCCTTACAAATTAGTCACTAACACATTCTGGCAGTCTGTTTCCATATTTTATCCACCTATATTTCTTTTTCTTTTTGAAGAAAAATCACTTATACGTATATTTTCTTAAATGCTGATCATTCTTTCTGGTATTAGAGAAAACACTGGCTGCTTCGTAGTCATTTATTTTTAAATGGACAGATCAGTTCAATGAGTATGGAACACTTGTTACTTGCTGGTACTACCCTAGGTATTGCATGGATACAGAAAAGAAACAAAACCCTTTGGCAATGCTGGGAGGCACTTGGAACATTTGTCACATGGTGATGTTGAATAGAAGCTTTGAAACAGCTCCACTGAGAACACATGATAGTAATGTTTTTGTAAAATAAGCAAAGTAGTACAATACAAAGCCTCAAAAGAGTAAGGATCATCACTTAACTGATATTTAGAATTGATTTTCTAATTTTACTTTATTTATTCTGTAGGACACTGGAGTCACTAACAGGGATCTAATTAGTCGAAGAATAAAAGAATATAACAGTCTGATGAGGTGAGAATCCCACCTTGCCTGCAGTTAATTTGGATATAAAATCAGTACAGTCATCCCCCTTATTTGCAAGGATACATTCCAAGACCCCAAGTGGATGCTTGAAACTGCAGATAGTACCAAATCCTCTCTACACTATACTTTTTCCCATATAGTAACGGGCGGGTAGCGTATACAGTGTGGCTACTCTGGATGAAGGGATGATTCTTATTCTGGGCAGGACTGTACAAAATTGAAAGCTTATGAATTGTTTATTCCAAGAAGTTTCCAGTTAATATTTTCAGACCATGGCTCACCACAGGTAACTGAAACCACAGATAGAGGGGCATTACTGTAATAGTTAACAAATGTCATTTCCTTCAACAGCAAAGCAGAGCAGTTGCCAAAAACACCTCGCCAGAGTCTCAGCATCAGGCAAACTTTGCTTGGTGCTAAATCAGAGCCAAAGACTCAAAGCCCACACTCTCCAAAGGAAGAGTCGGAAAGGAAACTTCTCAGTAAAGGTATTGATGTTAGCTTTCTAACAAATAAGTACGATGATTTAAAATTGGCATCAGAGAGGTACGTTTATGTTTTCTGTACCATTTCTACTGACCAGGCCCCATGTCAACTAGCTCAAAATTCACAGTAGGCCTGGTCTGGGCTCATTGGGCCTTTCCCTTTGTGAGGCCCAAGACACCAGCTTCATTATAAAGAGAAAGTGAGGGAAAATACAAACAATACTTAAATCAGAGATATTACAAATTTAAATGACTCGGAGGATTCAGGTCCTATCATTTATGAAATAAAACTATTATTTTTCCCTTTGTTGAAGTCTCACTATAAAGATGACACACTGATTGTATTTTTTTTGCTGTTTTAAAGAAAATTATAGCACACATTATAAAAGAATGAAGAAGTATAAGTTATATGGAAGAGAACATATTTTTCTTAAATATACGATGTATTATATTACAGGACTTGGATTTATGTAAACATTGATAAAATGTTTTTAAAGTCATGATTTAAACACTCATTTCCGTTTTATTATGTTGTTTTGACTGGCAATCAAAAGATGATACCAGTCCCCCAAAAGACAAAGGCACATGGAGAAAAGGCATTCCAAGTATCATGAGAAAGACATTTGAGAAAAAGCCAACTGCTACAGGAACGTTCGGCGTCCGACTAGATGACTGCCCACCAGCTCATACTAATCGGGTAGGAGACACCAGCCCACCGGATTTCCTAAAGTCATTAATTCGGTTGTGATTATAATGGGATCTGAGTATACAGCCTTTCAGACAACAGAGACTGTCAGTCTATTTTCCTCTTCATAGCAGACCTTAGTTTCCCTAACTATTTCTGACCTGTAATGTTTTTCTAATGTATTGACTCTGAAATTGAATAATTATTCAACCATTAGGAATGTGTCTGAAGTGGTTGGTAACAATTCATCTTCAAATCATTTGTGTTTCTGCTTTTAGCATCTTAAAACAAGGATGAGAACAAGGACCTAATTAAGAAAGTATAATACATGTAAATGTATGTGTATATATTTATGCTAGGATTCATATCATGAATTGATGTTACTCTTACCTCCTCCTTTTCTTGACTGTCTCTTTATTCACCTGAACGGTTTCCACATTCTCCTTACCTGTTCTTACTTTTCAGAATGTTATCTCTCTGGGGGTTCTTACTTTTCAGAATGTTTTCCCCCTCTTTCTCTCGGTCTACTATTTGTCTTCTTACTGTCTCAAATATCTCTTGCAGGTTTTTTCCATTCCCAGATCTGTAATGTCTCTATTCTTTATATTACGTAACAGCAATTTATGTTTCCTTTTGGACGAAAGGGGCATTTTAACTGTGATATACAATTACTAAACATTTGTGCTGCATTAAATAAAATGTTTATTTCTTGTTTTTCAGTATATTCCATTAATAGTTGACATATGTTGCAAATTAGTTGAAGAAAGAGGTCTTGAATATACAGGTATTTATAGAGTTCCTGGAAATAATGCAGCCATCTCAAGTATGCAAGAAGAACTCAACAAGGGAATGGCTGATATTGATACACAAGATGATGTAAGTTTGCTTATTTGAATAACTGATCCTTTTTTTTCCCTTTGGTGATATTGGATATGAAAATACTGTATTTCTATTTTGTACACCTAGAAATGGCGAGATTTGAATGTGATAAGCAGTTTACTGAAATCCTTCTTCAGAAAACTCCCTGAGCCTCTCTTCACAAATGGTGAGTTAACTCCCATGAAAGATAGATACCAGATGAAATGGTTCAAGTTACAGTTGGAAAACCATAGAATATTAAATTGAACCAGGACAAAATGTCTTGGTCAAAGGAAACAGAAGGCTTTGTTGAGTTCTCCCTCATATATTAAAAACATAAAAGTTGTTTAGGTTCATTGACATATGTATTATCTTGTTCATACATGTTTGCAGCCAAATTAATATTATTGTTACCATTCAAATGGCTTCTGACGTAATAAGGTACAATGAGTAGAAAAATGTTTTTTCAGTCAAGCCAAGTATTTAAATGCCATGTAAGACACTTTTTACTAGATGATGTTGGAGGGTGGGGGAAGAATGGAGAGGCTGTGTAAATATAGGATGGTTCCTGCAGGGAACTTACATTTTAGAGATTTACATTTCAAAGACTATGTAGAAATCTTATGTTGTGGTTTAAAATTAATCCTTAAAGAGAAACTAGATTACAATTCACCTAAGCAATTTAAAATAAATTTGTTTCATTGTTCTTGTCGTCAGATAAATATGCTGATTTTATTGAAGCCAATCGTAAAGAAGATCCTCTAGATCGTCTGAAAACATTAAAAAGACTAGTAGGTATTATTTTATATTTTGGGGGACACAACTAAAATTCAGCCTCTAAATCCGTCATGAAAATAATCTGTTTCAGATTCACGATTTGCCTGAACATCATTATGAAACACTTAAGTTCCTTTCAGCTCATCTGAAGACAGTGGCAGAAAATTCAGAAAAAAATAAGGTATGTTAAAGGCTTATTGGAGAAATGTACTTTTAGTGGCTTTAGTTTAAAAGATATGCTTCATTACTTCATGCCAAATAGTCAATAAAAGGTTTATAAATTCAACATCAAACTAGGTAAGTCCTTCTTAAAATTGTTTTTAAAAGCAAAAGATCCCAAAATACCAGTTGTCACCATTTTAAAAGGATATTTTAAAAGATTTCTTGTATGATTATTCAGTAAGAAAAATGAAAAAGTCAGAAATTTTACTTCTCTGATTTTTCAGCTGTATATCAGTATTTTGAAGAGGTAACATATGCATACGCTACAACAGTCAAAAGGCCAAATAGAATACAGGGAAAACAGACATAAACAGATAAGTCATTTTCATCCCTTTTAACACCGCCACATTTTCTTTGTCAAACACCACAAAATATATTCTTTATATTGTCTAATACTCAGTTCACATTCAGTTTTTCTTTTTTTAAAAGTTATGTTAGAGACAAGGTCTCACCATGTTGCCCAGGCTGGTCTCAAACTTCTGGCCTCAGGCAATCCACCTGCCTCCCAAAGTGCTGGGATCATAGGCATGAGCCACCATGCCCAACCCCATTCATTTTTTTTTTATTGTAAAAGTGTCTTTGTAGGGTTATTTGCTTAAGTCAATATCCAAACAAGGTCTACACATGGTATTTTGGTTGACAGGTTGTAGTCTTAACTTAGTTTTTTGATGATTATTGCCTAAATCCATTATATCATCAGAGATTGTAAAATGATGATTTTTAACTCATCAAGGGCATTACTTCTTAAAGTACTGAAACAGTCATTTTAATTTCTGGAGAAGAAAATGAAAGAATACCACAAGCTCAGGAATATTGCTGACACTCTTTTCTGAGTGATTTAGATAGATCAGTTTAGTGGTTGTACATGTTCTGGAAGTTGTAGTAAGGACTGATATGAGAAGAGTGTCGACCTCTATTACCTGCAAATCAAGAAGCTTACTTCCTTTAGATGCTCAATTTCCTCCATAGTGATAGGGCTACAAAATGGTTAGGGAAAAAAAAAAAAAAAGGAAATGAAAGCCTAGACTGTTTCCAGAAGTTCATACTGTAGGAGCCAAAGAGTTGTCAATATAATTATAGCTGAAGTAGTCTCTAATTAATTTCAGTGTTTCCTGAAATCTATTACATCATTCATCAGTACAGAGAAGAGTGTTGGTCTAGTTAGTTTAGAAAGTACTGAATTAATCTTTTGCATAGGTCTTTACTGCAGAATTTTTTGTGTTTTTAATGTAATTACACTGAATCTTGAAGAAGGGGTATGGTATTTTATGGAATATTAAAAATAGAATTTTTAAATTTATGAATAAACTGTACACTATTTTATCAGTTTTTACCCAGATAAAATATTACTGTGTATACATATAAATATTAATGCATGTTATCATTAGTCTAAAAACATAAATCATAATCAAGAATCTAGGAAAAATCTTACATAAGGCATTTGAGATGGTAGACTCGTGTTTTTTGAGCCACCAACACCAGCACAGATTGAAGAGTAGGGTGAGTACATATTCTAAGAGGGAGATCAGAAACATTTCTGCGTGCCCAGTTTTAAGTACACCTTTCCTACACATAGTTTCTATCAAGCCAACTCTCTAGAAAAATCCTGACTTCAACACAATTCCTCTGCAGTGATGGTGTCGTTATGTATGTGCTACACTAGTTAACATGTTAGGTGTGCAGCAATTGCTTTTCTCTTTTTTCCAGTTTGGCTTTTTGAGTTCGGTGGTGATTTTTAGCCCCCTGATATGTTATTAGGGTTGATTAAAGTTTTTTTAATCAAATACTGAATTCAAAATATATCAGACACCGTAAGATTTAATGAAGGAAAGCAAAAGATCCATACCTTTGACAATATGATAATTAAACAAGGAATACCATATATGGAAATTAATGCATAAACAGAGAAGTATACAAAAGAGTGAGGCATTCAGAGCAAAGCAGACCTAACCAAAGAGCTTCAGAAGATTGGTTTCAGGTAAAAATGGGTCAAAAGTAATATTTCCAACCATTGGGTGTTTACACATAGTGATTTTGATGTACTAGAGGGAAAATCTGTAATGTTTCATACTTCTTCCACTTTTCATTTCTCAAGGGGAAGGAATGTTGGTTTTTTTTTTTTCCTTTTTTCTTCAGACAGGGTCTCACTCTGTTGCCCAGGCTGCCACCTCTACCTCCTTCCACCTTAGCCTCAGAGTAGCTGGGACTACAGGCACACACCATCACACCTGGCTATTTTTAGTAGAGATGAGGTCTTGAACTCCTGGGCTCAAGCAATCCACCTGACTCGGTCCCCCAAAGTGCTGGGACTGCAAGTGTGCCTGTAATCTTTTGCAAGCCTTTTTTCCTTTGATTTTAACATTTTTATCAGTTAATCCAGCTTTGGTAACCCTCGTTTTGAACCAAATCAGTTTTTTCAATCAAAGACTTCTTGGAAAAAAAAATGAATGCTAAGTATGCATTGCACATTATCATTAATGCAGAAGAAACATTTTGTACACATTTGCTTTGAAAATCCTAACTAGGCCACTTGTGGTGGCTGACACATGGAATCGTAGCACTTTGGGAAGCTGAGGCCAGGATTTCAAGACCTGCCTTGGCAACGTTATAAGATTCTATCTTTACAAAAAAAAATTTAAAAAACAGCCAGGCATGGTGGTACATACCTATAGTCCTAGCTACTCAGGAGGCTGAGGCAAGAGGATCACTTGAGCTCAAGAGGTCGAGAGTGCAGTCAGCTATGATCATGCCGCTGCACTGCAGCCTGGGTGACAGTGAGACCCTGTCTCAAAAAAAAAACAAACAAATCTTTCTAGAAAGCATTTTTTAAATCTACATCAAAGCCATTTTTCTGTTTATATTCTTTTTCATCAAAAATCCTACCCATTTTTCTGTTTATATTCTTTTTCATCAAAAATCCTACAATGGGAATTTCAGCCTACTTCTTTAAGAAAAATTCTGGTATTTCCCATTCAGATGGAACCAAGAAACCTAGCAATAGTGTTTGGTCCAACCCTTGTTCGAACATCAGAAGACAACATGACCCACATGGTCACCCACATGCCTGACCAGTACAAGATCGTAGAAACGCTCATCCAGCACGTAAGTTCATGCTTCATCCCTACAAGAAAATTCATTTTCACGGGCAGCCACTATTTGGTCAGAGAGGTTGGTTGTAATATTTTTCCCTAAAAAAATTACCCTTTTTCTATACTATCCTCCAAGATCTCAATATATTTAAAGGCTTGTTTAATTTCTCTTACCTTTTTTAAATTTTAGCATGACTGGTTTTTCACAGAAGAAGGTGCTGATGAGCCTCTTGTAAGTATTGTCCGTCAGCATTTGTACTCAGTTAGTTTCATTTGGGACACAAGATCCTGGCGCGCCAACAATGTCAACTTCCTGCTTTGTATGCTATTGTCCGCTTTGCGCCCCGGAAGCAGGTCTCTAGCTCAGTTTCTGATCTAATGAATATACCAGTACGGTGCTTATTTTGCAGTTAATTATTCGTAAACAATGTAAAAACATTAAGCACAGGTGCTTTACTTAGTAATGTGTCTTTTACTAAATGTTGTTTAAATTTTAAAGAAAGTATCTTTGAAGAGATGATGAAGAGATCTTTGTTTATTAACCATAGACAACAGTGCAGGAGGAAAGCACAGTAGACTCCCAGCCAGTGCCAAACATAGATCATTTACTCACCAACATTGGAAGGACAGGAGTCTCCCCAGGAGATGTATCAGGTAACTCTTGCCTGGGCAGTCTTGACCCTCTAGGCTGAAAGCTACATTCTTACAATATGAAAGAGCAAATCAATCGTAGTGAATTGTTACTTATGATTTTTTTCTTTTTCTCTTCCTTTCTACTAATAAAAAACCTTAATCTTCCTTTTCCGATTGATCTGAATTATCTTCCAGTGACTCTAATGCCATTAGCAGTGCATGCAGTTGTAATGTAATGTTTGTCAGAATGGAACTATGAGGGAAATGAGCATGCAAACCACTGTTTTGTTCTTTTTTTTTTTTTTTTTTTTTAATTCACAGTTTCCATGTAATAGTCATCACAAGGTAAAACAGATATATGCTACTGAGTATGTGGTTGCTGTGATGGCAGAAAGTATGATCTGGGCTGTATAAGTAGTTCTTATTCTTGAGCTAGGAGTTCTGGTAAAACAGATATATGCTACTGAGTATGTGGTTGCTTTGATGGCAGAAAGTATGATCTGGGCTGTATAAGTAGTTCTTATTCTTGAGCCAGGAGTTCTGTTTAAAAGCAGCAAGTTAAATCTGTTGAACTGGTAATGGGCTCCATTTTCATAAATAACAGTGTTTTATTTGTCACAGTAAAAAGCCAGCCTATTTGAGATTTATTTTCTTCCGTTTCCTGTTGCCACCCTAATGCTTGGTTAAGTATTAGTTCTTCTAGGCTCTTTTGAATGAAAACTTTCTGCTGCCAAACTGTTGCACTAATCTAGCATGTTGTTTTACACAATGTTCTCCCTTTGTCTCTAGTTCTTGTTTTAGTCCTAAAGGGTTGTTTCAGCTCTTACTGACACAGGCAAATCTATACTGATGTTGAACAGGCGAAGTGGGAGGAGTCTATCACACGGTAATGTCACTAGTGGATTCTGTGATGTCCCTGATGGACAGCTGGAACTGTAGGAAGAAGGAGGACTGTTGTCCACACTGTAGCTGCCTTGTCTGCAGAAACCCCCGATTCTTGTAAATGCAAACATAGTTGATCTGTGGTGTAAAGTTTCTCTTAAGATTATTGTAAACAGATCAATACTACTTTCTTAAAAGTTTTTCTGCTGTTTCTTGTTATTTCTGAAGCAGACCCTGAGGAGAAATAGCATGGTATGGTCTACCAGTTCTTAAAGTCATAAAGCATTTAGCCATGTGTTAAAAGGGGCGTGGCATGGGGCTCAGCTCATTATTCTGAAAACCAATTTCCCTAATGTTGAAAGATGAAACTGCAAAATTGGTATTATCCTGAATATTGCTAGCCCCTTCCTACCCTCTTTATTATTGTATAATCTGAGTTTTTGCCAGACAGTAAAATTATGGTCTCCATTTTTCCATTTCCATAATAGCATTTGTTAATAGATAATTGCAAAACTGGTAGCAAGTTAGTCAAAAGGATCCCTCACTGCACTGCTATGGAACTGAGGTCTGAAGCACAAAGATAAACATTATTTAATATAAAACCAAAGTGACCTGGAAGCAAGATTATCTTAATGCCTCTTTTGCATCCATACGTGTACAGCATAATGCTTAGAAAATTTAAGTCTGACAAAAATCAACATAAACATACCAGTATGAGTGTCTCAATTGTAGCTAGGGCGGCTAACACTCTTAAAAGTTCTGCATTGTGTATCAGTCTCCGATACAGGATGTGGTACATTAAAAAAACAAACAAACAAAAAAAAGTTGTTACACTGTCCTAAAGCTTCTTTATTGCTAGATTTAATATTTAGAAAATCTAATAAACACGAGTATTTCTGTTTTTGTTTAGTACAGGGCTCCTTTGCCATTTCTATCATTGAGCTGGTTCTGCCTACAATTCACAGCATCCTTTCATGGCGGTGGCTTTCTGTGGTGCAGCTTGCATCTTTGTGAGCTCTGACTATCCACTGTGTTCTCTTGTTTTGAGTTTTGCTTTCACATTTTGTTCTGTGCCTGTCTTTCCATAAGTTTTGCACTGTTTGTGGAAAGCAGTAAAGATTGGCTGATACTGACCATGTTTTATTTAACTTTTCACAGATTCAGCTACTAGTGACTCAACAAAATCTAAGGTAAATTGTTTCATACAATTTGAAATATTTTAGGGGGGAATTGTTGATTGTTATGGTTGATACTCAAATGAATTCCTCTCTGTGTCTAATGACACAGAGCAACAAAGTATAATAAAAAATGAATTCCTAAAACAATATTATGATAGAAGAATACTGGATTTTGACTTGGGATACAAACTCAAAAGTTCATATTCTTCTCATTGTGCAGTTTTAGCATAATACAAAGATCTAGGCCATTCTTTAATGTGAAAATTAGGTCCTGACATATACAGAAGTGAAGAAAACGAGAAGCCTCCCTGCACCCATCTCCAGTAATGATCAGCACTCGGCCAACTCTGTTTCCTCTGCATGCCGCCTGCTTCCCTCCCTCTAGGACCATCGACACAAATCCCAAACATCGTATCATCTGTAAATATTTCAGAAGTACTATCAGTTTTTTTCGTATGCATTTTTACACTATAGTCTTGCCTTTTCAGTGAAATCACTAATTTTTTAATAATATTTTTACACAATCTGTGTTCCCTCAATTTGAGTAGTTTGTGGGATGTTTATAGTTCTTAGAAAGTTTTTTGTCAAGTCAGTGGATCTAAATTTTGCTCTGTTGAGGCAGTAGCAACTAGAATTGTCAGACTGCTTAAACCATTGTTATATTTTGTAATGAGACATGAATTTTACGTATCATGTTTAAATATCATAATAGGACTCCATATGATTAAATTATAATTCTTACAAAAATATTTTATCATGTCTCTGTTACTTGTGATGTTCATCTTTTTGCCCAGCTTTTTATCTTGAATACAGAAAAACTGCTAAAATGATAGCACCCAAATCCTTTACCCTAGATTCATCAGTTGTAAATTCACACTTTTTTTCTGAATCATTTGATAGTTACTTGTAGAGATTTTTCTGAATCATTTGATAGTTACTTGTAGAGATAACACTATGCCTAAATACTTCAGCATGTATCACCAGAGAATTGGGGCATTCTCCTATATAATTACAGAGTAATTTTCATACTCAGGAAACTAAGGTAAGTACAACACATTATTATCTAATGTGCAGTGTTTATCCAGATTGTCCCAGTAATATTCTTTACTTCCTTATAGAGAATGCAGTCAAGGATCATTCCTTGCATTTCATTATCAAATCTCTTTAGACTTCTTTAATCTAGAACAGTTTTGTTAACTCTATTGAAATCCCTGCTTTTCCTTTCTCTAGGTGCATTTTTCTTAACCTGTTATTACGATAGCCTTTTCATCTTATCCATAGTGGTGTTATATCATGCCTGTAATATAGTGGATATCCCAATGATATGCGTAACTACTTCTAACAGTCTCTGTAGAAAAGTAGAGTAATTTGCCCCAACACGTATGTGATCATAGAATTGTAAAGAGAACCTTAAGGAAATCTTAAAGACAGTATAATCTAATTGCTTCTCGCCATGGAACTGAGATGTTTAAAAGTGAATCACTTGCTCGTACCCTGCAAGCTAGAGAGGATGGACATCAAGGTCTCCCAGTTCAGAGCCCAGTCACGACTATTAGTCTTTAGCAAAATGTGGGGAAATGTGCTGGATAATTACGAAAGTCTTCATAACATAAAAATAAAATTATATTCATCTGTGATTTCATCTTGGTGAATTCTTTGATAGAACAGCCTCAATTTTTACTTTAAATAGAGCAGTTTTAACTTGTCTAAGATTTTTAGGCAATAGAGAAATATACTGTCTGCTTCTATTACTCAGCATACCTCCTGCCTAGCTGCTTGTCTCAAAAAAGTGTGTGGTTAAACCAGCAGATATTTAGGAACAAATTAATAGTTGCAATCAAGAACCTATTATATCTAGATGCAGTGGCTCATGCCTATAATCCTGGCACTTTGGGAGGCTGAGGTGGGAGGATAGCTTGAGACTAAGGCTTCTAGACTAGCCTGGACAACATGGTGAAACTCCATCTTAGAAAAAAATTTTTTAAAGAACCCATTATACATAGCAAATAACTTTCCCAATAACAGCGCAGTAAAGTGTTTCTGTGGTAAGGATTTATTTGTACTTGTGTTAATTGATCTTTCCTTCCTGCCTTCCTGAGATGGGTTCTCACTCTGTCACCCAGGCTGGAGTGCAATTGTACCCTCATGCCTCACTGCAGCCTCGACTTCCCCAGGCTCAGGTGATCCTCTGACCTCGGCCTCCCAAGTAGCCAGGACCACAGGTGCGTGCCACCATGCCCAGTTAATTTTTTGTAGAGACAGGGCTTCACCATGTTCTCTAGGCTGGTCTCGAACTTCTGGGCTTGAACAATCTGCCCGCCTCGGCCTCCCAAAGTGCTGGGATTACAGGCATGAGCCACCACACCTGACCTGTTTTTTTGAATATTCTAATTCCGTTGTTACCTTGAGATAAATGAAGACATTACCAACCTGATTTACTTAAGGCAGATCCTTGAAGATCCCTCCTGGATGAACTAATGGAAGACCAGAGTTCCCTTATCTCAGTGAGCTTGTCTGATACAGTATCTATATCATGTGATACCTGTAATTAGAAAATTAAAGTCAGTCATAAACATTTAATAACCTATATCAGACTGTGATGTTTGACCATATCACAATATTGTTTAACCTGTCTCATGCCTGTGTTCCAAATGAAGGAAGTGACGAAGACCTGGGCACTGCGGAAGGAGGGAAGGTCAGGTGTTTGGGGGATATTGATAGGAATTGGCACTAAGCAGAGACTATTTGCCGGAAAGGCAGATGTGTATGAGCTGTGGCTTGGCAGTTAAATACCACCAGGCAAGAAGTTGGACTCATTAAATAAAAATTTGGCTTTGGTGCAAGGTAAAAAGAGGTATTAAAAAAAAAAAAAAAAGCTAATTGCACTGTTGATGCTTCCAGAGCTTTAGTAGATAATAATTTGATAAGAAATATTTGGGAGATAAGCTTGTCGGAAAATGAACTCAGCTGCATTCTCATGCTCAGAGTCTTTCTTCTCTCTCGCTTCCCAGGGTTCTTGGGGATCTGGCAAGGATCAATACAGCAGGGAACTGCTTGTGTCCTCCATCTTTGCAGCTGCTAGTCGCAAGAGGAAGAAGCCAAAAGAGAAAGCACAGCCTAGCAGCTCAGAAGATGAACTGGACAATGTATTTTTTAAGAAAGAAAATGTGGAACAGTGTCACAATGATACTAAAGAAGAATCCAAAAAAGAAAGTGAGACACTGGGCAGAAAACAGAAGATCATCATTGCCAAAGAAAACAGCACTAGGAAAGACCCGAGCATGCCAAAAGATGAAAAGATATCACTAGGAAAAGAGAGCACGCCTTCCGAAGAACCCTCACCGCCACACAACTCGAAACATAACAAGTCACCAACTCTAAGCTGTCGCTTTGCGATCCTGAAAGAGAGCCCCAGGTCACTTCTGGCACAGAAGTCATCCCACCTTGAAGAGACAGGCTCTGACTCTGGCACTTTGCTTAGCATGTCTTCCCAGGCCTCCCTGGCAAGGTTTTCCATGAAGAAATCAACCAGTCCAGAAATGAAACATAGCGAGTTTTTGGCCAACATCAGCACCATCACCTCAGATTATTCCACCACATCATCTGCTACATACTTGACTAGCCTGGACTCCAGTCGACTGAGCCCTGAGGTGCAATCCGTGGCAGAGAGCAAGGGGGACGAGGCAGACGACGAGAGAAGCGAACTCATCAGCGAAGGGCGGCCTGTGGAAACCGACAGCGAGAGCGAGTTTCCTGTTTTCCCCACAGCCTTGACTTCAGAGAGGCTTTTCCGAGGAAAACTGCAAGAAGTGACTAAGAACAGCCGGAGAAATTCTGAAGGAAGCGAAGTAAGTTGCACCGAGGGAAGTTTAACATCAAGTTTAGATAGCCGGAGACAGCTCTTCAGTTCCCATAAACTCATCGAATGTGATACTCTCTCCAGGAAAAAATCAGCTAGGTTCAAGTCAGATAGTGGAAGTCTAGGAGATGCCAAGAATGAGAAAGAAGCACCTTCATTAACTAAAGTGTTTGATGTTATGAAAAAAGGAAAGTCAACTGGGAGTTTACTGACCCCCACCAGAGGCGAATCTGAAAAACAGGAACCCACATGGAAAACGAAGATAGCAGATCGGTTAAAACTGAGACCCAGAGCCCCTGCGGATGACATGTTTGGAGTGGGGAATCACAAAGCGAATGCCGAGACTGCTAAAAGGAAAAACATCCGACGCAGACATACGCTAGGAGGGCACAGAGATGCTACTGAAATCAGTGTTTTGAATTTTTGGAAAGTGCATGAGCAGAGCGGGGAGAGAGAATCTGAACTTTCAGCTGTGAACCGGTTGAAACCAAAATGCTCAGCCCAGGACCTTTCCATCTCAGACTGGCTGGCCAGGGAACGCCTACGCACCAGTACCTCTGACCTTAGCAGAGGAGAAATCGGAGATCCCCAGACAGAGAACCCAAGCACACGAGAAACAGCCACAACTGACACGCCTTTGTCTTTTCAGTGCGACACAGGCAGTTCTTCCAGCACCTTGGCTTCAACCAACAGGCCCCTTCTTTCCACACCACCGCAGTCATCTGACCAAATAAACGGAGAAAGCTTCCAGAACGTGAGCAAAAATGCTAGTTCTGCAGCGAATGCCCAGCCTCGTAAACTGTCTGAAACCCCAGGCAATAAAGCAGAGTTTCATCCCTGTCTTTAAACTGGGGGTATGTCCACTCTAGCAAGTAAAAAAACTACTGTTACACGTTCCAGTAACTCTGTCAATATTTTCTTGTATCAGAATTGTTATTATGCAGCCTTCATTTGGGCTGGTTTCATCATTTTGCACTGTGAAATAGCTTTACAGTGCATTACTACAGCCAGAAGAACATATATATATATATTTAAAAATATATCGGATAGTTGCATACAAATGAGCAAGGTATTTGTTGCAACTTACTACATAGCATATACCCAAAATCACTGAAGAAAATCGCTGGCATCAGTGTGCAGCAAATTTGTTCTTTTGGTTTCATCACTAACAAAAGTGCCTCATCATAAAAATACAGTTGGTTTTTAGGGTGCCATATTGTTAAAATTAGATAACTTACATTGAATAAATGAATGCGTTTTATCGGTAACAAATTTCATTACATTTACCAGTTTTAACACAGGTGGATACAGAACTTCCATTCTTTAGTCATTCCAGGTGAATCTGAGTTTTATATTCAAACTTTTAATACAGTTTTTGAGTTTTGTGTGACTTGAATTTTTAATCTTTCTGTAAAATACGTAACTTAAATGAACATATTAAATGTGTATCTTTTCTTCAGATACCAGATTTGATATAAATGTTGTAACATAGGTGTGTAGATAGTGGATCCTGGATGGAACTGGCTTCTTTATCGAGAAGAATATAATTCTGCATGAGGACTTAATGAATCCAAACCTGTGTCATGCCTGTGTGCATACCCAATTAAACACTGGAAATAAACATTGTTTTGGTGAACTTTGCATGGCTTGAAACTTATTCTGATATGTTTTGAGATGTCATCCATTTGTAACTACCTTACATGATTAAAAAGGTACCTGACTTTCAAAAGGCACCTACTATATTTGTACATTCCATCTTCTCCTCTTTCTTGCTGTGGTGGGCAGAGACTCTTACAGATGCTTACATTAGCCTAAGCTCACTTGTCGACAGATAGTATTTAATTCTTCTAGGGAAAGTAGTGTATGTTAATGACCTTTTTGTGAGTGAAACGAACATGAGTTTGGAGTCACTCCAACTCTATACTTCTAGATATGTGAACTTGAATACATTATTTAACTTCTCTGAATTTGTTTTCTCATATAAACAGTGACAGTATTACTACCTATTATAAGGGTGATTAGATTTAAATGAGATACTGTTCCACTTACAGTGCGTGCCACACACTAGTTTCAAAATAGAACAAAGCTGTTGTTGGTAGTAATGGTTACAAAAAAATCTCAGACTGTTAAGGCTGAGAAGGACCTTAATCATCAAATCCAGAGATTCTCAACTGTCAAACCTGATACTTTCTTAAAAGTATTTTGAAATTTCCCCTTTACCATCATGAAATGAAATTCATAATATATCTAAACATAACGTTATATTCAGTATGTTATGATATAGACTATAATTCCCTATTACAGTAGAAAAGAAAAAAGTGATTTATAATAAATTTTTCAATATGCAAATGCTCAGGTACAACTACAGCACAAAAATAACATAATGCAATAGTCAGATGTTTGCTCCAGTATATAGAATCACAATGGTAACTACACATGGAGATGGTACCATGAATAGTTTGCTGCTGGTGATAAGATTTTACCACGAGTCATGCCCTGCTTTTGAAGTTTTGAACAAAATAAAGCACACACTTCCCTTAGTTTACATGAAGGGGAGTTCTTGGAAAAGTCAGAGTATTATTAAAACTCTCAAAAACACTTTTTACTTACATGTTTTAAAAGTTACTTTCAAGGCTGAAATAGTTTTATATTATTCATTCTTGCTCCTAAGTTTATTTTTTCTATTTTTTTTTCTTTTGAGACAGAGTCTCACTCTCAGTCTGTTGCCCAGGCTGGAGTGCAGTGGTATGACCATCACAGTGCATGCAGAGCTGCGACTCTAGGCACGTGCCACCATGCCCAGCTAACTTTTGCGTTTTTTTGTATTATTTGTAGAGATGGGCTTTCTCCATGTTGCCCAGGCTCATCTCAAACTCCCAGGCTCAAGCGATCTGCCTGCCCTGTCCTCCCAAAGTACTGGAATTACCGGCATGAGCCACCACACTCAGCCTTTCTTTGGCTTTAATTTGCTGGATTTTTTAACTTGCAACGATTGCTTAGAAAATTGATTTTTAGTTGTTTTCTAATATCTGCGTTTTAAGGCTATATGCTGTATTTTTATTATTCATTTCAAAATGTTTTCTAGTTTCCATTCTGATTTTTTTCTTTAACCGGTGAATTACTTAGCAATGTACTGCTTAATTTCCAAACGTTTGAAACCTTTCTAGTTAATGTTGACTCCAGTATAATGTTACATTATCATTAAACATATATTCGAAATTGAGACATCTATTTTGACCCAGTATATGGTCAATTTTGAGAAATACATGACTACTTGAAAAGAGTATGTATTCTATCCTTACTGGATGCTTTCTGTTTGGTTTATTCAAATTTACTCATGTTTTACAGATCTAGATTATTATAGATTTCTTACTTGGCTCTTACCAGTTCCTGAGAAGTGATAGAATATTATGATATGAATGTAGATTTGCGTATCTTTTGTGTCAATCTTTTATTTTGAACTTAGTTTACTAAGTGAACATAAATTTAGAATTGTTATGTCTTTTTGGTAGATTGACCCTTCTATTATGAAATGTCCTTCATAATCAGTCTCAACCAAAGCTTTATTGCCTTAAAAAGTATTTTATATATTAATGTAGCTATATTACTTTTGTTTAGTATTTGCATAATACATCGTTTTTATCCGTTTTAATCCTTTTGTATTTTTCTCATAACAGCATATAGATTTTCTTTAAACATAGCCTAATCTCTTAGTTGGAATACGTGACCCAGTTACATTTAATATAATTATTTTTGTGTTTGGATTCACATCTGCATCCGAACCATTTGTTTTCTCCATGACCAGGGCATTTTACATACCCTTTTCTCTTGTTTCTTGCTTCTTTTGGGTTAATATTTTTATTATAGCATTTCACCCTTCTATTAGTGTATTTATATGTTCTTTTAGTGACATCCTTGACTTAACCAAATATAATTTAAATTGGATTCTACTACTTTGTGTATTTTTTTGTAGAGACCGGGTTTCACCATGTTGCCCAGGCTGGTCTCAAACGCCTGGGCTCAAACGATTTGCTTGCCTTGGCCTCCCAAAGTGCTAGGATGACAAGTGTGAGCCACTGCACCAACTTACTAGGTTTTGTCAAATTAATCTCCAGAGTTCACCAGCCATGTATGAGGATTCTCATCTCTTCAAGGACACTAGGTACTTGTGTCCAAAATTTAAAAATTTTGTTTTTAAAACAAAGTCGATGGGTGTGAGGTCTCTCGCTGGTTTACATTTCCTTTCCTGCATTATTAGGGAAGAGACCATGTTTCAGATGTTCATTGGCTATTCTGGTTTCCAACTGAATTAATTAACTTTTTTATTTTTATTTTTTTGGAGACAGTCTCGCTCTGTCCCCAGGGTGGAGTGAAGTGGCATGATCTCAGCTCACTGCAACCTCCATCTCCCGGATTCAAGCGATTCTCCTGCCTCAGTCTTCCGCGTAGCTGAGATCACAGCTGCGTGCCATCACACCTGGCTAATTTTTTGTATTTTCAGTAGAGACAGGGTTTCACCATGTTGGACAGGCTGGTCTTGAACTCCTTAGCTCAGACAGTCCTCCCGCCTCAGCCTCCCAAAGTGCTGGGATTATGAGCATGAGCCACTGCGTCCAGCTGTGTGAACCTTTGACCATATTTCGGTTGTTTTTTTCTCACAGATCTTCACAAGATCTGGATACTAATCTTAATTTCAGATCCCCTCTTTCAGTCTATAGTTTTTAAACTTGGTTTCAGTTGTTTCTTTGCATAAAGTTTTATTTATCCTGATTTATCGGCTTTTATGTGTGTATTTTGAGAACCACTAAGACATACTCCCCTATCCACAGACATATGGTATATATTTGCTTGCCTTAAAGTTGGTTTTCATGTGCTGGAATTTGTTTTGTGACTGATACTAGGTAGAATGGCAGGATTATCTTTTCCTGTGGTCGTTTTTGATGAGCTTTTTGCTATAAAATGTCAGATCCCTGGATTCATATGCAAGACAATCAAATGTCCCTACTTGCCATATCACTGTAGCAAGGTTAAACTGTAGGACACCAGCAGGGCTGCTTTAGCTGACTGATTTGTGCAACAGAGAACAGTAGGAGCCAGTTGTAACACAGTAACATCTCAGCTGGCTGCCCAGGAAGGAAGGAGGGGAACTGTATCTGTTACACAGACCTTCCAGCATCCCTGCTATGAAAGCTAAATACCAGGAGAGCTGGAACAGCATCTTAGGAGAGTAGAAGGAAATACAAAGCAAAGGAAACTTAGTTTTTGTCCAGCCAAGGAGAAGGTTGAGACAGTGTAAGATAGGCTCAAACCTTCCAATGAAGCAGCTACAAAAGGAAAATATTGGGAATTGGAGATAAAGATTTACTGATTGTCACATTTGTTGACCATGGGGTCCTGAAGATGCTGTCTTACAGACACAAAACATGTCTTGACACCTTTACTTTCTGAGAGTAGAATGAAGATGGCAGTTGTAAAAATCTACCAACAGAACAAAGCAAAAAACTAGGTGCTCATGTATGACATCGTCTGAATTTCACCTAGTCAGCATTAGATTTTAAGGTATGGATAAGCTTCCCCAGAAGGTGGAATCACTGTACCTCATTTTTTTTTTTTTTTGCTTTGTTTTGCTTTTTTGAGACAGAGTCTCACTCTGTCGCCCAGTGCAGTGGTGCAATCTGGGCTCACTGCAAGCTTCGCCTCCCGGGTTCACGCCATTCTCCTGCCTCAGCCTCCCAAGTAGCTGGGACTACAGGCGCCCACCACAGCGCCCAGCTAATTTTTTTTGGTATTTTTAGTAGAGACGGGGTTTCACTGTGTTAGCCAGGATGGTCTCGATCTCCTGACCTGGTGATCCGCCCGCCTCGGCCTCCCAAAGTGCTGGGATTATGGGCTTGAGCCACCGTGCCCGGCCTATTTTTTTGTTTTTTGAGACAGGGCCTCCCTCCCTCACCCAGGCTAGAGCACAGTGGTGCTATCTCTGCACCACTCAGGCTTTTTCATCTGAACCACACAACACAGAAAATGATTGAATAGCTATTCTCAAAATTCTTCCAAGGATGGATGGTACCTATCCAGTACATTAGATTTGTAGAAGAAAAGTCAATTCGTTACACATAACAATGTATTTGGATCATCACATACATGTTTAAGCAAAGCATTGCATGGCACATTCTTCACCAAGGCAATAAGGAAGGCAGTAGATGTAATACAGTAGTTAGCTGGGATTCTGAGAGCTGGCAGGCTAACTTCAGATCCTAGCTCTGGCACTTACAGATAGTAGTATCTATCAAGTATTTAATGAATATGTCAGGGCTAATAAAGTGCCTGATACATAATAACTGCCATATATGTCAATTATCCACAAGACTGTAAATCCCACCAGGGTAGAGGTCTTTGGTTTACTGGTGTATTCCATGCGTGGAACAATTGGCAGGAAGATAGTTGGCACACAGAAAATATTTGTTGGATGAAGAGGGATTTTGTTCAAAGCCTAGACTGAGAAAAAGAATTACATGATTAGGAGCAGGGCCATTGTATAATTTGTGTAACACTGGACACCTGAAAATAAAGGACCTTGATCTACATTGCATTGATTATTGTGTGTGATAGGAAGTGGGGATCTGTATTTTTTATCCTGTAGTCCCAATACCATGTACTGAAAGTACCCCGCTTCGCCTCCGGGGTGCAATGCCAGCTCTGCCATGTCACTTCCCATATATGTGTTGGACTGTGTGGGGCTCACTGTTCCATTGGCCAGTTCTAGTCCACTGGTCCTAATATACACCTTATAAATCTTGATAGGAAAGCTTCCCTGCCTGTTTCTTCTTATCCAGGCCATTCTGGATCCTATGAGCTTCCACATGAATTTCTTTTATAACTCAGTATGACGTTGTCTTTACTTTTATTGAGAAGATTCTTCTGTTCTCTTTAATTTCTCAAGTTGAATGCTTAGGCCAAGTATCAGTTATTTAAGATTATACATTTCCTTGTAATTTCCTTCTACCTGTGTCAAACAAGATGTAATGCTAAGCATTTTTGTATTTCCTGTCACGATTTTGTCTTGACACATGGGTGGTTAGAAGTATGTTTTAAATTTTCCAAAGAGATGGGACTTTTCTAGTTTTTCTTTTTGTAGTTTTCTAAACTGCATTGTGGCAGAGTATGTGGTCTATGTGACCTCTAGCTCGTTGAAATTTGTTGAGGGTAGTATACAATCAGTCCTGACTAATGTATGTGCATTTGAGAAAGATCTGTACTCTGCAGTTGAAAGGCACACATCATTGAGTGTATGTCTGTTGTCATTTCAAATCCATATGTGATCTGATACATCAAAATTCATCTGATTTTGGGGGGGTCTATCAGTT
Source organism: Colobus angolensis palliatus (assembly GCF_000951035.1). Lineage (NCBI taxonomy): Eukaryota > Metazoa > Chordata > Mammalia > Primates > Cercopithecidae > Colobus > Colobus angolensis. The sequence goes on from NW_012119932.1 coordinate 2,011,226, forward strand.
ACTGAGTATGGCTGCCTCCTGAGGTGGATGATGAATTTGTCACTTTGTCCTTACTGGTTTTTCTTTTTGTTATTTGTTGTTTTAGAATGGCTATAACTTCCTGTTTCTTCTAGGACACTTGTGATTACATAATAATTATTATTATTTTCTAGTGATTCTTTTCATTTCTACTTTTAAAGTCTATTTTGTATTTTTCCATGTATTAATTTAGTTACACTAGCTTTGTTTTGGTTTGTATGTTTTTCATTCTTGTTGTATTTTTTCCATTCCATTTCAGTCAGTTCTAACTAATGCCGTAGGTGTGTTTGAAAAAGATATGTACTCTCCAGTTGAAAGGCACACACCATTGAGGAAATACAATCTTTAATATCTTTTGTCTATATATTAAATGCCACAGAGCTGTATTTCCTTTCCTTTCCCTTGTTTTTAAATTAGTCTTACAAACTGTATCATTTAACTTCCCCTCTTAGTCATTTTCCATTGATAGTACTTAACTGATCTGTTTTCATCACCTAGTTGAATTGCATTTTGGGTTTTGTTTTTTTTCCTGTGACCGCTTTTTAATGACATGTTTTTCATTCTTACTTTAATTTAGATGGATTTTTTCCTTCACTTTTCGTTTCCTCCCTAATTTCTATCCTTTTAGTGCATACCCTAGGAAATTTAATATGCACATGAAACAAATTTAATCAATAGCTGTACCTTTCTCACACGCAACACAAAGATCTAAGCCTACGTTAAGTCCAGTCATCCTCTCCCAATGTATATACTGCCATTGTTTTATACAATCAATGCCAATGGTTAGATTTACTTATATTTTTACCATTTTCAATAATCACTTTTCCTTCTTGAACTGCAGACCTACCTTCTAGGATAATTTTCCTTCTACCTAAATTGTGTCTTTCAGATGTTTTAGTGAGAGTCATTAGGGATAAACATTCTCAGCTTTGGTTTATCTTTAAATGTAATTATTTTGCTTTCCCACTTGAAAGACCATTTTGCTGGATACACAAATAGGTACACAGCAATCTTTTTCCCACAACATTTTGGAGATACTAGTGCCTTTTACTTGGCTTCTGGTGTTGCAGTTATGAATCAGTTTTCAGTCGAGGTCTGTGTATTTTTATTTTCAGACTGCTTTAAGATCGTTTCTTTGTCTTGAGTGTTCTGAGGCTTTGCTGCAATGTGTCAAGATGTGGGTTTCTTTTTATTCTGCTTAGGATTTGTTTAGCTTGCTGAAGCTGAGGATTGGTATCTTTTGTCGATTCTGTAAAATGTCTCAGTCACTTTTAATATTGGCTGTTCCCCCTTTAGTCTGTTATCTCCTTTTGGAGCTCCTCCTGTTAAACGTATGTTGAATGAACTTACTATATCCCTCCGTATTTTTTACCTTATTGTTTATATTTTACTTCTCATTTGCTCTCTGTGCTGCATTCTGGGTAAGTTCTTCAGAACTATATTCCAATTTATTATTTTACTTTCAGCCATGTCTTATTAATCTGTTCAGTGAGTTTTAAATTTCACTAATCTCACTTCTAGAAAGTTCTCTTTAGCTGTTTTTTAAAACAGCCTAGTCAGTTTTCAGATCTCTTTTGCTTGCATCACATTTTATCCCTTTATTTCTGTAAAATATACAACATTTTATAAGAATTATAGGACCAAACTGCCTGACTTCAAATCTAGACCTTGCCATTTACAAAGTGGATGAGTTTGGACAAGCTACCCAACTTATATGTTAGTTTTTGTGATATGTAAAATGAGAGAAATAATACTCCTCTCAGTTACTGTGTTTTCTGTTATTTTGTATCTGGATCCAATAGCTATCATAGCTTCAGTTTTAGCAGGTTTGATTATTTGATATTTCTACTGACTCGTGCCTATGGTGATCTGCTTTCTCATATAGTCAAGCATGTGTTGACAGTTTATAGAAATCAGGATAATAGACTTATTTTATCATTATCTTTGAGCCAGAAAAGTAAACATTTGTCATGGTGTACATAGTTCAGTATACCCAAATGAATTTTATCTTTTTTTAATCTTTGAGAATACCCAAAGAGTGCTTTTTAAAGACTAAGGGGGAGGAGAAATCATAAAATCATGTTGATAAATGCACATTTACACAGCGAATTTGGAAGACAGCATAAGATTCCTAGTAGCTCAGACTCAAACAGGAGTCTCAGGAAGGTTTTCTTAGAGGATTCCTTATCTTAAGAATCTGAGAATAAAAGTCTATTGATAAGTGAAACCAATGAGAGCCACCATGAAGCCAGGTGACTTTATAATAATACACTCCCCTGTGGCTAACCTCAGATACCAAAAAATCAAAAACCATTAACCTGGGCAATAAGTCTTGACATTTTTAGACTATACTGTTGATAAAAAAACAAAAACAAAAAAAAAGGCTCCTTTATTTCATGTTTCAAGCAGCCAGAGAGCCTTGCATCTTTATCATTCTCTTCGTTTTGGCTCAAGGGACTGACTTGAAAAGCCTATTAAAGTTTCCCTTAGGCCATGTTGACTTTCTCATAACATTAACATATTTTTCCTTCTCATGAATTCCTACAAGGAGAAATACCCAATTATTCCCTTTCCATTTTCCATGAGTGACCTCTTCTGCATACCTACATATGGTCCCACAGGATGCTTGGGCTGTAGGATAATGAGGGGAACCAGAGCTTTGTTTACAGACCCTCATGGTTCTTGGTGGTTCATTATTGATTAGCAGACACTTCCCATCCCTGCCCTGAGAAAACATCATTCAAACAGAAGGATTTATCCTCAAAGAAGAGATGAGCAAAATAATTCTCATGCTTGGAGATTTCTCATGGAGGGGATGGAGAAAACAGAACGAAAACTTAAATCATGTAGTCAACCACAAAAACAGAAATGTGGCTTTTTCTTGTTTAAAAGAGTGCTGTATTACAGTTCTAGTATTGACAGCATTTTAAATATTAGAAAATAGTCATCATCTCATTCCTCCAGCCTATTTTAGCAGAAATCATGCAAACAAAAGTCATAAAACTGTAGCTTTAGCATTTCTTCCTTCCTTGGGTTTCTTACCCAGCTGAGAAGGGGCTGAAAACTGAAGCTCCACCCATGATGTCCTTTCTTATGTAACCTTGTCCCAGAGTTTGTCATGATCATGCCCTCCAGCTGCAGCTCCTGATAGCTTTTTCCAGCCTGTCCCTCACCTAATTATTTTCATCTCATGTGGTCTTACTGAACTGATTGCTTGCCTGTGGCCATAAGACCAGTGTTCAAGGTGAACAAAAAGATGTCACATAAAAATCCAGACTTTTTAAAAACTACAAGGTCTAGTAGCGCCAGTCCTACTACATACAGGGTAATGGCAGGTGGCAGTCGCCCCTTAGAGAGTACATGTGTGCTCCCCACTTTTCTCAGCCCCACCAGGCTGCTTCCCCTACCCGCCTGCACCCGCTGCACAACAGTTGGCAATCACTGCTTTAAACCCCAAATGACTACCCTCACTCCTGCCATGAATGAGATGTCCTTGAGTTAAAAATATAACAACCCTTTGGCCTCTCTACCCAGAGCCAATACATTCTACCAAATTGACTCGACGTCTCTACCCGATCCCAGCGATTCATCTAGGATAAGAATAGGAAAGGACAATTGAGAAGCAGTTCTCCTTTGGACATACGCATTTCCGTAATGCCAAACTGCCTGCCTCCACCGCTTCCTGTATAACAGCCAGCATTCACTGAGCACATACTGTGTGCCAGGCCCTGTCCCAAGTATTTGATATGCATCAATACACAGGTCTCACAACTGCCCAGTAAAACAGATTGTGATGCAGAGTCCCAGTTATTTCCCAGTACTGCTTGGAAACCACACTTCTCAGCCTCTTTTGCAGCTAGGTGTGGCCACGGGACAGTTCGTGCCCATTGTCTAGAAGAAGTGGTTTAACGCAAACTCCAGCCACTGCCTTGAAACACGTGGGAATCTCAAAACAAGAGCCTTGCACAGTGGATCCCAAGTAGATGACACTGTGGGCCGCCTATCTCTGGGCTGCTTGGACATGAGAAATCAACTTCTCTCGTTTCAGCCAGTATTACTTTGGGTTTTCTGTCATGTGCAGCTGAACCTAGCCCCAGATGATGCAGAAGTAGAATATCCCTGTCTTATGATGAAGAAACTCAGGCACAGAGAAATTCAGCCGTTTGTCCAAGGTTAGCTCAGGACAGTCTTAAGAATGGAAAAACTGAGATCTCCACCTAGATCAAATCCCACCCCGTCCCCGGCATGTTCTAATGGTTAATTATGGTGTTAGAATCAAATCCCCCCTTATCCCCGGCATGTCTAATGGTTAGTGTTGGTGTTAAGATCAGATCCCCCCACCCCCGGCATGTTCTAATGGTTAGTGTTGGTGCTAGGATCAGATCCCCCGACCCCCCGCATGTTCTAATGGTTAGTGATGGTGTTAGAATCTGTCAGATTGACTTCAGTGGCTCCATTTTTCATTTTGATAACATAGAATTCCAGAACTTATAAAAATTTGAGCGATTTCTACCCCTTTGTAATATGCTAAGAACACAAAAGTAAATGGAAACCTCAGGTTAGTATTGTGTACTTGAGTAAAATCTAGCCCACCTGAGGATTTTATTTTGTTTTTGAGACAGTCTCACTGTCGTCCAGACTGGAGTGCAGTGGCGAGATCTCGGCTCACTACAACCTCCACCTCCTGGGTTCAAGCGATTCTCATGCTTCAGCTTCCTGAGTAACTGGGATTACAGGTGTGTGCCACCACGCCTGGCTAATTTTTTCTACTCTTAGTAGAGATGGGGTTTCACTGTGTTGACCAGGCTGGTCTCAAACTTCTGGCCTCAAGTGATCCACCCACCTCAGCCTCCCAAAGTGCTGGGATTACAGGCATAAGCCACCCCACCTGGCCCACTTGAGGATTTTTAGATAATGGTGTGTTATTTATGCCACTTAGAAACGAAGTTTTTTTTTTTTTTTCCATGCCCCAACATTACAAGACATAAGGCTTTTCTGAAACAATAGACTTTACTGGGTGAAGTATATAAAAAAATAAAACAGAACACATAGAACACAGAAGTTTGTTTAAATGCATTTAACTTCTCTTACATACGTAATTTAAACATGCTTTTAATTGCTAACTCAGTCATTTTCATAAGCAATCTCAGTTTTTCACAGGAAAATGAAGCTCAGAGTAAGAGCTATGAGAAATAAAACTCCCTCAAGGAAGGATGCTTTGATTTCTTTAAAGTTGTTTCATTTTCTGCTACCAAAAGTCATTTCGGAGAGAGGTAAAATACTTATTTGCCATGAATCAAGCTGAACATACTACACAGCTCAATTCCTACTTGAAATTCCAGTAACAACTTTGTGCACACAAATTCTTTTCTTAAAAGCAAAACAAAATATGTCAGGTCTGCAAAGATTCCGTTGCCACATTCTAGGATGACTGCCCTCATTTTGTTCTCCAGAGCTTTTCCACTGACGACACTGGCTTTGCAGACGTTGCCTGGATTCTTCCCTGACTCAGCCTCTGTTGCGTTTTTGGAGGTTCTTGGCTTCTGGAAGCTGCTCACATATCGTGGCCACTCTCCCTGACTTCAGAGCCACACTTGTCACCATCACATC
>NW_012119932.1:2016913-2020110 GCF_000951035.1 Colobus angolensis palliatus
TCTCTCTCTCTCTCCTCCTTTCCTTTGTTCCAGGCAACAACAATTGCTACCTCCAATCAGGTGCCATTTTCCAGCCCTGTTTCCCATTGGGGAAGCCCTGAGCAGAGTTCCTGGGAGAAAGAAACTGATTGGGTCACTTCACTTCCTCAAAGCCATGCTCGAGTCTTTTCTAGTTCTGAAGCAGGAAGACAACCTAGCAGAAAGCCATTTTTCTTTCCTGGGGCACCAGAGGCTGGCACTGAGGTGTGGAAGGTAGCCAGAACCTCAGGCAGGCCTGGAGCTGACGCCCAGGTGTGGAACTCTCTCAGCTAGGCCACGTGCCACTCAGCTCCATCTGAGGGACTGCAATCTTCCCAGATGGGAAGAGGGTGCTGTCACCACCTCAGGGGATACCAGAAGTGGGGTGGCATTTTCTCTGGCAGCAAAGGGGGCCGTTAAAGCCCAGGGGTGGTAGATGGTATGGCTGCACGCAGGATGGGGGTGTTTTGGGGAAGCATTTTTTGGGAGGTCAGCCCTTTAGACTATGGTGTGACTGACCTTGAGACAGCAATTGAGCTAATTTTTCAAAACCTTGGTCTCCAGTTAAAAAAGCAAAAATGTAAAGATCTTGTTCATTTTTCTCAATGCCTCCACCTAGACAGAAGCACCTGATATTGCCATAGCTAAAGAATACGGGAAATGTGCCCAACTGCCTGGACAGTGACTGACATGATGGAATCCAGAGATGTCCCCCAAGTGTCGCCCATGGGCAAGCAGTGCGTTTTCATGCTGCAGAAGGTGGAGGTGGAAGGAAGGGGTAGGGAAGTGAGGCCTCGGACCAGTTGGGAGCAAGCTGCCCCACTCGGCTCGACAGGCATCGGGTGGGGTCACCCACTTTGTCAGGCTCTGCCACCCATCCCCTGAGCTTCTGCACAGCCACTAATCAGACTCAGGAACCCCCTCTGCCTTCTTTTCTTTTTCTATTTTCTTTCCTTCCTTCATTTATTTAGAGACAGGGTCTTGCTCTGTCTCCCAGGCTAGAGTGCAGTGGCATGATCATGGCTCACTACAACCTCGACCTCCCAGTCTCAAGCGATCCTCCCACCTCAGCCTCCCAGTAACTGGAACTACAGGTACAAACCACCACACCTGGCCATTAATAATTTTTTTTAAAGGCAGGGTCTCACTATGTTGCCCAGTCTGGTCTCAAGCTCCTGGGTTCCAGCAGTCCTCCTGCCTGGGCCTCCCAAAGTGCTGAGATCACAGGTGCCCAGCCCCCCTCAGCTCTTTCTGAGCCTCCAGCTCCCTTTCGTCATTCCCCTCACTGCTTTCAAAATGCTTTTCAAAACAGTTTTCTGCTGAAAATCCACGAATACTTTGCTTTTGCCTACAAAGCAAGTGACTAAAACTTGGTTGCCTAGCATAGGAAGCCTTTATTTTAGTTCTGACTACTCCTACGCCAACACACTCTGCCCTCCAGCCTAATGACTTGTGTCCTTGGCTGGCGTTAAAGTGGGCCCTCTCTTCTCTGCACTTGCACCTACCCGGAACCTTCACACTGGCGGCACCATGACTGTGTGTCCATTTTCTGCCTTTCCTCCTGGATTTTGAGATCCTTGAGGACAGGGGTGGAGTGTTACCCACATTGCTGACTAAGGAGGCACACAGGAGACCTGGTGGTATTGCAGGTTTTGTGCCCTTAGGCAGGTGAGCAGTGGGGGAGACCACACTCTCTAAGGCATGCAGAGCCAGCGCCTCTCCAGGGAAGAGGGCCAGAGCGACCAGGGCCTGGTTGAGGTGGAGCAAGTCTTTAGCAAACTCCTCCACCACACGGTGGGTCTGCTCCTCCTGCACCCCACTGGCAGCTCCCGAGTCCTGGTAACCAGATGGCTCAGCGTCCTTCTCCTGCATCCCGCCTCTGCCTGCCCATCAAGCTTCTGCTCAGTGACAGCTCTTCTGGGAGGCTTTCCTTTCTGCCCAGAGCACAGCTTCTCTACCTCGAGCTGCCAACGTTTCTCATGCCCTTTCTGCTTGGAAGAGGAGAGACTTCAAGACCCCAGGTCACTCCTTCTAGGTCACAGTCTAGCTTTTCCAGGAACAGGATCTCTGAGAAGTCATGAGCACATCAGACAAGATCTCTGATGGGGCTCTTAGAGCATTGGGATGTGGCATGTTCTTTTCAGAAGCAAGAGCCCTGGATTCTCTCGAGAACAAAGCTGAGGGTGCCTCAGACCTGGCCCTGGGCCTCAAAGCTACCGGAGATGGAGCAGCACCAGGTGTATCTGTCTCTGCCTCTCTCCTGCCCCCCAACCCCTAACCCCCTGGTTCTTCAGCTTCTCTGGGCATACCTGCCTTCTTCCTCTCCCTTCCTTCTGGTCCCTTCCTAACTGCAGCTGGCTCCAGGCCAACTAGGGGCCTAACTGCCAGTTTTGAATGAAACTGAGTTTATCAGCTTAGCTGGCAACCCCTGTCCCCAGCAGCCAACAGAGGCCCGGACAGAAGAGCACAGCTGGAGATCCACCTATGTGGGTCCCCTTGGGGCAGCCTCACTATCAGGGGTTGGATTGTTGGCAGGGCTACGATGGCACAACCACAATGCAAAAATTTAAGAGTTTTTAGTACTTATAGACCCTGGTGGGGTACTTGGCACACCTGGAGGTTGCGTGCACACACACACACACAAACACATGCATACACATGGAAGTTGGGGGGTGCAAACAGGGAATGAGAAGGGATCCCCTTGTTTGAGCAGGGCCTTTATTGGGTCCAGGGCATTATCCAAACAGGTTTCCCACAGGGACCATTTCTTGGTGGGTTTCAGGCAAGCAAGCAAGAGTCCCAGGAGGCCACACTGTGACCTCACAAGGAGGGACCCCTGCCTGCTAGGTGGGAGAGGCACCTCCAAGTTCTTATCTCTGGCCACCGGCTGGAGCCATTTGGGTGGGGCAGAGTACTTACTGGAAACCCCATCAAGGGAACTAAGCCCTGCTCCTGGTATGTGAAAGATAAACTTATATTAATAACTGGATGCTGAGGCCGCATAAAATTAGAAGCACTCCCTGTACTCCCATTTCTCAATGCTGCCTTCAGCTTCTGCCCTGCTGCTAAGAGTGTTTTTGAGATGGAGCCTCACTCTGTCACCCAGGCTGGAGTACAGTGGCGCGATCTCGGCTCACTGCAAGCTCCACCTCCCAGGTTCATGCCATTCTCCTGCCTCA
>NW_012119932.1:2020250-2022890 GCF_000951035.1 Colobus angolensis palliatus
GCCCCCCAAAGTGCTGGGATTACAGGCATGAGCACCGCGCCTGGCCTGAGGGAAGATTCTTAGGTCAGCTGCCCCTCAGTCCTCAGCCATATAGAACTCAGAAGGGTGGGTCACAGGGCCCTGAGTTGGCGAAGGTGGCTGTGGAGGGTCTGCGTGATGCTGTTACCCCAATCCCTTTAGGCCTTGCACTCCTTAAAGATAATCCCTTTTTTTTTTTTTTGAGACAAATCTTGGCCCACTGCAACATTTGCCTCCTAGGTTCAAGCAATTCTCCTGCCTCAGCCTTCCGAGTAGCTGGGATTACAGGCGCCCACTGCCACGCTTGGCTAATTTTTGTGTTTTTAGTGGAGATGGGTTTTTGCCATGTTAACCAGCTGGTCTTGAACTCCTGACCTCGGGTGATTCATCCGCCTCAGCTTCCCAACATGCTGGGATTACAGGCGTGAGCCACCGTGCCCTGCCAATGCTCCTTTTCCTAATCTGGCCTATGTTGATCCTTGGAGGGTGCAGTCTACGTCCTGCCGATGCCCTGACCCCCATGCCTGCAAGAAGGCTGCAGGCTGGCAGACATGGGGAGCTCTGGCCAGGAGAGTGGCTTCTTCTCTGTTGCAGAGCCAATGGAAGCCTCCCTGGCAGCCCTGCTCTTCAACGGGCCCTCACAGCTGTCTCCAGGAAGACCCCCTTCCCAGAACTACTCTCAACCCTTTCCTCCTGCTTCCTGAACAATAAATCAACACATCTGGGGACATCAGGGCTTTGACCTGGAGATAAGCACGTGTGCTTCACACTCCCAGGCCAAGAGAAAGCTGCAGGTTGGCCTCTCCAAATTAAGATGACCTGATATGCCAGTGTGGCTGAGAACCGACCATTGGCAGGGCTCAGGACAATGGTACAAGTGGATGTGTACATACCATATGTGTACATGTAGAAAAGTAATACATCAAGCTGATGAACTGCTAAATAAATCTGTTTTATGCTTCTGACTGGATAAGCCTGTTTTCATAAATTCTATCAACATCCTACTGTAAACAGCCATCCCTTGGAGACCTCTCTGGCCTTGAAGTCTGTACCCCAAAGCTCTCTACCATCTGGACGTTGGACCTAGGGTAGAACTTCTTGAGTCCCAGAGGGCAGGCTTGGGGCATTTGGGCATAGTTCCAGGGTCCCTGCACTTGGAGCATGGCCAGCATAAGTGGACATGTGTCTGGATCAGGTGTCTCTCCTCACACTTGGATCATGTCTGCTTACACTGGCCATGTTCCAAGTGCGGGGAGACCCTCTTGCAGGCATCAGGCCCTGAAGATGCCTCCTCTGCAGGGACAGTGTCACCTGAGCAGGGCCACCATAGAGCCCTCTGAAGTAGAGGCCTGGGTCCTTCTTGCTCAGATCTCAGGGCAGTTCTTTTTGCTGTCAGGTTTTAATAATCTAGGCCAGTATCTAATAATAAAAATAGTGAACATTATTGAGCACTACTAAGTCACAGATGTTTTAAGCTCTTTGCACATGTCACCCGATTTATTCTCACAACAATTTCATGAGATGGACTATGATTTATATTCCTTCTGGAGAGGGGGGAACTTAGGAACAGAGAGTTTAAGAAAGTACCCAAGGCTTCGAAGCTGGTAGGTGGTGTTAACTGTGTTAATATCCAGGCAGCCTGTCACTGGAGCTCTGTTCTTAACCACTATAATATATACTGCTTTGTCAGTGTACCATATTAATAACTATGCCTAATCAATGTCGTTAATCACATTAACAGAATAAAGGGGAAAATATCAGGTGGTCATCTCAATAGATGTGGAAAAAGCATTTAATACGATTTCATATGCCTTCATAAGGTGGAAGAAAAAACTGAGCAAATTGGGAAAAGAATATAATCTGATAAAAGAATATAATCTTATGAAGATTATTCTACCATAGAACCTATAGCAAACTTTATACTTAATGCTATAAATTAAGTATAAAGATAATGGTAATACCACCATTACCTGAAATGATACCAAAACCAGAAAAAGATACAAGAAAACTACAGACCATTCCTCATGAACTTATACCCCCAAGTTTCTAACAAAAAGAAATTATATGCCATGATCTAGTGAGGTTTATCCCAAAAATGCAAGGTGGGTTGAGCATTAAAAAAAAATCAATATAATTTACTGTATTAACAAATTAAAAAGAGAAAAACCGTAAGATCATTTCAAGAGACATCTATTGAAAAGTTATTTGGGAGAATCTAAATTCTTGAAAGCTACTGAAAGCTGTAAAGCCCTGAGAGCAGGAACAAAAGAGGAGTAACTGCTAATGCCAATTCTACCTAGCAAAAAAGAGAGAGAAGAGACAAATTAGCATCAGGAATGAGAGAGTTGATATTGCTACATATTCCACAGGTATTAAAAGGAAATAAGGGAATATTATGAGCAACTTTATGTCAACAAATTTGACAAATTAAGGGAAGTGAAAAAATTCCTTGAAAAACAATCAACTGAAGATTACTCAAGAGGCCAGGCATGGTGGCTCACGCCTATAATCCCAGCACTTTGGAGCCCAAGGTGGGTAGATCATTTGAGGTCAGGAGTTTGAGACAAGCCTGGCCAACATGGTGAAATCCCATCTCTACTGAAAATACAAAATGTAGCCAGG
>NW_012119932.1:2023559-2026380 GCF_000951035.1 Colobus angolensis palliatus
AGTGCATTCTATAGGCCACTGTTACCCTGAAATGATACCAAAACCAGAAAAAAATATAATAAGAAAACTACAGATCATTCCTCATTAACTTATACCTCAAGGTGTCCAACAAAATAATAGCTAATTGAATCAAGCAATATGTATATGAAGAATTATATGCCCTATTCAAGCGAGGTTTATCCCAAAAACACAAGGTTGGTTTAACATTAAAAAAATATAATTTACTGTATTAACAAATTAAAGAAAAACCATATGATTATTTCAAGAGATATTAAAAAGTTATTTGGAAGAATTCAACATCCATTCCTGTAAAATATCTCAGCAAACTAGAAATATAAGGGAGTATCTTCAACCTGATAAATAACATTATGAAAAAACTTACAGTCAACATCATATTTAATGATGAAACACTGAATACCTTCTCCCTTCAATCAGGAACAAGAGAGGAATGCTCACTTGTACACTTCTACTTTCCAATGTGTTGAGGGCTCTAATCATTACAATGAGATAAGAGAAAAAACACCATCTGGATTGGAAAGGAAGAGGTAAAAAGAGCCTTTATTTGAAAACATACTTGACTATGTAGAAAATGTAACAGATCTACAAAATGTTATTAGAACTAATAAATGTGATTAGCATGGTTGCAGGATAAAAAGTTGATATACAAACATAGATTGTATTTATTTTATTTTATTTATTTATTTTGAGATGGAGTCTTGCTCTGTCGCCAGGCTGGAGTGCAGTGGTGTGATGTCAGCTCACTGGAATCTCTGCCTCCCAGGTTCAAATGATTCTCCTGCCTCAGCCTCCCAAGTAGCTAGGATTACAGGCATGCACCACCAAGCCCGGTTCATTTTTCTATTTTTAGTAGAGACAGGGTTTCATCATGTTTGCTTGCTGGTCTCGAGCTCCTGACCTCAAATGGTCTGCCTGCCTCGGCCTCCCAAAGTGCTGGGATTACAGGCATGAGCTACCGTGCCCAGCCATAGATTGTATTTCTAAATACAATTAGAAATTAGTTGAACTTTTAGAAATACCATTTATAACAGCGTCAGTACATATGAAATACTTAGGGATAAATCTGATGAAAACTATGAAAGTCCTACACACTAAAAACTATGAAAACATTGCTAAGAGAAATTAAAGAGCATTTAAATAAATGGAGATACACCTCTTGTTTATGAGTCAAGAGACCTAAGAGGTTAAGATGTCAACTCACCCCAAACTCATCTATAGATTCAACATAATCCCAACAAAAATCCCAGCAGACTTTATCAGATAAATTGACACATTCTAAAAATTCATATTGAGATTCAAAAGACCTAGAATTGACAAACCAACTTTTATTGCAAAGCTACAGGAAACAAGAGTGTAGCACTGATGTAAAGACAGACAAATAGAGCAATGGGACAGAAAGAAATCCAGGATAGAACCACAGATCTGTCTTCAATTGATTTGACAAAGACCAAAGGCAATTCAATGGAGAAAAGACAGCCTTTTCAACAAACAATCCTGGAACAACTGGATATCCACATGCAAAACATGGACTTTCATTCATACCTCACACCATATTAAAAAAATGCAGAACTGATCATAGACCTACATGTAAAACCTAAAACAACAAATCTCACAGAAGAAAATATAGGCATAATTAATTTTGATCAGGAATTAATCATTTCTTATGACATCAAAAACACAATGTATAAGCATTGATAAACTGAACTTGATTAAAATTTAGAACTTCTGGGGGGCACACCCAAGATGGCCGAATAGGAACAGCTCCAGCCGCCAGCTCCCAGTGTGAGTGACACAGAAGACGGGTGACTTCTGCATTTTCAACTGAGGTGCTGGGGTCATCTCACTGGGGCATGTCAGACAGTTGGTGCTGGTCCACGGATGCAACCCGACCAGCCAGAGATGAAGCAGGGCGAGACATCACCTCACCTGGGAAGCGTGAGGGGGAAGAGAATTCCTTTTCCTAGCCAAAGGAAATTGAGACACACAACACATGGAAAATCGGGTAACTCCCACCCTAATACTGCGCTTTACCAAGGGTCTTAGCAAATGCCACACCAGATTATATCCCACACCTGGCCCAGAAGGTCCCACACCCATGGAGCCTCCCTCATTGCTAGCACAGCAGTCTGAGTTCTAACTGCAAGGCGGCAGCGAGGCTTGGGGAGGGGCACCCACCATTGCTGAGGCTTAAGTAAGTAAACAAAGCCACCGGGAAGCTCCAATTGGGTGGAGCCCACCACAGTTCAAGGAGGCCTGCCTGCCTCTGTAGACTCCACCTCTGGGGACACGGCATAGCTAAACAAAAAGAAACAGAAACCTCTGCAGATGTAAAAGTCCCTGTCTGACAGCTTTGAAGAGAGCAGTGGTTCTCCCAGCACGGAGGTTGAGATCTGAGAATGGACAGACTGCCTGCTCAAGTGGGTCCCTGACCCCTGAGTAGCCTAACTGGGAGACATCCCCCACTAGGTTCAGACTGCCACCTCACGCCTCACACGGCTGGGTACACCCCTGAGACGAAGCTTCCAGAGCAAGAATCAGACAGCAACATTTGCTGTTCAGCAATATTCTATCTTCTGCAGCCTTCGCTGCTGATACCCAGGCAGACAGGGTCAGGAGTGGACCTCAGGCAAACTCCAACAGACCTGCAGCTGAGGGTCCTGACTGTTAGAAGGAAAACTAACAAACAGAAGGGACACCCACACCAAAATCCCATCAGTACGTCACCATCATCAAAGACCACAGAGAAAACCACAAAGATGCGGAAAAAGCAGTGCAGAAAAGCTGGAAATTCAAAAAATCAGAG
>NW_012119932.1:2031560-2081023 GCF_000951035.1 Colobus angolensis palliatus
CACCAACATAGCACATGTATACATGTGTAACAAACCTGCACGTTGTGCACATGTACCCTAGAACTTAAAGTATAAACAAAAAAAAGACTGTTTCTTTTCCTTATTTCTAGTTTTTATCTCAACTACCATTCACAGATCACACTTAACTCTCAGGGAACCCATCTAAAGAAAGCAGTGACTGAACTTAGTGTATAGATGTCTGGATTATGGGGGAAATTATTTACAGGTAGGTCACTATTATTTACAGCAAATGCAAGAATGTCAGATAGGGCAGCCTCTCTTGACCCGTGTACTTCTAGTCTTCTGACTAAAGAAAATGAATTTAAAAGCTCTTATGACTTCCTATTCCCTAAACCTTTCTAATGGCAAAAAATCTGACAGGCTTTTACATGGTTTCTAATATTTGCTTTTGAGGTCCTGGAATTCTTCCAAACAGAGACTTCAATTCGGGCTGTCTTGGCTCTTTTTGAGGAAAAATCAGAACAAAACCAAAAAGCAACAAAATGAGGAAAAAAGAAAAAAAAAAAAACTTAAATAGCAAATAGTTCCTTAGAATTTTTTTGAAGTAGAAGAATTGGTAATAGCATTGTTTAGAACATTTTAGAAGCAAATATTGGAGTGGGTTAAAATGGGTTACTCCTTTGGTTAGAATTTTAAGGAAATGACATTGGAGTTAGTTATTATTTCTTTACAATGATGTACCTTTTCTCGTTTTAAAAGCTCAACTTCTAGCATTTCAAGAAATGTAATAATCAGTAGGGAGTTAATATAAAAGGAGGAAGGTGGAGCCTGATTGTGATAGCGGATTATTTCATTATCTAGATTGATTCCACTCCTGTCTTTCATGCCCTATGACCTGTATTTTGAATCCCTAAGGATGTTGGAAAGAGTAATGTTATAAGGAAGCTTCTTAAGCTTGTTTACTTTAATAAACTCGATTTTTATTCAACAGTGTAATTGTGATTGTTAGAGTGGAAAAAGAATATAAGTTTACATTTGTTTATTGGTAGTGAATGAGTAAAGCCAGCTTTATCTTTCATGCTTTTTTAAAAAATTATTTGGGTTCTGGGGTGCATGTGCACGACGTGTGGGTTTGACGCATGTGTGTGCATGTGCCATGTTGGTGTGCTGTACCCATTGGTTCATCATTTGCATTGGGTATGTCTCCTGGTGCTGTCCCTCCTCCCTCCCCCCACTCCAGAACAGGCCATGTTATTATTGTGTGGGCATGAGAAGTTTTAGCCAAAACAGGTCCCAGGATCTAATGGAAAGAGCTAATGAGATCACTTTGTATTTCCTGAAGGAGACAGTCAGGAAGCCCTTATAAACTGTACCTATGAATGACAGCTCTCTAACTTGGTCCATAATTGGTTCTCTATTTGAATTAAGCTGCCTTAAGCTTGGAGTACCTTGCCAACTAAAACTGACCTATACTGATGAATTTCAGGTCAGGGTGAGAAATACAAACTTCCAGAAATTTGTTGGTGGAGTGGGAATCTTCCACTACAGAAATGTTTCTCAGTCTAGGCCCTTTTGACATTTTGGTGCAGGTAATTATTTTTTGTGTGGAGCGTGGGGACTTCTATGTGCATTGGAAAATGTTTATCAGTATCCCTGGCCTCTATCCAGTAGATGTCAATAGTTGTGATACCCAGAATTTCTCCAGGCATTGTTAAATGTCCTGTGGATTGGGAAGGGGATTACTCCGAGTTGAGAACCACTTCATTATAAGTTATATTCTGAAATATATACCATCTTGTGTTTTCAAATAAAATAATAAAGCAGATTTTTGGTCAAAAAGAAATTTAGAACTTCTATCCTTCAAAAGACAATATTAAAAGAAAGGAGTGTTGGGTGTGGTGACTCATGCTTGTAATCCCAGCACTTTGGGAGGTTGAGGTGGGAGGGTCATTTGAGGCCAGGAGTTCAACACTAGCCTGGCCAACATGGTGAAACCCCATCTCTACTAAAAATATAAAAATTACGTGGGCGTGGTGATGCATGCCTGTAGTCCCAGCTACTCAGGAGGCTGAGGCACAAGAATTGCTTGAACCCAGGAAGTGGAGGTTGCAGTGATTTGAGATTGTGCCACTGCACTCCAGACTGGGCAGCAGAGTGAGACTGTGTCTAAATAATAGTAATAATAATAGTAATAATAATAATAGGATGGAAAACTGGGAGAAAATATTCTCAAAGCTTATATCTGATACAAATAAATGAACATATATAAAATTTAAAACAAGAATAAAATGAAAAACTCAATAGAAGAATATCAGTGATTTTAACAGACACCTTACAAAAGAAAATATACGGGTGGCAAATAAGCACTAGAGAGAGGCTCTAATCATTAGTAATTTATGAAATATGAAAATCAAAGTGAGATTGAATCACTAATCACTGACTCTGGAATGGCTAACATTCGAAAAGACTGACCACGTCAAGTGTTGATGAGGTTGCAGAGGAATAGGAACTCCCAGACTGATGATGGGAATGTAAATATATTTAATACAACAACTTTGGAAATCAAGCTGGTAGCTTCTCAAGATACTAAACAGAGCTCCCTTATGATCCAGGCATGTCATTCCTAAGTATTTGCCCAAGAGAATGAAAGCATATGTCGATGCAAAGACTTCTCCACGAATGTTCATAGTACTTTTTTCATAGCCAAAACCCTGACATAATCCATGTTTATCAACAGGTAAATGGATAAACAAATTATGATATGTCTCTGCAGCGAACTACTACTTAGTCATAAAAAGAAATGAACTATTGATAGAATAACATGGATGAATTTCAAAATAATTAAAGAGAAAGAAGCCAAAAAATAAATACAGGGTCTAATATTCCATTTATTTAAAATTCTGTAGCACTCAAACTCACCCATAGTTACAAAAAGGAGATCAGTGTTTGGGAAAGGGGGAATGGGGATGGGGAAGGGTGGGGAGGAGGGATTAGAAAGGAACATGAGAGAAATTTTGGGAGTGAGGGGTACGTTTGCTACCTTTATGGTCTTGATACTTTTCTGGGTATCAAAACTTAGGAAATCATACCCTATAAATGTGTGCAGTTTATTGTGTATCGATTTTATTCAGTGCAGTGAGCAAAGTTTAAGATGTCCCTGCAGTGATCCCACCTACTGGCAGTGGCAGCCAGGAGTAACCCTGTCTTCTTGAGAAACTTGTTTCTAATCAACATACTACCTACCTTGATGTTAAGGGGATCTCAGTTCCAAGTTTGTAACTTCCCTCTTGCTAGCTCACTCTATGCCCTGCTGGCTCTGATGATGCCAGTTGCTATATTGGGTGGGCCCACGGGGAAAGGAACTGATGATGGCCTCTGGCCAACAGCCTACAAGGAACAGAACCCCTGCCATCAACCACTTGAGCTTGGAAGCAGATCCTACCCCAGTCTAGATTCCAGGAGAGACCCAGTCCCAACTAAAACCTGTTTTTGGCAGATTTTTAAAGCAGATAACCCTGTTAAACTTATCTGGATTCCTAACCCACATAAACTGTGTTGTTTTAAGCCACTAAGTTTGCAGTAATTTGTTTCATAGCAACAGATAACCAATGTAATTTTTTTTAAAAGTAAACAAGCAAGTAAACAAACCAAAAACCTACAATGAGTAGTACTCACACAGCTACCCGAGTAGCTAAAATTACTGAAATTCCACTGAATGCTTGGAAGTGGAGTAATTTGAACCCTCATACACTGGAGTATAAATTGCTGCTGCTTTTTTGGGAAATTCTATGGTCTGGCAATTCCTTTCCTAATGATAGACCCAGCAAAAATGCAACCATATGTGCACTAAAAATATATACAATACTGTTCAAAGAAGTTAGTAATAGAGCCAAACTAGAAGCAAGTCAAGGACTTATTAGCAATAAAATAGATTAATCATGGTATCTTCATACAATGAAATGCTATACAACAATGAGATATAATAAACTCTCCATACAACCAACACCTTGGATGTTGATCTCAGAATCATAATTGGGTGAAATAAGCAAAACAAGCAAAACACAAAAATGCACTTAATTAAGGTAGAGAACAAGTCAAACTAATATCTGGTTATAGACTCAGGAATAAGGAAATCACAGTTACTTTGTGAAGCATCTCAGAGGAGGCCTGAAGGTTTTGGTAACTTTATTTCTTGATGTAGCGTGGGAGGTGCACCAGCTATGTATACTTTATAAAAACTGAGTTGTAAACTTCTAGTTTGTGTACTTTTATGTATGTTATACTTTATAGAAACTGGACTGAAAAACTGATTCATGTTAATTACAAACAGCAATGTGCCTTGTGGGATTTTGGAATTTACAAAGCACTTGGCATCCATGAACTGCTGTCTTAGTATGTTGGGGATGCTGTAACACAATACCTGGGGGTGCTCGTAAGCAACAGAGATTTATTTCTCACTGTTCTGGAAACTAAAAATCCAAAATCAAGACACTGAGGCTTGTGCTGGCAGATTTCTTGTCTGGTGAGCGCCCACTTCCTGGTTCATACATGTCTGTCTTCTCACTGTGTCCTCACATGGTGGAGGGGCAAGGGAATGCTCAGTATCATTTTCATAAAGGCTAATCCCACACCTGAGGGCTCCTCCCTCATGTCCTAATTACCCCTAAAGGCCCCATTTCCTAATACCATCACACCGTGAGTTTGGATCTCAACCTAAGAAGTTGAGGGAGACACAAACATTTTGTCCACAGCAACTGTCATTCTTTAAAAACTGGTAAACAACCTGAAACGTGTATTTGCACATGAGAAAACTGGTTAATGCATGTTTGGGATCTAGGATACACACAAGATATTCCTTCTAATCTAACCACTGAATATTAAAAAAAAAAAAAAATACAACTAAGTCATTCATATGGAAACCTGTCTTCACAGTAACTCATCATTTGGGTCATCTTGGAACTAGTAATCCTGATCCTGTTAAGACAGAGCAACCAGTAGGGAGGCTGAGGGCTGCCCTGATTTTCTTCCAAGGTCAGTGCACACTAATAGGTTGTGGGAAGGAAGAGACATGAGCACATAGCAGGCAGGAACACTTCTGGGGATGCAGGAGGAGGCAAGCTACCGGCTCTCCACTGCCTCCCCTGATGCCATCTACTCCCAACTTTTGGGGGGCCACTTAGAAAGAAAAATCAGGGATTCTTAGCTCAGGGAGCTAGAATATGGTCAGAACTGTGGACAGGTCTCAGGAGAGGGCACATTGCTTTCAGTTGATTCTCTAAAGGGCCATGACCCTGGCAGGTTTGAGACCTCGTTCCTTGGGCCACTTGCTCCAGCCTGATGCTGTTGTCCCACTGCAAAGCCAGGCAGAGGTGTGCAGAGCAGCCCTTTGTCACCCCAACAATTCCCCATCCCAGCTGAGCTTCAGAATCCTGGGCAACTTCTCACCTCGGGCTGATGAGCTTTTAAAGCCCACAGTTAATTCTCACAGTGGCTACAGTGAAGAGCCATGGGTTTGCCTCTTGTTCCCATTCTGAGTACTGGGATGTGAGGACAGGACTCTGCACCCTGTGATGGCTGAAATTTTGACCCTACTTGTAACAGGGCAACTTATGTTAAAGCAAACATGGAAGGGCAAAAGTTTGCAGAGGCGAAACTGAGAGCGGAAAAGAGGGAGGGGGGTTTAAAGAGAGAGAAAGGTGGCCCCTTGCAAATGAGGAATGGGATGCTCCATTTCCCTTTTCCCCTACTGAAGCCACCCTATGTCAGAATCAGCTGCCAGTGTACGATTTCCTTCAAAGAGAATGGCTTTTGAGTATAAAACATGACACCACCTACTCACTCACTGGCATCTTCCATGGGCCAAGAACAGAAGTGGTCAAACCCCATCCCCATCCTCACAGGGACCTGAGTGAAAGAGATGTAAACACCCAACAAATAAGGTGTGGAATTAAGGTAGAGCTGCTCAGCCTGGGCACACCTGATGCATTGAGTCAGATCATTCCCTGTTGTTGGGGTGGGGGGCTGTCCTGCAGCATCCCTGGCTCTACAGACTAGATGTTGGTAGCACACCATCACCCTAGCTGTGAGAACCAAAACCATCTCAGACACTGTCACAATGTCCCATTTGGGGGGTGTGAGGGGCAAAATCACATCAGGTTAAGAACTTCCAAGGTAGAGCTGTGGTCTCCAGAAGTTGTAGGCATCAGTGCTGCTGGGGGAAGTCAACAGAGGCTGCAGAGAACTCAGAGCACACCCAAAATAACACCACCCCAGGCCCGGGCCTTCACATAGTACCAGTGTCTGAGAGCCTGGACTTGGGAAGAACTGACAGTAGAAATTCAAACAGATGCCCAAGCAGTGCTCCCTTCTTTAGTAGCATGTAACCCTTTGTTAGAGATGAAAATTCCAGGGTTGTGTGCGGTGGCTCATGTCTGTAATCCAGCACTTTGAGAGGCTGAGGAGGGAAGACTGCTTGACCCCAGGAATCGGAGACCAGCCTGGGAAACACAGTGAGACCCTGTCTCTACAAATAATAATAATAATAATAATAAAACTTAGTATGCCTGTATAGTCCCAGCTACTTGGGAGGCTGAGGCAGGAAGATCACTTGAGTCCAGGAGTTTGAGGCTGTAGTAAACTATGGTCATTCTACTGCACTCCAGCCTGGCTAATAGAACAAGACCCTGTCTCTTAAAAAAAAAAAAAAAAAAAAAAGAGGAAAGAAAATTCTACATAGCTCCCCTGGCCATCCTATGGCGTTGGGGGAGAATAAGGGTTACCCACAAGCTGAGAGTTACTGATCCACAGGTAATGTCTTCACTTATTCGTCAGGCAAAACGTTACTGTGGAATAATAGGAGGTGAAGTTAGAGATGTTGACAGAGCCTGCATGCCCTAGAAAAAGTTTTGGATTTTATTTAAATGCACCTGGAATGGTCTGTTGAATCAAACAGGTGGGAATGTGACAGGGACAGGGATATAGATATATAAAAATATATATAAATATACAAAGATATATATACATATAAATATATATAAATACATAAAAATTTGTCTTTGAGTTCAAAATAGCAATTGCACAAGTATAGAACAGTTGCTACATGGCTTAGCTTTTGCACAGGTGGAAGACTCAGGGGCTTTTGGTGACGGCCTTTATTAAGTTAACCATGGGCTGCTGCTGCTCAGAATGTAATGCAGTCATAGGTGCTCAGCTAGAAACACAACGTGCAAGCTAAGAGATGGAACATGCCCAGTAGGCTCTGCCTGCTGATGTTTGTTCAGATTTTGATAAAATACACCATTATTTGCTCCGACATACCTTTTCTGAATTGAACCATTGCTTTGGTTAGCTTACCTGAGTAAGGACCTTCCCTAGTTCATACTTTTTTCTCCTTTAGAGACAGGGTCTCACTCTGTTGCCCAGGCTGGAGTGCAGTGGTGTCATCAGGGCTCACCACAGCCTCCACTTTCTGGGCTCAAGTGATCCTCCGGCCTCAGCCTCCTGAGTAACTGAGACTATAGGCACACATCACCATTATTTTTTATTTTTTATTTTTTTTAATAGCGACAATGTCTCACTGCGTTGTTCAGGCTGGTCTGGAACTCCTGTGCTCAAGTGATCCTCCTGCCTTGGACTCCCAAAGTGCTTTTTAATCCATTCTTTTTAATCCACACACTTAACAGCTTCTAGCTCCTTCAGCCCTGCGGTGGACAGCAGGACTTCCTCCAGAAATTCCACACGTGGAAATGAAAGAACAGCAACCTCACGGTCAGCGGAGTGAAACGTACAGTAGGCAGGGGAAAGGGAAAGGGAGGCATCCTGGGGATTCCCATGGAGTTTGAATTCCCAAAAGATTCTACTCTGACGCTTGGCATTCCACCGCTGGACACCTGACCCTTTGATTACATTGTTGCCTTCTTCCTATTGCCCTAACATGCTTGGAAAGGAACGTCAGCTTCCTGATATCTCGGTTTATCGCTTTCCCCAAAGATAGAAACGGTGGAAGGCACAGAGGAGTTCTCAAAAGAAGCCCCAAGCCGAGGACAAATGCCAACCGCCTCACATTTTCATCTGGGGCTACAGCTGCGTATGGCTGGTACAACGTACATTCAAAAGAAGTTTTAATTGGCAAATAATTATATATACTTATGGGGTACATAGTGATAGTTTTATATATATATATAGAATAGTGATCAGATCCGGGTGATTAACATATCCATCATCTTCAACATTTCTCATTTGTGTTAGGAACATTCAATATCCTCCTTCTGGCCGGGCGCGGTGGCTCACGCCTGTAATACCAGCACTTTGGGAGGCCGAGGTGGGCAGATCATGAGGTCAGAAGTTCCAGACCAGCCTGGCCAACATGGTGAAACACCCTCTCTACTAAAAATACAAAAATTAGCCAGGCGTGGTGGTGGGCGCCTGTAATCCCAGCTACTCAGGAGGCCGAGGCAGGAGAATCACTGGAATCCGGGCAGCGTAGGTTGCAGTGAGCTGAGATCACGCCATTGCGCTCCAGGCTGGGTGACAGAGCAAGACTCCATCTCGAGAGAGAGGCAGAGAAAAAAAAATCCTCCTAGCTATTTGAAACTATGTAACATAGCTGCCTCAAAAACTGAGATAAAGGAAGTTGAGAAATTCAACGAGGTGCAGAAGTTCTAGGTGACCACCAGATGGCAGCAGGTGAACAATATTTTCCTGAGATGCTGTAGCCTCTTAAAGGAGCCTTCAATCTCAAGTCTTAAAGAATATTAAATGTGGATGGCGTGAACAGAAGGAACTACGTGCCTCCCATGCCTCGTCCCCCAGCCTGCACCCCACAGAAGAATGTGAACCTTCCTGATTTTTGGCAGGTCCTGCCTTGGGGTCCTCTGTGTATAATACAGACATTGATTCCTGCACTTAACTTACTGACCACCACTCTCCCCCGCTGTCTACTTTAGTCTCCAACTAAGTGCTGTAAAAGAGGGCAAACTCATAGAGGGCGAGATCTAGGTTTCCAGGAGTGAGCAGTGTGTGAGCCGAGATCAGAAGGATGAGGAGGTGGTGAGGTGAACATTCCAGGCACAGAAAGCAGCTTGTGGCTGGAGCTTCAGGAACAGAATAGAGAACAGGGTAGCTGGGCCAGAGGGAGCCCCGGGGCAGGTGGGTGAGGCGCCCACTGAAAGATAGGGAGACGCCAGATTCCGTGGGGCTGGGATGCGGTGCTTGGCCTTGGGAGTGTCTCCTTTGAGGGATTTCAGACAGAAAGGGCAGGAGGTGGTCAGGGCCCCTTTCTCTGAAGTTACTCAGCAAGAAGACATGCTTTTTGCAGGATGGGGAAGGTGCGACAGGCCTGGCAGGGCAACTTCTGCTGTACGATGGATTCTATTCATTTGTGAGACTGAAGAATGTGCAACTACAATCACTGTACAATGATCTAGTTATTCCTGAACATTTTCTTCCCTGACTCCATTTGCAAGTAAGTTAGCAAGCTGTTTAAGAATCAAATACACCTTCTTGGCTTAGCTTCCTGGAGTTGATGTCAGGTGAAAAAAAGCATTTCTCAGAAAGGAGTAGAGACCTCCTTTTCCAGCCCAGAGGACACCACAGATATGAGGAAGGAGGCGGCTGAGGTCCCAGACTCAGACCCTGATGTGTGTGGTGAGATGAGTGCAAAGCCACAAAGGGGACAACACTCAAGGGAGGAGACCAGACAGGTCCAAGACAAACTCCGGCTGCCTTACAGATACACGAAATCTTAGGTCTCCAATACGGTGTGGCTCTGTGTCCCCACCCACATCTCATGTTGAATTGTAATCTCCAGTGTCGGAGGCGGGGCCTGGTGGGAGGTGACTGGATCATGGGGGTGGTTTCTAATGGTTTAGCACCGTTCCCCAGTGCTGTCTTGTGATAGAATTCTCACGAGACTTGGTTGTTTAAAAGCGTGTAGCGCTTCCTCCTTCACAGTCTTCTCCCTGCTCCCACCACATATGACGTGCCTGCTTTCCCATCGCCTTCTGCCATGATTCTAAGTTTCCCGAGGCCTCCCCAGACCTGCCTCCTGTACAGCCTGTAGAACCGTGAGTCAGTGAAACCTCTTTTCTTTGTAAACTACCCAGTCTCAGGTAGTTCTTTTTTATCAATTCCAGAATGGACTAATACAGTCTCTAATCCATCTGCAATCCTAAATCTGTCTAATGTTCTATCTTAGATTAAATCTCTTTAAGGAGTGGTCCTGAACACCACTTTTAATGCTGGCTCAAAGTGTGATCCAACCAACATGCTGCAGACAGGACGGCTCGACTGTCGCTTCCCAACGTTGGGGATCATCTGGGTTCCTGTTGCCTGGCAGAGGTGTGCTGATCGGTAAGGATGCAAGGTTGGTCCCTACTGTCCTTCATCCATAGAAAGGGGCTTTCATCTCATTTGTTTCATATGGAACACTTGTAGGTAAAGGCTTTACATAAAGCCAAAGGCAAGGAATAAAAATGTGTCCCAGATATGGAGATACAGAGATGTAGGTGACACTAGAGGTAATCATTTCACAGTGATTCAAGAACCAGAAGTGGGAGAAGCAGGGGGTGAAGACCTGGCATGCATACAAAATAGAGAAACTGAGGAAGGACTGAGGGTAGTGAAGCAGCAAAAGCAACCTGTCTACATGCTGATGGGCAGGATCATGTGTGGGGTGGATGTTGGTCATGTTGGGGAGGTGCTCCCTGAAAGTGCAAAATCTCTGAGCAGTGAGGGACAGACTGAGGGCAATTAGAGAGGAGAGGGGACCTCTTAGTGTTGGCCTGGTGCTGCTTATGTTTTTAACCTGATGGGCAGGGAACCTCCATACCACCCTCCGGGTCTTGCCTTGCAAGGCTGAAGACTGGGATGGGCTCTCTGCTGCCCAGGGTTTCTCTACTGGAACCATGAGTCTCCGTATCCGTATCCGTATCCTCACTCTCCTGCCCTATCCTCAGATCCCAAATCATAGCTGCATGAGCCACCCTCCCAGAATCTCTCTCCTTCAAGGCGTGGCTCTGCACTTCTGATTTTTGGCTTTACCTATTGACACTGTGTCCACTAGAAGCCTGGAGGAACATTGGAAATACATCACTAAAACGACAGGCATTATTAATCGGACCTCTGTAACAAATGTGCGTGAAATGTCTCATTCAGCCAAGTATGAGGAGCCATTTTTGGGATTACTAGAATTTCCAGAGGCTAAGGAAAGGGCTTCATCTGTACTTTCTTGAACTCTAATCCCTAAATTACTACAAGTTCAAGGGCACTTATATACACATTAGCTCCTGGCAAATAAAACAAGCTCCAAACTCAGCCAACACTGGAAGGCCCCTGGAGTCTGGAAGTATCAAAACACAATGCCAAACTCTAAAATGCCCCCAGTGGCGCTACATAGAAGACAAAAATTAAGTCCGTACATTTCAACTGTTTCTTTCAAAAACAGTTGGGATTTTTTTTTTTTTAAATGCAAAAGTGGTAGCTGAGCTGTACTTTTTCAAGCGCGGCTCTCCTGTAGTTGGTAACAGTCATCTTTATTTTTAAGAAAGGGCATCTTCTCACTGCACCTGGGCCTCCACCTTTCTGGCTTGACACTGTGGTTCTCAGCCTTGGCTTTCCATTAGAATCACCTGGGGGTATTTTAAAAGCCTCCCCTTGCTGAGGCAGCACCTCTGAGCACCTGAATGAGAATCTGTGGGAAGGGCCCAGGCGGCAGAATTTTGAAAGCTTTTTTGGGGATTGCAGTGTGCAGATGGGTTTGAGAAGCTGGAACACCGGCCGAGCCTATTCCCAGTAGAGGGTCCAGCTTTCTTGGGTTCCTCCCCTGCAGGGATGTACCCCACTGGTCACCACCTGTTCCCAATGTTTTCATGTTTAAGTCAGAAAGGAGATGGTGTCTATGGCAGTCTAGGGCCCTGGTTCTAAGTTCCAGTTACCCAGTTCCATCTTGCTAAGCCCAGGGCTTCAGCACTCTACCCCGAGACATCCATTCCCACACATTGTTCCAAGATGCTGTCTTCCTTCCCTCCTGTCAATTGCTTAGAGATTGGGTTCCTTTCATGTTGTTTTGTTTGTTTTAAATTGAGACAGAGTCTCACTATCACCCCGGCTACAGTACAATGGCACTATCTTGGCTCACTGCAACCCTCACCTCTCTGGTTCAATCAAGTCTCCTGCCTCAGCCTTCCAAGTAGTTGGGACTACAGGACACAGCACCACACCCGGATAATTTTTGTATTTTCAGTAGAGATGGGGTTTTGCCATGTTGGGCAGGCTGGTCTTGAACTCCTGACCTCAGGTGATCCACCTGCCTCAGCCGCCCAAAATGCTGGGATTACAGGTGTGAGCCACCTCACCTGGCCCTTTCCTGGTTCATCATTTGGTCTTCCAAGCATGAAGGAAAAGAACACAAATGCTAATACCAGTATGGGCTTCCCAAAAACCCCCCGGAGTGGCAGGTCACTGAGGCACCCCCAGCTCTCCGTGTATCCCTAAGGGCTGCTCTTACACAGGGAGGGGTCACTGGGCTGGGTACTTTGGAGGCCCCCTGTTGGGTCCTAATGCCCTCAGGGTTTGTCCCGACTCAACAGTGAGGCCCCTGTTCACTATTCTGTGCCAGTGGTTGAGTCACAGCAGTGCTGCCCTTGAGAGGCAGTTTTGGGTATTTGTGGAGAGTTTTCTAGTTGTCCCAATGTTGGAAGCAAAACTGGCATTTTAGTGTGTCGGGGTCAGGGATGCTGATTTGGGAGGTCCTACAGTCAGCTGCCCAGGAAAAATGGGCCCCCGCCACCCCCAGCACGACCTGGTCACATCCTACTGGACATCTGCATAAGGGAAAACCCTGCTTATAATTATCTGAGTGTAGAGGCCAATTTTATTTTATATTTAAACCCTTTTGCAGCCTCAAAATGTGCAACAAAAATTTTCAGGAACATGTAAAGTGAGGGAGAGTCGTATTCTGCTTTGTTCAAAGCTTTAAACAATCATTCGCTATTTGGGAAAAGTCACATTACCAGCCCAGTTCACAGCGTTCGAGTCTCTGGTACGATTTGTCTGAATGTGTTGCCAAATTCTGCTGATGGGTGCGTGTATGGCATGGATATAACGATAACTTTGTTATAGTGCCACTAGGGCACTGCATTTTATTTTTCAAACTAGGTGAGTAGGTAGGAGATGTCATAAGGAATTTCATCTCTTACGAAACATTTGTAACTAAAAGGGAGCTTGGATCTATTGGAAAGGAGACTTATCCTTGAATTTCAAAGGATCACTCTGAGAGTCTGAGGTATCTACTCAAAAGTCCCTGCCAAGAAGCTGAACTTCAAGTAAACCCTTTTAGGAGGCACCTGGGGGCCGCTTACGCTGGTCTCCACCAGCTGAAGTTGCCGAAGGCACCAGCAGGAGGGGCATGGTGAGGCTGGAAGGGTGTGACCAGAAAGGTGTGGTGTGTCTTAGCTGGGGCAGGATGAGGCATTACCTGGAGGGGCGTGGCAAGGCCAGGAGGAGGCGGGGCCTGGTAGGGGTAGGACCTAGGCTGGGCTTGACTTGTCTGGGGTATGGTCTCTCTGGCAGGTGAAGCCTTCCCTGCAGTCCCAGCCCAGGGCCCTAGAGTTGTGGTTGACCACCTGGGGCTTAGGGGACGAGGAGTCCCTATCCCAGGTTCCAATCCAGATTCACCGCCTTTCCAACAATACTAGATGAGAATGTTAGTCCTTTAAGTGGAGGGCGTCTCTACCTATGCATCGTTTGAAGGTGAGGCAACCAAAATTTGCAATCTAATAATCCCATAAATGGATAATTTTCTGCATTGTGCTCATTTGTTTGCTCCAGGAATGAAAAATCTCCCCTTAAAGCTACCTTCTTTCAAAGGGGCAATCTGAGCAGCCCCCACCTCAAGCAGGATGGCCGAGTGCCCAGAGATGCATACTGCACTTGTCACCTCTTCCCTCTTCTCAGTGTCCTACAGTGAAGTGGGGAGGGATAAATGACAGATACTTTTTCAGTGTTCGTGAGGATTAAAAGGCAATAGATGCAAAACACCTTAGCATTCTACGTGGCCCATAATAGGCAACAGATGGCAGTTATTGCTGATGTGTTCACAGACACAAGGATTAAGGACCACCCCATAGGCTGGGCAATTAAAATATTAAGCATTTTGTGCAAATCGAGGGCACGCACTGTAAGCTCTCCTGCATTCTTGGCAGAGTGGTGAGCATGACTTAACCTTCCTGGTTCCATCAGGGCGAACATTTGCTTCTAAGGTGGGCGCCTGACTTGGAGCTAGATGGACATGCACCTTGGGACGGCCTGGGGTTCTCAGAGGTGCTTTTGGGGTTATTCTTTCGGACATTACCTTCTTAGGAGCATAGATCAAGGAATGAGTGGTTGCCCAGTGCCTGGGGTAGGTTTTCTTGGACAATATCACCTGGCCTCTTTTGCAAGATTACCTTTTGAATTTTCAGCTGAAGCAGTTGTCATTCCTCTACTTCCTCCAAGAAATTTCCCGGTTGCTCTGAAATGCCTTTGCATTTACTGAGCCTTGGAGGTGGGAAGGACCTTAGCTAGAGTTACAAGGTGGGGCATTCAGGAAGAGGCCCGGGTTTATGTTTTAAATCTGGCCTGCAGGGAGGGGAGTGGCCAGGCCTGCTCTCAGCACCCAGTGGATGGGTCCCTCTTACCCCATGGGCCTGGCCCCTGTCACTCAAGCCCAGGAATGAGCATCATCTGGGAATATGGGTTGGGGTGACCTGGGAGCACTTTCTCCCAGCCTGCAAGTATAACTTCACAAAAGAACCACAGTTCTGAGCCACAATTTCCAGGGCCTGGGCTTTTCTGCATCCGGATGAATGCCTATTTTACTTTGGAAAAAAACCCAGTCACAAGTAGCATTAAAAGAAAACCAGCTTCTTTAAAAATGCTTTAACACTATTATAAGTTCTGTATTATACCTGTCAGTGCCAGGTGCCACCACCTCCGTGAAGCACCAGACAAGCCCGCTGCTGTGCCCTCCTGCAGCTGACTGCCAGGACGACTCACACTCCCCCATCTGCATCAGCTGTGACTTGATCTGTGTCGGGGTGTGCGCCACGCTTTCCCCAACTAGACCGATGCCTCTGAAGGGCAGAACAGTGTCCCGCTTGTCACCACAGCAGTAATAATCATCATCCTCATTAACTATTTTTTGTTTTTGAGACAAAGTCTTACTTGTTGCCCAGGCTGGAGTGCAGTGGCACGATCTTGGCTAATGGCAACCTCAGCCTCCTGGGTTCAAGCGATTCTCCTGCCTCAGCCTCCTGAATAGCTGGAAATACGGATGTGCACCACCACACTCGGCTAATTTGTTTGTATTTGTAGTAGAGACGGGGTTTCACCATGTTGGCCAGGCTGGTCTTGAATTCCTGACCTCAGGTGATCCACCTGCCTTGGTCTCCCAAAGTGCTCGGATTATAGGCGTGAGCCACTGTGCCCAGCCCTCATTAACTTTTGAGTGCTCAGTATGTTCAACTCTGTCTTCAGAATTTTGTATACATTGTATTTAATCCTCCCAATGATCCTATTTAGTAGGTGCTATTATTCTCCTTGAACAGGTGAAGAAGCCAAAACATGCCCAAGGTGGTCAACCAGAAAGAAGCACTGATGCCATGGCCAGATGCCCTCCCCACCCCACTCTATGTGCAGAAGATGCTCAGTGAGGGCTGAATGGACCGATTTTGTTAAATGAACCTGAGAAGCCACATGGTTTATTTCTAAGAGTCTTTTTAGTTTAAGCGAATAATGGAATGGTGAACTTAAAAGACAAGCAGGTGTGCTGGTGCATGCTTGTAATCCCAGCTGTTCCAGAGGCTTGAGGCAAGAGAATCACTTGAGCCCCGGAGTCTGAGGCTGCAGTGAGGTGTGAGTGTACCACTGCACTCCAGTCTGGGCAACGGAGCAAGGCCTTGCCTTTTTTTTTTATTTTTATTTTTATTTTTATTATACTTTAAGTTCTAGGGTACATGTGCATAACGTGCAGGTTTGTTACATATGTATACTTGTGCCATGTTGGTGTGCTGCACCCATCAACTCGTCAGCACCGGCCTTGTCTCTTAAAAGAAAAACAAAAAAAAAAAAAAAAGAAAAGAAAAGAGACTGTCGTAACTGAGTGTCTGTTAAATGTAGTTTAGCAAAATCTGAAAACCCAGGAGCTCAGCTCATCCTACCCAACGTCATTCACTGGAGATATTCAAAGAACTGAGGTGCTATTGTGAGTTTTTATTGTTACAGTTTCTAACATGGTCTTGAGGTTTCCCTGTCGAGAGTGGCCGTAAGCCGAGATAGCCCCTCTTTAGGGAAGCCCTGATGGAATGGGGTGTAGTTAGGTTTGGGTGTGTTGGTCAGCTAAGGCACAATGAGGTGAAACCAAAATGCATCAAACAGAGGAAATGTCTTACTTACAGATTCCAGAGAGGGTGGGGGCAGGGGGCCTCCATGGGAAGTCCGGAGGCAGCCGCAGCAGAGCTCATCCAGGAGGTGGGGAGCGAGTGAGAGTGAGTGAGCCTGTGGGGCTATGCTTTTATCAGGGTCCAGGGGCGTCACCCCTTAGGCTTTCCCATGGGGGTCGTGGATTTGTTAGTTTCAATAAAACACGTGTGCAGGGGAAACTTACTGACACGACTCTGGTGTTAATCATCAGGTTTTACCACCGGCCCACAGGTGTGGGAAATGTTGGGTTTTTGGTTGGTGGGATGAGGAAGGAGCCTGGGCTCTATTTTTCAAACAACCACATAGGGAGGGAAAGTTTTAATGAGGCCAGAGAGGGCGTGGGTACAACAAGGTTTCAAAACACTTAGGTCCGGCCTAAGAATGGGTACCGAGGCAGGAGCTATACTTCACTAATTTAGACAGGCACCTCCTGGGTCTGTGCTGTGAGAGGAAGACTTTGCAACACCTGACGCTGGTTTCTCCAATCATGGTAGTTTCTCCTCCAGTTTCCTGAAGAGGCAGGCAGCACTGGGCCGGATCTCAGGGCAGTGGATGGGACCGTGCGGAGTCTTCCCTTACCTGGTGAACAGGTCCCATCCTTCATGACATTAACGGAAATTACCATCACCTCTGTGACCTTGCCAGAGCTCTGGGAAGTGTGAAGTGAAACTGCAAAAGTGAGCCCACCATCTGCTGTTCTGCTGCGTATAAAGAATTTTCGGCTTTTCCATAAACAGAAGCAAATAAATTGGCATGAATTAGCTATGAGATATATTTATATATAAACGACTCTAATGTCATTAAGGTGATCATGGGACATGACTGAAATGTTGGATCCTAAATACTTTCCTAAGTGCCACCTGAAACACGGGACTGCCAGTAACATAATGAGCAGAGAGATGAATATTTCTGGCAAAGGCATCCTGAAGTAAGTAAGCCTGAAACTCAGTAACACTGAACAACCGAGTTCCAAGAATATTTGCTTTTTACATCAAATCACCAAATGAAACACTCTGGAGGTGAAAAATCTAAGTAGTTTCCTGAGATTCTTCCTGTGGTTAATTCATAATCCTGGTATTGTTTTCACTTTCTTCCCTTTTTTTTTTTTTTGAGACAGTGTCTTGCTGTGTCACCCAGACTGGAGTGCAGTGGTGTGATCATAGCTCACTGTAGCCTCCACCTCCCAGGCTCAAGCCATCCTCCTGCCTCAGCCTCCTGAGTAGCTGCGACTACAGGCAAACACCACCATGCCCACCTAACTTAAAATTTTTTTTTTTTTGGTAGAGATGGGGTCTCACTATGCTGCACAGGCTGGTCTGGAACTCCTGGCCTCAAGTGATCCTCCTGCCCCAGCCTCCCAAAATGCTGAGATTACAAGCATGAGCCACTGTGCCTGGCTTCTTCCCATTTAAAAAAATGAAAACACATGGTGTAATGTTAGCGTATTTCCCTCTAGGCCAACAATATTTTTTTAAGTTGAGGACTCAAAAGAAAAAAAGCCAAGTGATAAAGACATTTTATTTTCACTTTACTCCTGCTGGAAGTTTTTGAAAAAGAGAGAAAATAATAAGAGCCCCTCCAGGAATGGAGGGTGGAAACTCTGTGTCCAGGTTTGCTTTCTGTCATCCACACCTTGATAAGCCACAGAGAAGAGAGAGAGCCAACAGGTCACATCCAAGGCACCACACTTGCAACTAATTTATTAGGAACTCATCATTAGTCACCCCAGAGCTTTCAGAAAAGTAGGGTTCTCTTGAGTGGATGTGGTTATATCCCTCAAAGCCTCAAAGCAGAAAAACATTAAACTTGGTAACAGTTACATTTCGTTCTTTGACTAGGAAGTAGTTATAGTGACAAGGTACAAAAAATAATAAGCATGCAGCCCTTTATTTAGTTTTGCAAAGTCTCTGCTTATAGTTCTGTATATTACATGACTGTGTTATACAAATACATTTATTTACAAAAACACTCTAGCTGTGCAAACTTGTTGCTTTTTAAAAATGTATGGATACTTCCATTTCTGCCCATCCCGATATATACTTTTAAAGCATGCATAAAAATTAACTTTGGTGTGGGAAAACTACTCTATGTGCTGTCACATACAGTATTTTAATGTCTATGTATATTTATATATTTACAAAAGTTTTTCGGTTTACAGAACCGTACAGAGTGTACATTTTAAAATCCACAATGCAAGAGCGTGGGTTACCAGGTCTCAGAAAACAAAAGAAGGGGTTAGATACTCCAAAGAAAACAACTAGAGAACCTCAACATGTTAAAAAAGAAAAAAGAAAAAAAAAAAGGAAGGAAAAAAGAAAGAAAAGAAGCAAGCAAAGAAAACTAGCTTGCTTGGGCTAGCAAATTATTATACATACTTTTCATGGCAGTGCAATAGGTTTGATAAATTGCCTTCTACATATGCCTGTCTGTAGGGCTCAGGTAGAAGTTCATTGGTTTTATAGTCTAGCACACTACTTTCAAATGTACAATGCTATAGTATCAAAATGTTTTGGCAAAAAAGATCTTGAAAGGAACCATGAAGTTTTGACAAAAATAGAAATCTGTAATAAAGCTAAATAACACTAAAATAAAAGGAAATATTATAGTATCTTTTACAATTTGTATAGTCACACTTGTGTAATTCTCTGTTCACTTCTAGTCTCTGTAATGAAAAATAGTTTTATACAAAACATACTAAAATTCTGGAATCATACATGTTTTATATGCTTAAGACAATTCTCCCGTCTCACACGCACCTTTCTCTCCCACCAGAACCTCGTTTTGTAACACATGCTTACTGCATTTTATAGGTATTGAGTATAGACCGTAGACACTATAGCAACTAGGTAAAAACAAAACCAAAAACAAAAAACAAAAAACAAGCGAGCTTTACTGAAATCTATTAATCCAGTATTTAGCACATACTTAGCATTAAGCCTCAAACGATACAGCAATATGTTACATTCTCTTGTGAAAACAGTTGTTGTAGACTGTTAATTTTTTTTTTTTTTAACATAACTCCGACTTGTGCCTGATAGGATTTGACCTTTAAGAGGTTTCTTTTGCTGTGGATGGAGTGGCTTTGCTTGAACTTCCGTTCTGTGCCTTGTAGCTGGTGAGGCTGGGAGTATGGATGGTCCTGGTGCCCTTGGCACCTTGATTCAGTGAGACGGAGGAGGCGGGGGAAGGAGGGGAGGAGGAGAATGACAAAGGAGGGGGTGCTCGGCCATTTTGACTCTGCGGTGAGAATGAAAGATGGTGACCTTTACCTGTATGAGTAAGGCTCTGAAGCTTCAAAGAGCCATTAGAGACAGAAGGGATGAGGGAGGCAGAGTGAGCAGGTGGTCCTGTTTGGGGGCTGAGAGGGTTAGAAGCAATCGATGGTTTAGTAGCAGGTGGATTAGGGAGGTTAGAGCTGTCACCACTAGAAGAGGGCAGAGAACTGCTTTTCCCAGAGCTGGGAGAAAGGGCTGGAATCTTAGAAGCAGGTAAGGAGGGGGAAGTAGGCTTAAAGTCCCCACCAGATTTCTTAGCACTTCCATTAGCCTGCAAATAAAGATGGCGGGAGACATTTTGTCAGAAAGGTGGACACGTGATCAACCCACAGGGCCTGGCAACACAGCCCTTCTGAGAATAATTCAATCAAAGAAAACCAACCAAACACAGTTCAAGGCCTGAGCTAAGTCTTGTTGTGCTTTACTGGACCTGGTAGAAACCCCCCACGTACATAGCAAAGGATGGACAGGAAAGGAGGAAAGGAAGAACGCATTTGTGAGAGGAGTCCCATCATTCCAGCTCTACCATTTCCCGTGTGCCAGGTGGGCCATGCGTCTGGATAATTACTGGGGTGGGGGTCGGGCATTTTGACGGAGCGTTAATGTGCTTCTAACGCAATACAGTCAACATAGACGTTAGTAGTGGTGACGTTAAGGGCAGTTCCACCACATGTTGGTTTGTCTCTGCTTCCCGAGGTGTTCAGATGAAACACTACATTCACCAAAGAAAAGCCACCTGGTCTGGCACCGTGTGTTAACAGTTAAAATTTGGAGCTTGGAGTCACAAAGTAAAAGATGTTTTATTGCAAGCATGCAAAAGCGTGGTGAAAAAGTTTAACAAATGGTTTTTAGACTTTCTTCATGCCCCCAGATCCAGGATGTCTATGTAAACCGTTATCTTACAAAGTAAGCACAATATTTGGTATAAACTAAGTCAGTGACTTGCTTCTTAACTGAAATAGCGTCCATCCAAAATTGGGTTTAAGGTAAAACTACCTGACGATATTGGCGGGGATCCTGCAGTTTGGACTGCTTGCCAGGTTTGTCCAGGGTTCCGGGTCTGTTCTTGGCACTCATGGGGACAGGCATCCTGCTCGTCTGTGGGGCCCCGCTGGAGCCCTGTGGGAAGGACCAGTGAGAGGGGGAAGAGAAGGAGAAGCACGTGAGTAGGTCATCTGTGAGGCTGCTCCACTATGTTCAGAGAAGCTCAAGGTGAGAAGCCACAGCCCTACATGCAGGACAGATCTAGGAGACACCAACTGGGGTTAATCAGAAGAATCAAACAGAATCAACTGCTCACTACTGATCAAACGGATTTTAATGTGAGTATCAGAGCAATGATTTCAACAGCACATGGCTGACCCGGCAGCCTCGTGTTTACCCAACACCAGTCAGCAACAGAGGCAAAAACAGAATTGATTAGCTGTTAGACACCTAGTTGTTGTTGTTTTGAAGGTGAGGGAGAAAGTATGAAAGAAGGGTTTCATGGCGAACAGACAAAAAAAAAAGCCACCTGAAAGAAAGCAATTAAGTCACAAGACACCTTTTGCTAATGGTGATTATGGCAGATTTAGGAAAGCAGCTGGGTCTTTTCATTTTCCAGCAGACCAAGATACCTTACGTGAAGTTGAAGGTATCGACGTAGGGGGCTCTAGGGCAGTGGGGCCTTCATCCGGAACTAGCAAGGGTCGGGGAGAGGCCTCTTGGGCTATGTGGGATGAACTTGCAACAGAATCTCGGTTGGAAGAACCTGAGGTATCAGCTAGGGCTTTGGGACTCATTTCACTGATTGTATTTTCGAGCTGTTTAATGGTCTGCTCCAGGCTATCCAACGTTCTGTAGGTGTTTTTTCTAATTTCATCAGTTCTTGAAATCGGAGACGTGCTCTCGATGCTGGACTGTTCTTCCCTCCTCAGCATGTTTTCAGGGCTGTCTTCAGGTTGAGACCTAGTGATTTCGAAGCGCTTGGCTTCTTTGTGTTGTTTCAGGGTGCCGTCCTCTTCCTCTTCTTCGTAGACCACCACTTGCAAAGTCTTCTTCCCTGTTTTAGTTCCCGTGCGAATGGCTTGAGTGAGAGCGGCGAGTTGCTTCTTAGGGAATTTGAATTTAAACTTTTTCTTGGGGCTTTCAAACTGGCCATCGGTCAGGTCGTCACCCTTGCATTCCGAATGTGGAGAATCCACGTGGCTGAACTTGTTCAGCTCGATTCTGTTCATTTCCTGTCCCCCTGGGATTCTGGTCTCTGTCGCTAGAGAGTGTGCCTGTGACTTTGTTTCCACCTGTTGTCCTATTCTAAGATTGCCCGGGGCCACCTTCTTATGAGACATCTGGGAAGTGGTATTATTCTGGACTACAGAATCTCCATTTTCCTCCTCTTCCTCCTCCTCTATCTTTTCCTCCATCATCATTCTCTCTAATTCCTCATCACACTCCTCAAAGATAGTTGAAAGTCTCTTATACGCAGACCGGATGTCCATGGGCTCGTCGAAAATGATGATCACTGGTTTCTTGTCCAGGCACACAACTGGCTCCTCACTGTCAGTCCCTTCTTGTCGGGGGGCCATCTCTTTTCTGGCATCGATGTTAACCGTCTGTATGTCTTCTCCCTTTTGGCTAACAATATCATGCACCTCCCCACTGGAAAGAACCTGGACAGTGGTTTTGGTAATCATGAAGGCAATGTTGTCAGTGGTTGCATTTTCTTCAGTGGGAGAACTTGGACTGGATTCTCCGTCTTCATTAGGGTTCACGTTAGCATGTCTTGCCCCCTTGGGTCTTAGAACAACTTGGCCAAAATCTGTCATGATAACCTCTTGATCTTCTGTTTTAAAATCATGCACACTCGATTCTGTTAATCTACTAGGAGAGGAAATGTGACACTTATCCGTATTTTGCTTTTCCATCTCCTTTGTCTTTCCATAATTCAGCTTCTGGTTCTCCGTGTCAGCTATAGAGTATTGCGGGCCTGAGCCTTTAGACCCTTTGCTTATTTCATCTTCTAATGAACTAATGCCAGAAAAACTGAAATTGACCTTAGGCACAGTTTTCTGGGAATAGTTTCTACTGTCTCTGAGTAAACTCATATTGGATATGGAATTTTCCTTCATTACGATCTCAGTTTTATATTCTGATGTTCTTGATGCATCAGAAATACTATTCTCCATTCCTCTTTCCCACTTAGGAGGGTCACTAGGTCTTAGAGCCCCTGTGGTAACCTGAGAGGGAGAATGGAGGAGGGAAACCACACACGTTAATCAGCAATGGATCCGCAGAGGCAGGCAATTAATGTGCATGGTATCGGTTGGAAAACAGATCTGGTGAACTCACCTTTCGGAATTCCATTTGGGGGCCATTTTCATATTCAACATCAGATTTCCGTACATCTTCATGGAAAAATTCCAAATTCTGGTAGAATAGTGTAGGACATGTTACTCCACAAAACCACATTGCCCCCAAAAGTGGACTATAACTAAATCGTTCCTTTAATTACATTTCTAAGACATGCGGGCCACGCATAATTATTACACACCAATCCAAAGCCTAGAGCTGTTTACCTTGGATTGCTTTGTTCTCCAACTGCCAAAAATGCCCTGTGTTTGCACAAGATGAAAATCTCAATTAGCAAAAGATTTCAAGAATTTAAAATTTTGCGGGGCAGCAGTGAAGAGAATAAAGAGACAGAGTCATTACTAACGTGTCCTCTTTTCAACATCAGATTGTGAGCCTAGCAGAATCTAAAGCCTGAAGAATTGTGAAAAGCACAATGTGTGGGCTGACAGAAAGTTTGGATTCTAATCCAGATCTGCCACTAAACTGTGTTACTTGAGATAAATCACTTTACTTCTTTGGCCTCAGTTTTCTTGCCTATAAACTTAGGAACCAGCCCAGGGGAATTTTAGTTTCCCTTACAGCTCGTTATTTCAGTCCTCTCTCTGCTTCTATTATGGAGATTGTCCTATAAAGACATCTGCCTTGGTTGGGTTTGGCATTTTGGGATGAAAAAACATTATTTTCCCCTGATCAAATGACAAATTGAAATGCGGTTTATACTGCAGGTGTCAAAGTGTCAAAATCACCTTCACACTCCTCATAGCCAAGATGATCAAATCCAAATTCAGAGTGATCATGCTGTTACAATATAACCTCAATTCATAGCCATCACGCTGTCACAATATAACCTAAACATTCACAAAGCAGATATTTGAGGTTAAATTGGTGACAGTGATATCACGACTCAGCTTTCATTCTCTGTATTTTCCAGTGTAGAGTGAGGATACATGTCTTAGGCTCCCACCAAGATTCAGGATTGAAGGATCCAGTGGTGAGGACCCAGGTATTCAAAGCGCTTCACCTGGAGGCCTGGCCTTTCCCAAGGTGTATCAGTAGCCTCAGGCCCTGACATAACACTAACACTAGTGATGCCTTGTCGGTTCCAAGGCACTGCTGCCCTTTCTTCTTGCTGAGGTGGTTGATTACAGCAGGATGGAGCACAATTCCCATGAAGGCTACGGTTAAAGCAATGACAACACAAAGCACAAACACCCGGGCCCAGCCAAAGTCAACCCAGAGCAACCCTATGACCTTGGTTAAGAATGGAAAGACTGTTCATACACACCCAAGGAATGACACACAAACAACGCAGTCAGAATTAATCACACGGAAATACTGCGCAAAGTACAGGGTGCACGAGCCACCAAATACCTCCTGTTTTACTTCTGCTTGCTCCCCAGGAAGCCCCCAAATGAGTGCAATGATTCGGCTGCTGCAGTGGAACCACATGGCTTCTTTTGTGGGATTTTAAATTTAAAATGGGAAACAATGAGTATGTCAAGTAAAAGGTTTTAAAGAAGAAAAATAATTGAGCTTCCTGTAATGCCAGCTACTCGGGAGGCTGAGGCGGGAGGATTGCTTGAGTCCAGGAGTTTGAGAACAGCCTGGGCAACACAGCAAAGACTCCATCACATACACACAAAAATAAAAAATAAAAATAGGCTGTGTGCAGTGGCACATGCCTGTAATCCCAGCACTTTGGGAGGCCAAGGTGGGTGGATCACTTGAGGTCAGAAATTCGAGACCAACCTGGTCATCATGGTGAAACCGCATCGCTACTGAAAATACAAAAATTAGCTGGGCCTGCTGGCGGGCGCCTGTAATATCAGCTACTCGGGAGGCTGAGGCAGGAGAATCGCTTGAACCTGGGAGGCAGAAGTTGCAATGAGCTGAGATCATGCCACTGCCCTCCAGCCTCCAGGGCGACAGACCAAGGCTCCGTCTCAAAAAATATATACATGTAAATAAAAAAGAAAAAATAAGGTTTCAGCCTAAGGTTACAACTCCAGATATGGAGTCGGCGTATCATGCTAGGACCCGAATGAGAACTTGCCCCCTGAATTGCAGATGGAATTGGAATGTGATCTAAAGACACATACATGGCAGATGTTCTCGGGGTCTATTTACTGGGGGTTAGGGCTGGCGTCTGTTCTGGTTGGCCATGGCCCGTGCCATTCCCATCATTAAACATTTCAGGCCAGGTGTGGTGGCTTACGCCTGTAATCCCAGCACTTTGGGAGGTGGAGGTGGGTGGATCATGAGGTCAGGAGTTTGAGACCAGCCTGAACAACATGGTGAAACCCTGTCTCTACTAAAAATACAAAAATTAGCCAGGCATAGTGGCACGCCCCTGTAATTCCAGCTACTCAAGAGGCTGAAGCAGGAGAATCGCTTGAACTCGGGAGGCGGAGGTTGCAGTGAGCTGAGATTGCACCATTGCGCTCCAGCCTGGGTGACAGAGCGAGACTCGGTCTCAAAAATAAATAAATAAATTTCAACCACGCCCCCCCCTGTAATATATGTATTTTAAAATTGAGTAGTAGCACAAATGCTCCAATGGAAAGTCACTAGGATAAAAATGTGAAGTTTGGTTTTCACACGACCTATACTTATCACTGGGCTAGAAAAAAATGAATTAATGTATCAAAGCAAGTGCATGAGCTTGGCCGTAATTGTCATGTAAACTCACAATGATTTCTTAGTCTTAGATGGTCAAGACTCTGCGTGAAAGGTAATTATGCCTCTTTAATATGTATTTATAGGCCCTGAGATTTGGATTATGAAGACAATTGGAAAAGCATTCAATAGGCATATGGACAATAAACCAAAATGAGAGACAGGGTTACAGGAAAATTGCACACAAGTGAAGAACTAGGCTGGAGTTTCAGTGACGACAGGATAAAAAAATGCTTAAGAAAACATCTGATTTATGGAAGGGTAAATACTCAGCCCTGGAAGAGGTTAATAAGGACCCAAAATCGGGGATAAGAGAAGTCTGATACTCATGGTCATTCTGAAGTAGGTTAATCTAGTGAGATTAATTATCCAGAGTAAGCACCCTGGATAACTCCTGGCCTCAAGTGATTCTTCTGTCTTGGCCTCCCAAAGTGCTGGGATTACAGGTGTGAGCCACCAGGCCAGGCCAGGTTTTCTTCATGAGAAACATTTATCAACAGTAACCCCCCTTGGTATATAGTGAGATTCTCTTCCCCCATTAACAGTGTCACATGTCAGTTTATGTGGCAGAGAGTTTACACAAGGGCGCCATCGTGGCTATGAGCCAAGGAGAAGTGGGTTGGCTTCCTTGGCCTGTGTCTCTTGAACTGTTGTGTTAGAATAGCCTTTCAGTTTTGTGATACAGCATCTACCTCCTTGAGCTGTCATACATGGACCGAGGTACCCATCTGTAGTAGCTATCGGGCTATCTTGCATCTGGTTAGTTTGACTTTGTTTAAGGAAAGCTAGAATCTTTGAATTCTGAAAGATAAGTCCCTGGAGAAAAATGTTAGGCCTTGAATTGGTCATTGCAAGCTTTTTATCCTGAAGTTTAGACGGAGGCTTAATTCAAGTAAGATGTCTCTATATCTAAAAATCATAGATGCTCTAGGTGCAACTTAAAGTTGCATTTCAAACATTCAGGCCATGGTCATTTCCCTAGAGTACTTTTACAATGACAGCAGACTTTGTTTCAGAGCCTGGATTTTTTTTTTTTGGCGTCACACATATATTTTAACACTAAAACTATACTGAACTTACTATCTTGGAAGGTATACTTTATAAATGGATAATACTTAGCAAAAATTCTGTTTGGCATCCTTGGACGTTTGTGCAAATACACATTTGTATGTTTCCATGAAGTTACACCTGTGTGTGGTGGTAGGTACTTTCTACCATGCATTTTCTTCCCCAAAACAAAGGTTTTTACTTTTTCTTTTTTTGAGACAGAGTTTTGCTCTTGTTGCCAAGGCTGGAGTGCAGTGGTGCGATCTCAGCTCACTGCAACCTCTGACTTCAGGGTTCAAGCGATTCTCCTGCCTTGGCTTCCTGAGTAGCTGAGAATAGAGGTGTCCACCTCCACACTCAGCTAATTTTTTGTATTTTAGGTAGAGATGGGGTTTCACCATGTTGGCCAGGCTGGTCTCGAACTCCTGACCTCAGGGGATCCACCTCCCTCGGCCTCCCAAAGTGCTGGGATTACAGATGTGAGCCACTGCACCCGACTGATTTTTACCT
Organism: Colobus angolensis palliatus; assembly: GCF_000951035.1. Classification (NCBI taxonomy): domain Eukaryota; kingdom Metazoa; phylum Chordata; class Mammalia; order Primates; family Cercopithecidae; genus Colobus; species Colobus angolensis. Next base: position 2,058,818 of record NW_012119932.1, read on the forward strand.
AATTTTTTTTTAACATAGATACTTGTTTTTCTTTTTTGCCCAAAGGATGTTACAAATTAGAAAAACTGCTAAATACTTGGTTGCTGTTTCTATATATTTCTTTCTAGAGTTGTTCTAGAAAGTACTGAAAGGTGTATACTCTTTAGTTTGGGAAGATAGTGTCTAAATTCTGCATATACTATTGTATGCTGTGGGCTGGAACACAGTGTTTGCTCTGAAAACCTGAGCAAGATATCTCTGATTTTAACCTATACCTGTGTTTCCATTAGTTAAAAAAAAAAAAAAAGGAGAGAGAGAAAAAAGACAGAGGGGACAAAGGTCGAGTACAAGAGCCATGTTAGTGTCAGAGCAAGGAAGGAAGGACTCCCAACCGTGTGGCAAATGTGCAGTTGCCACGTTACCTTCTTCTCCTTGGGTGGCACTGTGGCGCCCGACCTAGTGTCTTTAACGTGACTGTCAGCCCGGGATGGCTCAGCATGACTGTTTGAATTTACATCCATAAGGGAACACTTCTGGAATGCCTAAGGAATTAAAATACTGAGGTTAACAGGGATCCAAGGGTACTGAGGAAAACGGACGGAAACAGGCAGGAACAACCGGATGCTTGGGGACCCCAGACCGGGTCCTGCAGGCAGGTTTAGGCCAGGGAGGTAGCACCCTGAATCTTGCTCCCCACGTTCTCTCATGTTGACAAAGCTGGCTTGGAGGCTGAGCCTGGGGCGAAGGCTGCCTTCCTTTCTTGGGGAATGCCAAGATAAAACAGACGCTACTACCTTTTCTGCCTATCTGAGCTGAACCTAAATTGGTACTTAGGAGGGCTTCTTGCTTTCACCTTTAAAAAATGCTCAATATGTAAATAAATTAAAACAAAAAACTATCTTTCTTTTTTCTTCCTCCTTGTTTTTTATGAGCTTTATTGAAATTATACAGCAAAAGCTCAGAAGCCATTTTAAACCTTTAAGTCTTAGAATAAAAGTTCTCTTAACAACCGTTCTCTGAAATAGGTACTACCGCGCTCCAAAGTGTTCTGAGGCTCATTTCCAATAAAGTGATGCTTTTAAGCAACGATGTCATTCCGAGTGGCCTAGGAGCTGCCTGCATCCTGGAGATTTGTCTCTGAAAACTGTAAGAGCCAATAGTTGGTTCTTGTGAATTTAAGTCAGGGAGGCCAGTTCTCAAAGGGAGAAAGTACAGACATAGATGGTGTCTACAGGGCTAAAAAGGAAGCCGACATGTGAGCAATGTCCTGATCATGAGAGGAGAGACTAGTAACTCAGGGACCCAAACTTATGGACATCAGTGGTTCTCAACCAGGCTATATACCACCCAGGTTAAAAAAATACACTGTTGTTCTCAAATACTCTTGAGACCCCACTCAGAGAACACACAAATCAGAATCTCTGAGCTGTAGGAATTTTTTTTTAACTCCCAAAATAATTCTAATGTGCAGCTAGGATTAAAAACTATTTTTATTTATTTGTTTGTTTATTTATTTGAGGCAGTCTCGCCCTGTCGCCCAGGCTGGAGTGCAGTGGTGAGATCTCAGCTCACTGCAACCTCTGTTTCCTGGGTTCAAGCAATTCTCCTGCCTCAGCCTCCCAGGTAGCTGGGATGACAGGCACCTGCCACCATGCCTGGCTGATTTTTTGTAGTTTTTTTAGTAGAGACGGGGTTTCACCATGTTGGCCAGGCTGGTCTCAAACTGCTGACCTCAAACGATCTGCCCACCTCAGCCTCCCAAAGTGCTGGGATTGCAAGTATGAACCCCTGTGCCCGGCGAAAGACCACATATTTAAATGAATCAGCCTAAATAATTGCCTAGTGTTTTCTTTATGTCAAATGTTGTCATTTGGAGATATCTCTGCCAGCAGAAAGAATAATATATGCCCTCCTTCAGTAAACATTCCATCACTAGTCCTGAAATCTGAAGGTGGCTGATGAGGGACTTTCTCTGGCCTTTTTTTCCAGGCTGTTTGCTCCCCTGTCTCTGCTGCACCTGGTCTCCTTGCTGTTTCTTAGTCACACCAGTCCTAGCATGCCCTGGATGCGTTTGGTTTATCCGCTTACTTAGAGCGCTGCTTACAAATGCCAACTGCCATCTCCTTTGAGCTATTAGGCCCTCGATTTCAGAGCCTGTTTTTCTTCTGATGCCTGGAGATGTGGAGCACACACAGAAAGTGGTTGCACAATTGTCCTTAGAAGGGGCCACAGCTTCTCCTTGTCCTGCCTTGAGAAGGTGTAGAAATAAGAGAAGCATTATGGCCACAGGCCATTGACCGAGTTGCGGATTTAGCAGGCTGGGTTTCTATCCCAGCCAGAGGGCTAACAGGGTTTGGTTGAATTAAGGTTAGAGTACTTCATTCACCACTTTTTTTTTTTTGAGACAGAGTTTCACTCTTGTCACCCAGGCTGGAGTGCAGTGGTATGATCTTGGCTCACTGCAACCTCCACCTCCCGGATTCAAGTGATTCTCCTGTCTCAGCCTCCTGAGTAGCTGGGATTACAGGCACCTGCCACCACGCCCAGCTAATTTTTGTATTTTTTAGTAGTGATGGGGTTTTGTCATGTTGGCCAGGTTGGTTTCGAACTCCTGACCTCAGGTGATCTGCCCGCCTCGGCCTCCCAAAATGCTGGGACTACAGGTGTGAGCCACCACGCCCGGCCACCACTCTTATTATCTAACCACCAAGAATATGGCATGAAGCCAGATATGCCAATGTCTGTAAAGTAGTCAAAGAGGGCATCAAATATTTAGACTTCAATGGAGAAAAGTGTCCCTCAGTGGTGGGCTATAAGTGGCTGCAACAAATTTAGTATTTCTCTTACAGAGGTGTAAAAAATTATCCACAAGCCTGAAAGATACCAGCTTTATAAATCTGGGGTTCCTATGAAAACAATTATCCAAGCCTTCTAAAAACCTGCAAATAGCCTGATTGGTTGCGGGGATGTCCCAGGCTAGTCTGTGAGTTTTAGTGAAGCGTGAAAGGGCTCATGAATGTGACAACTCAACCAGCAGTTCTGTTTTCCCTGCAAAATCCAGGCAGCTCAATTTTGGCAGTTATTACCATGGAAACCAGAGTAGAACAAGTGCAGTGAAAATCATGTGGATTGAAAGTTCTTCCTACTCCATAGAAAAAATGAAAATTTATGGGTTGGCACAAAGCCATTGGTACTCTGGTAAAAAGCTAACATGTTTTTGAGCCCCAAGGTGCTGGTGTTCCAACTATCTGATTGACAGAAAAATCCTATAAGAAGCATGAGGCAAATGAAATATTCTACACAAAGTTTGTTCTAGGAATTGTGTACATGTCTCTGATGAGACAAGTTCTCAGGACATAGACCTGAGGTAGAATCACATCCGTGATGGGAATGTGGGATCAGTTTTGGGCACAACCTTGGCACCCCATCCTTCATCCTATGAGTGGACTATGTCATAGTTAAAAAATAAATATCTAAAACTAATACAGTATCATTTCTCAAATAGACCAAGGAAAACGGAAAACAAAATAATTCCGCTTTTCATAATATCTGAAAAGATGACATTGACATTGAACAGGGACTTGGTATGGACCACAGGAAGCCAGTCATTGGCCTTGAGTTCACCATCCAAGGTCAGTGGCTCTAAGTGGTAAAGCCAAGGAATGGGAACCCACCTAACGTGTGCTTCAGTCTGTCCTTATCAAGACAGGACAATAGCTGGTATTTCTAATCCTTATCTTACTTGCTTTTGAAATGAAGCAGAGTCTCTTAAGATGGAAAGAAAGGAGAGTCAATCCTACCAGCCAGAGTTAGGAAAGCGTGAGTTGTTTTGTGAAACGGTCATTCCTTGCACATCATATAGGCACCCTGAGAGCCTTGTTCAGCGCCATCTTGGGAAAGCAAAGGCCAAGGCCAGAAGACACAGCTTCTATGGTCCTGGTCCATGTGCTTTCCTGGCTCTCTTGCTAACAAATCTGTAAGTGCCATGGCTGGAGAGACCCAGACGGGAGGCAAGGAGCCAATGTCAGTCACCGCACCCACATACCTGGAGTTCTGCCATTATTTTGTCTCCTTCTTCTTCTTCTTCCTCCTCATCCTTTGAGGAGGAGGTAATGACAGAGGGTGGGGATGGGGTCCAGGCTGAAGCAGGCTCCTCTGCTGGACATTTTGTGGCTCTGGTCTGTGGGCTTGGTCCAGCATCTTCACTGCTTGCCTATGGGAGATTGAAACCATGGATAGTGGCTTAACATCTCCTAGGTGCTAGCAAAACAGGGACAGATGGTCCCTCACTGCCTATAACACTGGCTTCCTAGATCTTAGCTGAGAAAATAGCTGAAAGGTTATTTTATCCCTTTGCATTTAGTTTGGGTTTGTGTTTGCATAAGTTGTCATTTTGATGAATGGATTAAACAATGATAATATAATTGGAACTCTTCAACATTCAGTGTCTTTGATATGGTTTGGCTGTGACCCCACCCAAATCTCATCTTGAATCGTAGCTCCCATAATTTCCACGTGCCACTGGAGGGATCAGGTGAGAGGTAATTGAATCATGGGGCCAGGTCTTTCCCATGCTGTTCTCACGGTGGTGAGTGAGTCTCACGAGATCTGATGGTTTTGTAAATGGGAGTTCCCCCGCACAATCTCTTTCTTGCCTGCCACCATGTAAGAAGTCCCTTTGCTCTTCCTTCATCTTCTGCCATAATCGTGAGGCCTCCCCAGCCACATGGAACTGTGAGTCCATTAAACCTCTTTCCTTTATAAATTACCCAGCCTCAGGCATGTGTTTTTCAGCACCCTGAGAACAGACTAACACAGTCCTCATGAAAGGCCCTCCTATACTCCATCTCTTTGGAAACTGTGTTTTACATTTCACATAAAAGCTAACACTTGGCTAGTTAAGTGGAATCTAAAGTTCTTTGAACATCTTTCTGTATAGACTCCCACAACAGTGTCAGCTCACCTCAGTTACCTTTGGAAGATAATCTTTGTTTCCCCCTCCTACCCTCATTTTCAACCTTATGATGCCCACATAGGAAATAGCTTGTGATTTGCGTTTCACATTGTTGCAGCTAAAAGTCAAATAAGGATGAAACTCATGGTCTGGGTCTCGTCCAATCATACTGGCTGCCACTGTCCCACTTGTGGTGCTTCCTGGGGATCTTGTATGGTCGAGTCACTAATTCTCTGCCTCACTACTTTTTATGTTCTAACAGACAGAACCTTGTCTAAGGGTATCATCTGAACCCAGAGGCCAGTTTACCAGGGCTTAGCCTATCAGACCTTAGCGGTGATGTTCTCCTTTCTGCCGGTGTAGACCACATCTCCTGACCTCGTGGTGGTGAGTCCCGATCCTGGCAGGTAGCTTCGACGAGGAGGTGGGGGAGGGGGAGGGGGCGACTTTCCCCCCAGCTTTTCCAAGTCCTGTTCTGAATTTGGAGAATCTTCTGGAAAACAGTGCACCATTGCAAGAATAATCTTTTTGCAAGAAAATATCCAGAAAGTCTGGTATATTGCTACAAACTCAATGCAATCTGATTTAAAAATTTTCTCTCCTCTCCATAGAGCAAGCATTAAGTGTATAGACCCTAGAGAGCGACTGGATTTAAATCCCAAAAAGACCCTGCACAAGTTACTAAACCTCTCTCAGTCTCAGTTTTCTCATCTGTTAAATGATGAGATTAAATGTATTATAATATACTTTTTTACTAATATAGTATAATATAATATACTAATTTAATATACATATATTAAATGTATTATAATATACTTTCCTTTGGGGTGTCATTAGGATTGAATGACTTACATACTGAGCTTGGCTTAATGTAAATGCTATGTAAAGTACTGCCTGTTATTAATATTATTAAATAACATTCTTGTTATGCAAAAAAGCTGAGTAGTACTTGTATAGATTAAAAAAAAATCGGAGCCCAAAGGCAAATCCATAGCCCTCTGCTTGGCCTCGAAAGTCTTCATCCCTCAGTCTGAAAAAATAGCATCAGCAAGAGGGTTTTCTGCTGAAGGTCAATGTCACAGTAGAATCTGGCCTAGGGAGGGCCAGAGAAAAAATGGGATGCAAATGAGAACAAAGTTGGAGAGGAAGTAGATTTGATTTTTTTAATTAAACAAAATTTTTAAATTTTTTTATTTTTTAGATAAGGTCTCACTGTCACCCACTCTGGAATGCAGTGGTGTGATCAAGGCTCACTGAGGCCTTGACTTTCCGGGCTCAGGTGATCCTCCCACCTCAGCCTCCCTAGTAGCTGGCATTACAGGTGTGCACCATAACACCTGGCTAATTTTCTTTATTTTCTTTCTTTCTTTATTTTTTTGTGTAGAGATGGGGTTTTGCATGTTGCACAGGCTAGTCTTGAACTCCTGGGATTAAGCAATCTGTCTGCCTCAGCCTCCCAAAGTGCTGGGATTACAGGTGTGAGCCACTGCACCCGGCCTTTTTGGTTTTATTTTTGAGACGGGGTATTGCTCTTTCACTTAGGCAGAAGTGTAGTGGTGCCATCACGACTCACCTCAGCCTCAAACTCCTGGGCTCAAGCAATCTTCCTGCGTCAGCCCAGAGTAGCTGGAACTGCAGGTGTGTGCCACCACGCCCAGCTGCTTTTTAAATTTTTGTAGAGATGGGGTCTCACTATGTTGCCCAGGCTGCTCTTAAAGTCCTGGCTTCAAGTGATTCCTCCCATGTTGGCCTCCAAAAGCACTGGGATTACAGACATGAGCCACCATGCCGGCCTTTATCAATTTTTGATCATTATCCATATTCCTCCATTATCCAAATAGAAAATTCACACAAGGGGAAATACAAATGGTATTTAAAACTCTACACTTAGAAGTTTGCCTCATTAATCAACAAAAATACATTCAAAATGATAATTCCATGACAAATAAATTAAAATGACAGAAACTAATGTTTACAGGTCACGGATGCTACCTTCACACATTTCTGGTAGCCTGTCCATCACTGGACTGTTTCTGAGACCAACTCAGAGATGCATTGAAAAAGAAAAAACAAGAACATTTGAACTAAGTCAAAATACCTTGGGGAGTAATTTTAAAAGTGATTTATGCAAATTAAAAAAATCAGATAGAATCAAGAGCCAAAATGAGGTAAGTGAACAAAATGTAATATGCTTTTGTTGTTCAGTCATGAGAAGGAACAGTTATGAGACCTGTATGAAACATCAGAGGACTCTATGACAAAATTAATAATGCGGCAGAGAGAGCAGAATTAGGCAAGATAAAAATGTGATGAGCTGGCCGGTGGCTCAGGCCTGTAATCCCAGCACTATGGGAGACCGAGGCAGGTGGATCACCTGAGGTCAGGAGTTGGAGAGCAGCCTGGCCAACATGGTAAAACCCTGTCTCTACTAAAAATACAAAAATTAGCTAGGTATGGTGGTGAGTGCCTGTCATACTAGCTATTTGGGAGGCTGAGGTAGGAGAATTGCTTGAACCCAGGAGGCAGAGGTTGCAGGGAGCCAAGATCATGCCACTGAACTCCAGCCTGGGTGACAGAGTGAGACTCAGTCTCAAAAGAAAAAAAAAAAAAAAAAGTGTGATGAGCTAGGGCATTTTCTCCATCAGAAATTCTCCATGGGAACTGTGGGAGGAAAGTCACCTTTGTGTGAGAAGAGCTGCCCCGCCCAGGACCCTAGACAGACCTGACACAACTGGCAGGTGGGGAAAGGCATAAGAAAAGCCTCTTAGCACAGACGGCAGGGGAGGGCTGCAGTGAGTGGAGCTTTAGGGGATGAACTGGATGAAAACTGGGGAGGAGACAGGTGCAGGTAGGTGGTCCTTTGCATCCATGGGTTCCACATCTGTGGATTCAACCAGCTACAGATGGAAAATATGTATAAAAAAAAATTCCCTCCGCATCCCAAAAAATAAAACTTGAATTTGCCTTGCACCAAGTACAATGTTGAATCCACACAAGTGAAGTAACGTGTAGGCATTGTATTGGGTATCATAAGTAATGCAGGGATGATTGAAAGTATATGGAGGCAGGCAGCAGAGTCACACAGCAGAGGTGTGCTGGCCCCACAAAGTATATGGGAGGATGTGAGTAGGTTACATGCAAATACCATGCCATTTTATACCAGGAACTGGAACATCCTCAGATTTTGGTATCCGATGGGAGTCCTGGAACCAATCTCCCGTGGATACCAAGGGATGACTGTATAGTGGTTATAAATGGAATCCACTTTAATGTTTCTTGACATGCAAGCCAAGATGGGGATTCCTTTCCAAATTAATTATAGTTGCTGGATAAGGCACTGTGGAATGTGACACTGAGGAGACATTAGGCTGCAAGTAAAATAACATCTGGGTCCATAATTTTAAGATCAGAATAAGATGCATGGTTTGTAAATGATGGAATATTTAATAGGTTGAGATTCCTAGAAGTTATATTATTATTGACAGGTTGGCATTTAACTTCCATAGTTGAGTTGGTTAAATATATATTCTAATAATTTTGATTAAAAAATTTTGCCTTATGATCTAATATCCCCTGGTAGCTCATAAAAGCTACCATTTTCTTTCTGCAAGCATACAAAAAGCTCTTGTCTTAAATGCAGGCCTAATATTTTCCCAGCTCGTGCCGTGAAGTATCACAAATGCATAGAAAAGGCAAATACTAGGAATTTAAATTTTCCTTTATTGGCCATTATTCTAGAATCCTAACACAGAACTCGGCCTCTCTACGGCTAGGGTAAAACAGTAGTAGTGAAATCAAGTGTGGCTCAAGCCTGTAATTCTAGCTACTCTGGAAGCTGAGGCAGGAGGATCGCTTGGGGCCAGAAGTTCGAGACCAGCCAAAGCAACACAGTGAGAAACCTGTCTCTCAAAAAATAAAAAAAAAATTAGACATATGCAGTGGTGTGCACATCTATAGCCCTAGCTACTTCTTGGGAGGCTAAGGTGGGAGGATTGCTTGAGCCCAGTAGTTGGAGGTTATAGTGAGCTATGATCATACCACTACACTCCAGCCTGGGTGGCAGAGCAAGACCCCATTTCAAAAAAACAAAAAAGAAAGAAAGAAAGAAAGAAAGAAAAAGAGATAGTAGTAAAGATCTAAGGAACACCAGAGGATTTGCTCTTCCAGGTTTTACATTTTGTAAGATTTGTAAGAACTGAGATATTGGTTCTGTTGATGAGTATGTCCTGTTGTGGATGGCACCGTAGCCCAAGGCCATGTACCTCCATATGTTCCTGCTGTGGGACTGGACCTTACCTGAAAGTTCCAGCTTGTCCACTGGGGCATCTCCCCTTGGCAGTGGGCCTGCAGCTGGTGGCATCTCAAGATTTGGTATTGACTTCATGATATTGGCTTGAGCTTCTTCTAGGAGCTTCTCAAACTCTTTCCCGTTATAGTGGTCCAGATTTTGCCTTTTTTCCTCCCATTTCTTTTCTGCTTTCTGGAGGAATATAGCAGGTAAAGAACGTTACATGGATACATAGAGGAGAACAACACACACTGGGGCCTCTCAGAGGGTGGAGGGTGGAAGGAGGGAGAGGATCAGGGAAAATAACTAATGGGTACTGGGCTTAAGACCTGGGTGATGAAATAATCTGCACAACGAACCCGCATGACACATTTACTTATGTAACAAACCTGCACTTCTACCCCTGAACTTAAAATAACATGCTTTTAAAAGTATTTCTTCTACTACCAAGATTTACTTTTTTAGAGGCAGGGTCTCAATCTGACATCCAAGCTGCGGTGCAGTGGCGTCATTATAGCTCACTGCAGCCTCCAACATCTGGGCTTAAGCAATCCTCCTGCCTCAGCCTCTTGAGTAACTAGGATTACACATGTGAGCCACCACACCTGGCTAATTTTTTTTTTTTTTTAAATAGTGATGGGGTCTGTTATGTTGCCCAGGCTGGTCTTAAACAATTTGCCTCAAGGAATCCTTCTGCCTTGAGTGAGACATGAGTCTATAATCCAAAGTGCTGGGATTACAGGCATGAGCCGCCATGCCCAGCCTAAAATTTTTTTTAAATTGAGTTTTCATTATAGAAGAGATGTCCAAGCAAACGATCAAAACCCACAACACTAAGAACAAAAATCCTGTGTCTTAGAACCACTTCTATCAAAGAATTGCTATATGCCCTTTGGGTTGCATTGTCTTATAAAATGAGGGAGGAGGTATTATTTAGATGACCCGCAAGCTCCTTTAAGTTCTACACCGGAGAGTTATACATAAAATGCATTTTAAAACATCTGTACACATTTTAAAAGAACATTTTCCTGTGATTTTTGAACTAGCACATTAATAATTCCAAGAGGGCAAGGTGGAAATTCACACCAAGATTAGTGGAACCCCATAACATAAGAATTGGCAAAGATCACTGAATCAACATATGGGAACTTTGAGGTCCAGTGAGATGAAGAATTTGCCCAAGTTTCATTACATATAAATAATAGCCACCACCTCCACCATTCTAACCCTCCTTTATTTTTTCTTCCTAGCATTGATTACCACCTGGCACATACGTTTTTTCTGTCTCCTCCTACAAGTAGGTAAGTTTCTGGAGGGCAGAGACTTTGTGTCTTCTGTTCACTGGCTTTCCCCCGAGCCTACGAGGGCCTGGCACATAGCGGGCTCGGTAATCTCTGTTGAATGAATAAAGCTCACCCCATTTGTCAGTGGCAGATCTGGGAGAAAAACCCCGGCCTCCATACCTGTGGATCAGGGCATTTTCAGAGATGACTCACATCTCCCCTCAAAGTGTAAAACACACACATCACAATGATAACTATGCCCACTAGGTCCTCAATGGAGATTTGTTAAATAAGAGTGCCATCATACTGACATCCTGTAAATGTTGAGATGTTTAAAGTGGCAAGACGTCTTAAGTGACAGGTCTGCCAGTTCTCAGGAGGAAATGTCTTTTCCTCCCCTGCCCTACTAGGTACTGGGAATAGAATCACACTCCGGTCAATCACATTTCCATACCCTTGTGATATGCGTTTTTTAAATAGCTGGCTCTGATTAGGGGCAAGCCAGGGCCCTTGGGACAGAGAGAAACCACCTAGTGTTCAGAGGCCCCGAGGCTGTGACTGCGGCTGTGGCAGTTTTGCCAGGTCGTCTCGATATACCCAACCTGAGCTCTCCACTGGTGATTTTCAGTAGAGGCAGGAGGGTTAGGACAAGGTTGCTGGGGATAAAGCAAATGAGTGGAGGAAAAGTTACGAGGCAAGAAGAAAAAGAGAAGTAGAAAAGCCAAATGTGTTATTGGAGCATTGATACCAGCCCTTGATAAAAAGAATATTTAAAAACGTAATATGTCATTTGATCTTATGGTTTTTAAAACAGGGTCTCGCTCTGTCGCCCAGGCTAGAGTGCAGTGATGTGATCTTGGCTCACTGAAGCCTTGACCTCCCTGGACCTAGGTGATCCACCCACCTCAACCCCCTGAGTAGCTGGGGCGACAGGCACATGCCACCGCGCCCAGCTAATTTTTGTATATTTTTTTTTGGTAGAGTTGGGATTTTGCCATGTTGCCCAGGCTAGTCTTGAACTCGTGTTCCAGTGATCCACCTGCCTCAGCCTCCCAAAATGCTGGCATTATAGGCATGAGCCACCACACATGGCCTCATGTCATTTGATCTTAAGACCTAGTTTTCTCTTTTCATTCTGACTGCTCTACCGTTCATTCTTAGATGACTATAGTAACTTCTCATCCAGCTCTCTTAATTCTAGACCCACCACCTCAATCAATTCTGTATGTTGTTTCTAGATTAATTTCCAGAAGATGCCATTTAAAAAAAATCATGGATTAAAGCTGTAGCATTTCTCCGACACCTTCCAAATAAACTCTAAACATCATGGACTGGTTTTCAAACTCTCAAGTCAGTTTCCAGGCCATTTCCCCAGTCTTAGGTCCTCGTTCTTGTTCCACTTAGACAGGCTTAGTCATGGTCCCAGACTGCGATCCAGCATGTTAGTATCCTAGGATATCCTCACCACCCTCCCCTGCTAACCAGGTTCCACTTATCGTCTACATGAGTTGCAGACCCTCTTCAGGCTGCCTTCACCACAATGGAGTGCTTGAAGCTGGCTTGTCCTGGCCCAGGAGAGCTGATTGTCACATTTCTTCCCAACTTCGGCAGCAGTGGTGTCATGTTGTAACTTGAAATCAGCCATGGTTGCGATATTTACACCATGGAAATTGGCAAATGCCACACATAGAATAGCCCCCCTGCCAACCCCCACCACAACCGCTACCAGAGAGCTGGTTGTTAAACATTTACCAGCACACCACTGCCTCACCTTCCTACAGGCTAGGTGTCTCACCCTTCTCTGAAACCAGATGACCTATCTCTTAGCCTGGCCACTGAATCCCACTTCCACTTCCAAAATTCTATCTCTGATCCACACACAATTATGTCATCATCCGGCCTATAAATGCTTTGAGGGAAAGGCCCATGTATCAGACTCCTTTATGGGGTTATGAGAAATGGAAATAGGACTCTACCTCGATAGACACTGCCCTGTTCTTGGCACTCACACTGTGGATTTCTTCAATGAACAAGCTCTGCATGGCAGACCCATTCACGGGTGTCTGTGGGGACTGTGGAGCCTGCAACGTCTGCAGGGTGGAGCTTACTTCCTGGGGGACGGCGGGGGAGCTGGCCACGTGAGGCAAGTTCTGAGCGGGGTTCAGCAGGGCCACGGAGTGCTGCGAGGGCTGGATGGCCACAGGGGAGCTCTGTGCGTGGTGAACCGTCATGCCGGACAAAGGCACCACTTCTGACTTCGCATCGCCAGGGGCACCTGTGCTGTGGAAGGGCTGGCTGGAAGTGTGGGCTGCCTCCTCCTGGCTCTTCAGGACTTCTGCGGCCGTGGCCTTTTCCATAGCCATGTACTGTGCGGCTTGGGCTGCATCTGTGCCTTTCAGGAGCCCATCAGTGACATGTCTAGGAGAAACCATGCACAGCAGCATTAACCCTCATGCCACTTTCTCATGGTGGCATACTTGCAAGCTATGTCATCCCAAAGCCAGGTGGGAGTCACACATCCCAAAGCTCAGAATAGCTGCTTAGGGACATGTATGGAAATACCCCTTTTTGCTGGTGCTGTTGTACTCAGACCCTTGCCACTCCATCATCGTTTGGGGGGTGGGTAGAGGGAAATGAACCATGAGTCTAACAGCAGCCTCTCTAACTCTTCCACCCGATTCTGGCCTATGCAGGCCTCAGATGTGCTTAGTTCTAAGCCAAAAGTTTGCTTATTCCCTCCTGCTTTCACTGCCAAGCATCTTGGGAAGGCAGCCCTCACTCTAATTCCTTCTGTTTGCTCTTTTGTATCTCAGCCTGTTGTTCACTGGCTTCCCCACCTGGATTCAGCCAAGTCTTGCCACAGGGTACACAGTGACTCCAAATCTAACAGTCGTGTTTACTCCTCAACTTCCTCTGGTGTTTGGAGTCATTTGAAGCTATATATCCCTCCCCACCCCACACATGATGTAGTGGAAAAGGGTGTCTGGTGTCAGATCTGTGTTTGAATATCAGTTATTTCATGTTGTATATAACGTTGAGAACTTTGCCTCTTTAAGTTTCAGGTACTTTTGCATAAAATGTAATGATGAAGATGGAGATGACGATGGTGATGCTAATGACTTCCTCAGGGCCTGTTGTTAGGACTAACATTAAGATTGTAAAGTTATGTGTGAGACAATGTCAAACATGGTACTTGACCTCTAATTTTTAATTAGTCCCTCATCCCCTTTGTATTATATTACTTTTTTTTTCATTTGAACAAAACCATTGCATTCTATAACTCTTCTGCTACTCACTGCTCTTTCTTTTGCTGTTTACTTTTTTTTTACCCCAATCCCTTGGATTCTTAAAGATCCCCAAGGATTTGTTCTCTCCTTTCCCTATCATTCTGCCTTAGCCATCTCTTCCATTTTCTTTTCTTTTAAGCGACAGGGCCTCTCTCTGTTGCCCAGACTGGAGTGCAGTGACTCAATCATAGCCCACTGCAGCCTCAAACTCTTAGGCTCAAGAGATCTTCCTGCCTCAGCCTCCTGAGTAGCTGGGACTACAGGTGTACACCATCCTTCCTGGCTAATTTTTAAAATAATTTTTTGTAGAGATGGAGTCTTGCTCTGTCACCCAGGCTGGAGTGCAGTGGTGTGATCATAGCTCACTGCAGCCTTGAACTCCTGGGCTCCAGGGATCCTCCCACCTCAGCCTCCTGAGTAGCTGGGATTACAAGTACGAGCCACTGCAACCAGTGATCATTCCCATTTTCAATAATCATCTCCATGAAGGTGACTTCATGCTCTGTCTCCCAAGCTGGAGTGCGGTGGCACAACCTCGGCTCACTGTAGCCTCTACCTCCTGAGTTCAAGTAATTCTCCTCCCTCAGCCTCCCAAGTAGGTGGGATTACAGGCACGCCACTGCCTATAATTCCTATGGGAATTCACTATGTTGGCCAGGCTGGTCTCGAACTCCTGACCTCAAGTGATCCACCCACTTCAGCTCCCAAAATGCGGGGATTACAGGCGTGAGCCACTATGCCTGGCCAGTGAAGGTGCTTTCGGCAACACAAATTTTGCATGCATATGTGTTTTCAGTGAGTGTGGAGTACTGGAATTTTCTTTCTTTCTTTTTTTTTTTTTTTTTTGAGACGGAGTCTCGCTCTGTTGTCCAGGCTGGAGTGCAGTGGCCGGATCTCAGCTCACTGCAAGCTCTGCCTCCCGGGTTTACACCATTCTCCTGCCTCAGCCTCCCGAGTAGCTGGGACTACAGGCTCCCACCACCTCGCCCGGCTAGTTTTTTTGTATTTTTTGTAGAGATGGGGTTTCACCGTGTTAGCCAGGATGGTCTCGATCTCCTGACCTCATGATCCGCCCGTCTCGGCCTCCTAAAGTGCTGGGATTACAGGCTTGAGCCACCGCGCCCGGCCGTTTTTTGTATTTTTTAGTAGAGACTGGGTTTCACTGTGTTAGCCAGGATGGTCTCGATCTCCTGACCTCATGATCCGCCCGTCTCGGCCTCCTAAAGTGCTGGGATTACAGGCTTGAGCCACCGCGCCCAGCCTGGAATTTTCTTTTCAGTGAAAGTCCTGAATTTCTTTTGGTCTTTACTCCACTGTGACCTCTTTGATGAGCAGGTTTACCTTTAGTAAGGGAGCCTGGCCCAAGCCACTCAAAAGGCTTTGTTTCTCTTTTCTAGGCAGGACCAACAATGTCACAGATGCTCCTTCAGGAGGTCATTTAAGAAAGACTTTGTTTACTTCTATTACATTTCTTTGAACTGAATTTATCTATGCCCCTGAAGTGAAGGAGGCGAATAAACTATTTCAATCAATTTTTCAACTTCAAAATATTATTTTAAAAAATGTACCTTCAAATGATTTTTTTTTTTTTTTTTTTTTAAAGAAATGGAGTCTTTCTCTGTTGCCCAGACTGGAGTGCAGTGGCTCAGTCTTAGCTCACTGTAGCCTCACACTCCTGGGCTCAAGGGCTCCTTCTGCCTCTACTTCCTGAGTGGCCACCCACAGCTGGCCTTTCAGATGATATTAAAACAATGTTTATTGTGTCTATTAATTTTAAACGCTAGGATGGGCTCCACCTAACAATCCTGTGTTGAAGAATTAGAACCTCAAGCCATGTTGCAATAAAAGTTCAAGCGTGAGAAGGACTTGGGGCTTTTCCTCAGGACACTGGATATGTTCTGGGAGCATGGTGGAAGCCTGAAGTCCCAAACCTCCACTCTCGCTTTCCCAGCATACCCCTCCGCAGGCTACCCCCAGCACGATAAGGGCCCGGTCACCTCCGCAGCATGGTCAGGACGTCTGTCATGCTGCGCACACGCTTCAGGAGACTGTCCAGCTTGTGTGGCTCCTCCTTCAGAAACCGCACGGCCTCCACTTCTATGCGCAGGATGGCTCGCATCTTGTTTTGTAAGGTTGGAAATTCTCCTGCAGGCCAAACCAGCAGGTGAATTGGAGGAGAAAAAGCCAGAATGACAACCCTCATCCTGCACTCCGATACTGGACAGAGAAGTGCAGAGTTCACAAGCCACAGGGTGGCTCACACATCTTCAGGTGGCACTGGGTTAAGAGCACAGAGGAGCATTGGAGAAAGTCACCTTGGGCAAGGGTAAAGCTCCTCTAGGCCTGTTTCCTGTTTGTGTATTTGGGATAAAGCCAATAGACCATTAGGGTTATTATTATTACTTTGTAATTTGACTGATTGATGGGGTCTCTCTCTGTCATCCAGGCTGGAGTGCAGTGGCATGATCAGAGCTCACTGGAGCCTCAAACACCTGGGCTCAAGCGATCCTCCTGTCTCAGCCTCCTGTAGAGCTGGGACAATTTAGGTGCTGCACACCACCATGCCCAGCTAATTAAATTTTTTTTTCTTTTTTTGAGATGGAGTCTCGCTGTGTCACCCAGGCTGGAGTGCAGCGGCATGATCTTGGCTTACTGTAACCTCCGCCTCTTGGGTTAAAGTAATTCTCCTGCCTCAGCTTCCTGAGTAGCTGGGACTACAGGTTTGTACCACCACACCCAACTAATTTTTGTATTTTTAGTAGAGACAGGGTTTCACTATGTTAGCTAGGCTGGTTTCGAATTCCTGACCTCAGGTGATCTGCCTGCCTCGGCCTCCCAAAGTGGCATAAGCCACTACACCTGGCCAGAAAAAAAACATTTTTTTTTTTTTTAAGAGATGAGGTTTTGTTATGTTTCCTAGGCTGGTCTTGAACTTCTGGCCTCAGGCAATTCTCCTGTGTTGGCCTCCCAAAGTGCCAGGATTGCAGGCATGAGCCACCATGCCTGGTTACAGGATTATTTTTATTTTATTTTATTTTATTTTTTTGGGTTTTTTTTTTTTTTTTGAGACAAGGTCTCACTCTGGCAGCCAGGCTGCCAGGCTGGAGTGCAGTGGTGCAATGATGGCTCACCATAGCCTTGACCTTGCAGGCTCAAGAGATCCTACCACCTCAGCCTCCTGAGTAGCTGGTACCACAGGCATATACCACTACACCTGGCTAATTTTTTTTTTTTTGTAGAAATGGGGGTCTATGTTGCCTAGACTGGTCTTGACCTCCTGGGCTCAGGTGATCCTCCCACCTTGTGTTTTTAATGAGTTTGGCACATGCATCCTGGTGCACTGTAAGAGCCTAGCAAATAGAAAGTGTTACTGGAATCATTTAGTGTGAAATCTTACAGCACCCACTATAATATCAGCTCCAGGAAGAGGGGGATGTTTACGCTCTGGGATATCGCAAGTGCCCAGAACAATGCCCGGCACATGTAGGTGTTTAATAAATACTTGCATACATGAATGAATCCTTCTCTATGTGGCAGATTTTTAAACACCCCAGGAAAGATAGTTCAGACTCCTCCCCTGACGCAGCACAAAGCTTACCTTTCAGGGTAGCTACAGCCTCTCCCACTTGCCGCAGGAGGAAAGCCCCGTCTTCCACGTCTTTCAGAGTAACCAATCGGCTGGCTGCCATGGAGTCCTTCAAGTCTTCAACAAAGTCTTCCAGCTCGCTGCGGGAGCAAGGACAGCAGCACAGAGAGCTGAACACCAGGCCTCACAGAGGAAGTGCGGGCCGAGTGCCCGTCTCCGCCTCTGATTTTGTGTAGAGCCCCAGCCCCTCCCCTGCCTCTCTGTGATGGTGGTGGAGCGGGGGCGCTCATCTTTAACAGTGGCTGGCAACATTTCGCAATGGTGTGAGGCAGGTACAAGGAGGTTTTTCCAGGGAATGTTCCACATTGGCCGAAGGGACGATTGTGCCTGGCTAACAAAGGACCCAGTCTTTATATTCAGTGGTGCTGATGCTAGCAGAGGGCTGGAGGGAGAGATAGGTTGGGGGGGGGGGATAGGAGAGAGAGAGAGAGAGAAAGACAGAGAGAGAGACACAGAGAGAGAGAGACACAGAGAGAGAGACCTGCGGTGCAGTAAAACGAGAAGCCCACATTGATTCATATCAGGCTTCTCAACTTTAGCATTTGACATTTTGGGGCCGCGTAATTCTTCGTTGTGGTGTGGGGAAACTGTGCACGTGAGGATGTTTACCAGCACCCCTGGCCTTCATCTACGCGATGCCAGTAGCAACCTTGCCTACCCCAACTTGTAACAAACCAGAATGTCTCCAGACCCAGACACTGTCCAATGTCCCTGGGGAAGGGAGAACAAAATTGCCCCTAAATGAGAACCTCTGGTTTATACTGATTGTCCCATCAACAAGGATGAGCTCTTTCTTCTCCAGGCTACCAAGAGAAGAAATGACTGCAGAAAATAAAAATGACGACAGATGTGGTGTCTGTGGATAGAGGCGGATGCTAGCTCCAAGAGAGGGAGCTCGAGGTCTCACCCTTGAGAAAACAGTAACCTCCTTGGGCACATTACTAACCCCATCCTAAACACCTATACATCTAAAAGACAAAAGTCTCTCTCAAGGAAGCAGAGAAAAAGAACTTTCGGAAACGCAGACCGTTTCGGAAATGGCGACCACTAGGGGGCAGTAAGTGAACAGTGATTCCCACCTCCTGGAGCCCGGAGTGTGGAGCCAGCATTCGAAAGAGAAAAAGGAATGAACGGCCTCATCTGCAAACAGATGGCCCTCGAAGGCCCTTTCCACTTAGGTGCGCAAGTGGATAGAGCTCTGGGTCACATGGCAGCTGCGGGAGGGGTTCAGGCAGGATGCCACATGTGTTCAACAGGATCCCCGGGAAAATGACAAATTCCTCCGCTGCAAGAAGTGGGATGGAGTTTTTGGTCATGTCTTTCATTCTGTTATGAAAAATACACCAAAATTGCTTGTGGTCATTTCAGATGAAATGATGCTACTTCAGGACCAGAGGGGGAAAGCCTCATCTGCTCATTGTCCACGTCCGTGAACTATGGAAAGGGGCTCAGTGTTCTGTGAACACACCAGCGGGAAACTTCCTACAGCTATTGCATTCTTGACACGAAGAGATTGTGCCACCCCACTGAAGGGCTCTAAATATGGTAACTTCGTGTGGAAAAGTTCTTTTCCATTGCATAACCAAACAGAATGACTTCCCTGCATTGACTGGACACAGCGTCCAGTCCTGCAAAGCTTTGCTGGAAGAGCTAAGACACAAATATTATCCTGATTCCGTTAACAACCAACATGTCTGTCAGTGTGTAATTAATACTCCAAGGGGCTGTCATCTGACTCAAAGTCAGCCCGCCTAGAATTCTGTTTTCATATCTTCTGTACAATATACCTCTTGGATTTCACAACCTTGCATACAGAGACTCTTAAACTTCACAGCTTTATGGAATATACAGAAATGTATATTGATACGATGGTACACAACAATGTCACTTCTATTCAAATGTTTATGATACCTACTTTAGATAAAACATTAAAATTCAAATTTATTAATTCAAAAATGTAAGAGAGACATGGGGCTAAAACGAATGCTGGAAATATATTTTTGACATGGTAATCAATATGACTTTTGAAACACCACCTTCACGCCACAGAATGTCAGATATTCATAGATGTTACAGTTTACAGCATTCTATTTGTTTAAGTTGCCTTTCATCCTAGCTTTTTTAAAAAGAAGCATCCAGTTTGTTGGAATATATTTCACCTGACTATTATTAGAAGACCAATTATTATTTTCATGTAGAAATTATCTAGACCCAATTTCTTTTCGTAGTTTTATTTTTTATTTTTAGACAAAGTCTCTCTCTGTCACCCAGGCTGGAGTGCAGTGGCCCGATCTTAGCACTGCAACCTCCGTCTCCCGAGTTCAAGTGATTCTCTTGCCTCAGCCTCCTGAGTAACTGGGATTACAGGTGCCCGCCACCATGCCCAGCTAATTTTTGTATTTTCAATACAGATGGGGATTCGCCATGTTGGCCAGACTGGTCTCTAACTCCTGACCTTAAGTGATCCACCCACCTCGGCCTCCCAAAGTGCTGGGATTATAGGTGTGAACCACCGTGCCCGGCCCATCTTTTCATAGTTTTAGACCCAAATTTAATCTCTCTGCCTCTGAATGGCTCGCCAGTAATTCAACCTAATATGAGTTGAATATAAGTCTCCACAAGGAGGCTTATATTCTAGTGCTTGGAAGAAGAAGGACAAGGAGGAAAAGAAGAATGAGGAGGGAGAGGGGAAGGAAAGAGGGATATTGCTGTTCTGGTATTCCAGAGTTGAAATTCCTGGCTTTTAAAAAATAAGCTTTTAAAAATCAATGCATACTAGTTGTGAGTTTTGGGGTGCATGTGATAATTTAGTACATATAATTCGTACAGATCAAATCAGTGTACTTGGGATATCCGTCACCTTAAATATTTGTTTTTCATGCTAGAAACATTCTAGTTCTTCTCTTCTAGCTATTTCCAGCTGTCTTTTATAACCTGCTCTCTTGCCATTCAGATCTAGCCATCCAATCAGTTGACCTGCTTTATACCTCATAGAAGGAAAATTTACACTACCATTATTAAAAGGATATATATGTATATAGTTATTTTTAATTTTATTTTAAACAGGGTTTTGCTCTGTTACCCAGGCTGGGGTGCAGTGGTGTGATCATGCAGCCTTGACCTGCCAGGCTCAAGCCATCCTCCTACCTCAGTCTCCTGAGTAGCTGGGACCACAGGTGTGTGCCACCATGCCCGGCTTAGGGTTTACTTTTTATTTTTAATTTTTATTTTGTAGACATGGGGTCTCCCTATGTTCCTATGTTGCCCAGGCTGGTCTTGAATTCCTGGGCTCAAGCGATCTTCCCACTTCAGCCTCCCGAAGTGCTGGGGTTACAGGCAAGAGCCACTGCACCCAGCCAAAAGGATATATATTTCAAAAGGTGTTTTAAAGAAAAATTTTGAGAGCTAGTCGTAGGTGGTGAATACCATAGGACGTTTTGCATTTGACTTCATTCTTACTTTCACTGCTTGGTTCAGGCCTCACTGCCTTTGCCTGACAGATACAGTAGTTTCCCATATGGTCTCCTAGTCACTGATCTATTTTCCCCTCAATCAGTCCCGCACATGATCACCAGAGGGACCTCTCTCCAATACAACTCTAGCTTTGCTACTTCCTTGATCAAAAACAAAACCTAAAAAAACCCAAACACTCAGTGTCTTCCTCATCGTTCTAGGCAGTAACTCTCAAATGTGAAGGTGCTTCAGAATCACCAGCTTTGTTTGTAAACTGCAGATTCCTAAGCTCCATCCACAGAAATTGTGAATCTGGGGTTGAACCCTGGAACTTTCCAGAAAAGCCAGAAATCCAGATTTCTCTTAAAGAATCTTCCAATCTCTGTAGGCACAGCCCAGACAGGCATCAAGCAGGTACGTGAGGCCTTGAGTATGGTCTAAGATACAGGAAGTCAGTGTGCAAATGGAATGGCACTCCCCAAATATGGGATGTTATTAGTATCTTGCACCCAACTCTCCTGCCTAACTGGACTGCTACCCAGTTCTCCAAAGACATCTTGCATTTTCCAGGCCAGAAACTTGTTGGTTTGCAGGGTTCTACTGCCTGGAAGTCCTTCCCTCTCTAGCCTCTGCTGATGCAATCTCCCCATTTTCAAGGCCATCTCAGTTGAGTTTAACCATTTCTTTCTGTTTTTAGAGACTGGGTCTATGCTCCAATATCCATGCTGGAATGCAGTGGCGCAGTCATAGCTCAATGCAGCCTTTAACTCCTGGGTTCAAGCAATCTTCCTGCTTCAGCCTCCTGAGTAGCTGAGATTACAGGTGCATGCCACCACACCTGGCTGATTTTTTATTTTTAGTAGAGACAGGGTTCTGCTTTTTGCCCAGGCTGTTCTTGAATTCCTGGTCCCAAGTGATCCTCCCGCCTCAGCCTCCCAAAATGCTGGGACTATACGTGTGAACCATTGTGCCCAGCCTAACAAACCATTTCTGAAACTACTGTGTGCAAGGTACTGTGTGTGGCCTGTAGGTCATACAAAGAATGACTTCATTCAGGTTAAGTCTTCCTGATCCCTGGGTTAGTCTCTCTTTTGTGTGGGTACAACTGGTACCTGTAAATCCCGTGTTTGGGGCTATACTCCTATTTATCAGGTTGGCTTTGCTAGACTGAAGATCCTTAAGGGCTCTTTGCATATCTTACTCATCTGTGGCCTTCCCACAAATCCAACCAGATAAAGCCCTCTTATGATATGTTCGTTCCATTACTTTTTCTGTCTCATTCCTATGCTAGGCTGTAATCTCAGAGTATTATTGAG